>NW_015094510.1:19569424-19649580 GCF_001431845.1 Calidris pugnax
GGGCCATGAAGATGATCAGAGGGATGGAGCACCTCTGCTGTGAGGACAGGCTGAGGGAGTTGGGGTTACTCAGCCTGGAGAAGAAAAGGCTCCGGGGAGACCTTATAACGGCCTTTCAGTACCTGAAAGGAGCCTACAGAAGAGCCGGAGAGGGACTCTTTACAAAGAAGAGTAGCGACAGGACAAGGGGCAATGGTTTTAAGCTGGTGGAGGGGAGATTTAGGTTAGATACTAGGAAGAAATTCTTTACAGTGAGGGTGGTGAGGCACTGGAACAGGTTGCCCAGGGAGGTCGTGGATGCCCCATCACTGGAGGTGTTCAAGGCCAGGCTGGATGGCTATTTGAGCAACCTGGTCTAGTGGGAGGTGTCCCTGCCCATGGCAGGGGGGTTGGAACTAGATGATCTTTAAGGTCCCTTCCAACCCAAACCATTCTATGATTCTATGATTCTTCAACCTCTCTCCTCTTCTGAGAAGGAGGGAGAGAAAAAAAGAGAAAAAGAGAGAGACTTATGAATTTTAAAGAAACTCAGCTACTTTTATGGATTGTTTATTTATGTTATGTATTATTTATACAATAATAGGAAGAAAATAAAAGAATATTAATAATGAACTAGCTGCAATATAGATGATCCATATTGAGCTCTCAGGATGATGACCACGTCACCGGCAGGCACTTGGACAGTCCTAGATTGGACTCAGCAATGGACAGGAGCTCGTTTCCACCTCTTGATTCAGGGACGCACGGATTGGCATCAAAGGCAGACAGAGAGAGTCCTCCTTGGACACTGGTAATGGAAGAAAGAGGCTGACCACTAGCACCCCTCAGCTTTCCTACTGAGCAAGATGCAGATGGGACAGAATACCCTGTTGGTCAGTTTTGGGTCACCTGTCCTGTCTGCTCCTCCCTGCAGGTGTGACCCTGACAAGCTCTTCTTTTTCCGATCCCCCAACTTTGTGCATAATAAAGTGAGCCGGCCTTGGTTGTTCCAGCAATAAGTATAAGCAGGAGCCTCTCTTCATACCGTGTCTTGGTATTCGCTAGAAACATCAGGCCTCATCACTGCTAGAAGCACTGAAAAATATACCATTAATTTCAGACAGTGCAGTCAGTTAGAAGAGACTTAACTGAAAAGTGAAATTATTGAGAAGAAAATTGGTTTTGTTCTATCTCAAACCAGGACAGCCTCACATTGGACGTTTATTAGCCCCTGTGATCTCAACTGCTTTAACTACCAGAACACATCTATATCTTAGAATGGTGTTTCTTTGATGCCCTTTTTGATTGCTGAAGTAGACCTTATCTGGAGCCCATGTTATTAGTCTAGGTGATTTCCTTTTGCAGTGAACGGGTGGGTGATTATTGCTATTAGCAATATCATTGTCGTTCTGTATGTTCTCCCGCCATGCAAGAGACAGCATCCTTGAATGTGTCTGAGATGTCTGCTATTCTGTGTGAGTGGTCTGGAACAGTTATCACCTTGGCAGAGGTCAGTATCTGCTAATTCTAGTTATTACTTTTTCACAGATTGATTCCTTCTCAATCTAAATCATTTGATTCAGGCCTACTTTAAAATAACGTGCCAGAAGATCTCTGTCCCTATAGCCAAGAAAGCGTGAATAACAGAGAAGAAAATTGCTTACCATAGCAAAAGTAGGCATAGTTGCTCTGCTTAATGGAGCAGTAAACATAACTAATGGGATAAATTTACCAAACTTAAAACAAACAAACAAAAATATATAAGGAGCTCAGTTTTAGACTATGAAATATTCTCTTCCAGTCAAAATAGGGAAAGCCTCACTTATTAAGCAAGTTAAAACTAGATGGAAGCAGAGCTCTAGATACGGGAAGCAATTCTCTGTTGGCAGGGAAATATGTCAGATTAGCTGCTCCCTCCATTGCTAACATCTGTGACTGCCAAATTCAAGCAATGCATACCTGTATCCGAATTTCAGCACATTTTCCTTTCTTTCTTATAACAATTGGTAACTTTGCTGGTGGTTTTTGACCTTAGTGACATTCTTTTATGATGTAATGGAGTCATGCCTTGGGGTCACTCCTACTGTAGTAGAGTTACTCACACAGGTTTTGTTCCGAATAGTCTTTTCTTACTTTAATCAAGCAGTAAAGTATATCCTGTATAGCTCTTATCAGTAGGTTTTACCTGTCTTTTCAAGCAATGGTTGGAAGATTTACTTCTGGCATAGTTACCTGGAGAACAAAATTTATATGTTCTATTTTTGGCTTAATGCCACACTTTTCTCATGTGTAAGTGCTATCAAAAGTGTCTAGTTTTTCTGAAAGATGTATTTCCCACTTGAGAATCCCCTTTGTGGATGAGGATGGCTCTAACCCATTAACAGGAATTTCTTTCTTGAACTGGAGCTATTTTTTGCATACTTTTCTATCACTTTGTTGCAACCATGAAATAATAACTTTGCCAATTCCTTTACACAGTCACAGAGGCTTTTCTATTTTTTGTTTCAGTATGAAGTTGGGGGTTTTTGATTTGTCCTGTTTAGGCCAGCATTCTTTAAAAAGTAAGAGAGTCACCATCTCTTTGTCTTTTTTGTACTGTAGTGAGGGAGAGAGCACTTTCTTGCATGAAGGGAAAGACAGAGGTGTAAAATCTTCCTGACACAGGGAAGTCAAAATGCCCTGGTTTATAAAATTGCATGTTAAGAACTGTGAATAAGATTTGTAGGGTCCTCGTTTCCATGCTTTGCTCACGCACTCTTCTTTACAGAAAGTCAGGGAAAAAGCAGTCACGTTCATGGCTTTTAAACTCTTTTGCTGTATTCTACTCAATAACTTATTATTGTTCTCTTTGAAAAACTTGGCCAATACAGGTACAAAGCGAGTTCATATATACAGACTTCAGTATGATCAGGTTCAGACTATCAGAGATCGAAAAGGACTCATTTTTGTAGAGACAGGGGAAGGAATTAGCACTCTGCAGGACTGAGGCATAACTTGATCCTCAGAAAATAACGAATCTGTGCCTAAGAAGCTATTTCTTCCCTCCTTTCTCAGACTGATGTTACAAGATGTGGACACTTAAGAACAGGAATCACATTTTCTAGACAAGGATGCTGCCTTTGTGCTGTGTGCATACAGCTATTCTCAGCCTTTCATCTTGGCAACCAAGAACATGTCTAATTTGTACCTGAATACCTGCCCGCAAGCATCCAGGATTAATGCCTGTTGGAAAGCCCTTGGGGACCCACCTGTGTTCAAAGCCATTCTAATAAAACTGGATGTTTAAATGGTTTAATTCTGGAGAAGTCAGGGGCCAGACTTCCGACTGGATCAAGTTGGTTTCAAATGCAGGAACCTGGGATCAGCCCTCAGAGACCTCAGAAAGGAGTCATTAATGGGTCAGCAGAGCACTACTTAGTTATTTGCTTCTATCTCTTAATTCTGATTGCCTTTATTCTTCTTGTCTTTCAGAGATCTAGGGCCAGCTCCTTGGTTAATTACTAGTTGCCTGGGGGCTGCTACTTCACACAAAACATCTTTCTCAACCATTGAGTTTATTGGTCCCATCACACAACCTCAGCTCAAGCATTTGTACTGACTTACAGTCTTTTTACCACATTGGCGTTGCAGCTACATACACCTGATGCAAGTATTTCTGGAGGCAATCACTTCGTTGTACTTCGGCATCAAAACCCATTTCTGGGAAAAAGACCTCCATGTATTTTTTCAGAAGCTTTTTGTGAACCGAGAAGTCCCTGTAGCCTGCCAATGCATTTGGCTGAAGTACATCTGTTTCTGCATACTACTTATCCATTCCAGCCAGAAGGATAAATTTTGTGATTCACAGGCTGAACTTCTCCCAGGTGGGATCAATGGCTTGTACTGTTCAGTAGACACTAGGACTCTGTCCAGATCCTGGTTATTATTTTAGAAGCAGCTATTGGCATACAGAAAACTGGAAATTAATTTGGTCACTGCAGACTAAATGACTATGCTAAATAATGGTAGTGATTGTATATTCTGGTAAAAGAAAATTAGTGAAGATTATGTTGCTTTGTACATTGGAGATGATCAGCTTCAGATCCAGAATTCTCCCAAGAAGCAGCAGATATTCATGGAGATTTGTGAAGGAATTACCATGCTACTTCAAATCATAGCATTTAGAGGAGACCACCCCCTTAAAGAAGCAGAGCACAATGTTCCCCTTTGAACAGTGCCACCCCGACTGCTGCAGAGCTATTTGGGCTGCAGCGGTGAAGTGTTGTGTAGTGTCTCTTATGAGCTGATGATAGGTGAAAAACACAATGTTTTTCACAACAGAGTAAGTGATTTGCAGAAAAATAAGATACCTCAGTTCCCAAGGGCCACAGGTACTGTCCTAGAGAAGAAAATGAGTTGTTGAGTCTGCAAGTTTGAGGCTTCCTTACAAGGTAGAGGGATTCATGGGGAACATGGGAAAAGTGCTGAGGGGTCTTGGCATATTGAATGTTGAGAGAAATAAGAACAAGTCCTTCCTAAGGACTTTGTATATGTTATTATGAACTTTATTTCATGTTCTAAATAGATGGCCTCTTGTAGGCTTAATGACTTCTTAGCATTCAACCTCCATTTTTGTACTGTTGTGTAAGTGGTTTTATAGTGGTCTGTGCCACACAGTCAAGACCCTCCCAATCATCTCTTGGATTGTGTTTGGAAGGGAAGGGAAAAATGTGCAACCTGGACTTTTTCTGCCCTCCACTCTCAGTTCTCTACACCATTTTGTCCATGCTATGTAGAGTTGGGCATTTAAATTGTTGAAAGCAGAGTAGGGAGCTTAAAATGCAAATTGAACATGCTCAAACCCTTGAGAAATTTTGTTTAGCTCCCCATATATTAACCTAAAGATGATTATGACTTATCCTCTCTTCAACAGAATAGTTTGTGTAAAAAAATTCTCTCTACTTCTAAATGTTCCTCCCTATATTGCAGCTGTTGGAAAATGCTATGAAATAAATTGGTTCCCGTGGTATTATTTTCTTACTGTAAATTACTCTTCACTCAAGGGTTTTAGTGAAGACAATTTTATTCCAAGTAATGTCTGCCAGTTGACTAATGACCAGGTAATTCTTCCTCAGCTGCATCTTCTCAATGAAGATTTCTAAGTCATGTTTAAAAATGTGTAAAAGTCTGAAAACTGTGAATCTGTTCTCTTTGCTTCTCTTTGGTACTGCCACTCCACCAAGAGATTCCTCCACTTTCCTTTATGGCCAGTAACTTCAGGCCAGTGCTTTGAGGATAAAGTTCATTGACAGTCTTCAGTGTAAGGAGTACACAGATGCAGATTTTGGACTTCATTAGTGGTGAGGAAAAATGCAAATGCTGTGCTTTAGATGATAAACACAAGCTGGAAGTTTAGGTCATTGTGCTTCTCCAAAACTGACTGTATTAAAAAAGATTTTTAGATGCAGAGAATCTAGATGTTACAGTCTGCCCTCTCATCTACTTTAAATAGGCACTGTTGGTTTGGTTTTGAAACAGTATTGATATAGTGAACCTATTGTCTATATATGTTTGTTTACTATCTAGTATAGAGGACTGGTAGTTGCCAAATGCATCTCTGATTTACAGCCTGAGCAGCCACACTGAAATTGGTAAGAATAAAGTCAACCCTGCCAATTTCCACATAGCTGTGCAAACACCACTCCAAGCAGAATTTGGACATAAAAGCCATTTATTTGTTGATAGTCTCTTCTACGACTCAGTCCTTACTATCAAGGAAATCACAATGCTGCTTCTTATTCAGGTGGTGTCTGGAAGATCCATCTTGCTTGTAGAAAAAAAGAAACATTAACACAAAAATCAGTCACCACTGCTGATTGCAATGATATCCCTGAAGGCTAATAATTTATTTTACTTTGTTCAGTCCTCCTAGTTTGCCCGTGACCCGGATCTCTTGTTACAAGAGTAAGTGTGTCAGACGTTCACAATGACGTGACCGATTGCAGCTGTGTTTGGCCTATTTCCACCAGCATCAGACGTGAGCTTGTATATAATATCCTTAATTTCTCAGTAGCTTGCTGACAGGCAAGACAGCCATCACTACTTAGTGTATTAATGTAATCCGTGAGAGTTGCTCTTTAACCCATGTCTAGCCTTGTTAGTCTTATCTGCTGCTTTGCTCCCACATAATAAAGTGATTGTACTTAACGTAATGGTCTTTCAAGCATGTCCTAGTCAGGCAGATCAACAAAACTTTTGATCTTTTAACAATTTGTTCTGTAACAAATACATCATCATATTATGTTAGAAGTGTAGAATGCCAAGGAGGGAGGGCTCTAACCACCAGTGCTAAGAAATTGTTAAACTTCATAAAAATTTGAGAGAGTAATTTTCTTACACAAGAGATGCTGCACTGCTTAGTCCCAGATTGTGATAAAGAAGAACTAATCACAGAGTGGAAACTTGGTGGACTGGTAAACAAGACTAATTGCAGTTACTGTGGGAAAAAGATTACCCTAAACAGTGATTATAAAAATACATACTATACATAAACATCCACAGCATGTGTATAAGAGTTAATTTTTAAAACAGAAAAAATTGTGAGCAAAATTGTGTAGGAAAAAAATAAAAAAGATAGTTTAAACCAAATAGTTGGTTTAAAGGAAGTCTTTATTAAATGGTTAAAAAGGTCAGTTCCATTCTGTCAGAAAGGTTAACTTTGACTTAGAGCCAGCCTTGGCACAGTAATGAAGTCATGGCAGGATTTTTAAATAAAAAATTATATGTAATGAAAAATAGGTAAGGAGCTATGGCTAGAAATATACAATCATGAAATGTAGAAAAAATGCTAAAGAATGTTAGCAGCACATAGAAAAAGTGAGAAGAGCTGAAGATTATTAGAAAATAAGTTCTTTTGGGCCCACTACTAAATGGAGATTATAAAGGTATTATTAAGGAAGAAAAAAAAGTTTAATAAATATTTCTGTTAATTCATTGGAAAATCTACCATGCTTTTTTCCATCGTAAGAGAAAATGAACATTATTTTCCATTTCAATAGCACCTAAGGAGGATATTAAACATCTGCAAAAGAAAAATGTTGTGAAGTCTACAGGTCTATATAATTTGTACCCAGAGACCTGAGGAGCTGGCTAGGTAGACCTCTTGTCTGTTGAAATTTAGTTTTAATAAATCTTGGAACACCACAACTGTACAAGAGGCAGGAAGACTGTTAATGTGCAGCAGTATTCCAGACAGGGATGATGGCTCTAAGTAGTATATATTTGTTATCCTGATCTAAGTCACAGGTATATAAATCTTCAGTAGTGAAGACTAGACATGAATTATAGCTAATAGAGAGTTGGATCTCAGACACAGAATAAGTGCCAGGGAAGATTCTTTTTAATAGGACATAAGCCTTTTAAAGTGAGTGTGATTCTGGTTCGGTTTTGTTTTGTTTTAAATTGTATTTTTAAGATAGTATATGTTTGTTTGAGAAAAGTATAAAATGTAGTTTATTTAGGCTTTGGTAAGAAATTTGGCAGTATACCAGTGCATTCTGATAAAGATCAGTATTGTGTAGGAACAGTAAAGGATCTGTAAGAAAATAGTCTGGGAAGTGATTTTTTTTAAACAGATGCCAATGATGAATTTTCCACATAGAGTCATAAATGAATATGAACATCTGTAGTGGGGTTTTACATAAAGTTGTACTAATCCTGATATTTTTCAACATTTGAACTAATGATGTGGAAGTACATACAAACAGCTGATGAAATCTGCAGACCATGTGAAGATACATGGTATGGTAAATTACAGTGAGGCTGTAGCTGTGTCCCTTACACTCCCCAAAAATTGAGTTTACCACAATGCAAAGCTGAGAACATGAAATTGAAGCCGAACTTCCAGTGTGGGGAGCTTTTACTGCAGGAACGTGTTTCTGAAAATGATTTAAAGGTCACAATGTGCAAGCATCTCACCAAAAACTCCCACCATGATGTTCAGGTGAAAATGTCACTTTCAGTACTCACAGTTAGGGAGGCAGGTTCATTTTCCTGGAGAACACTGGTGAAACTTGATTCTGAAATACTACTAATAATTCTAGCTTTTCTGTTTTAAAAGAAATGTATAGAAAATTGAATACATGCAAAAAACCTTTCACAACAGGGCAGGGGTGGCTTTAGAGACAGGAGTTTATGCAAAAAGAAGACCTGAGACATGACATCATTATAAATACCCTTTTGAAGAGAAAATAATAGTAAGGAAATTTAATTAAATATAGAAAAGCCTAGCAAAAAAAAAACAGTTCCTGGAAACTAAAGTCATACATATCCAAATGGGACATTACACACAAATTTTTAACATTGAAGTTGATTAGCCACTGGATTAAGCTAATGAAGCAGTGGTGGATTCTCCAGCTTGCTGTTTCTTAGACTCAAGACTGGCTAAATTGTTGGAATATGCGTTTAGCCAAACACAAGATACCACAATAAAAGGGAAGCTGGATGATACATCTGTGAAATTGTCTGTGAAATACTAAAGATTTGAATCCAGTGATCTAATACCTCCTCGTCTCTAAACCATCTTCAGTTCAACTATAGGTTCTTGGTAGTACTCAGGTTATTAATGTCAAGGACCATAGAGCTTGGTCATACCAGTTAGAATAGTTTGAAAAACTGTTTATTGTTAAAATATAATTTGCCAGCCAAATAAATTGAGTGGAAAGATGTTCTGCAGATATTTCTTTCCCTTCCCCTGTATTCTGGGGAAAGATTGTTCCTCTGTTGTGCAGGGTTGTGTCTTCCCCACTGTGGCAAAGGAGAAACTTGTCTTCTTTTCCACCTCTTCCCTTATTATCTCTGAGGTGATACCTATATTCACTCACAGAAGTTTCCTTCAGCAAGACAATGGTCAGCACTGCTCCCAGTGGTGCCCTCCTCGCTACAGCATCGAGAGGGGCAGAATTGGGATGTTGACAACTGGTGTCTCCTTATTTGTGGAATGCTCAATGCTGTTGTCGCTGTGCAACTACTGGTGCTTTCCGCAGGGTTTTCAGATTTCTTCTCACTGGACAGAAATTTGGGAATTTGTATCTGCTCTGATATCAACTGAATGGAGCAAAGGATCCCTCCTGCAAAGCTGCACTTCAGATAATGCTGCTACTTCACGCTTCAAAAGAGGACCAGCAAAGAAGCTTTGTATACAACCAATTATATCTTTGAAATGGTGCCAGCAATGCTCCAACCTGAATAATCTGAGAAAGAGGAGGGCTTTCTTACAGACCAGTTGCCACTGCACTGACTCCAGTAGGGTGCGACCACAGTGGGACTGTCACGGTGAGGGACAAGTTCTGCAGATCATGTAGGGAAACTGTCTCTACCCTTTCTAAGTGTTTCAGCCTTGCAAACAGGGCAGCCCCATGACGCTGCTAGTTCAGGCAGCCCTCGCCATGGAGGAACAAAGCAACCTCAGGGCAAAGATCAGTTTCTGAAGCTTTTTATACCTCAAGTTCCATTCCGTCCTAAAAGTAGCATTTCATCCTGATCTTTCCACGTGTATGCCAACAGAAAGGCTTCCCAAGAGAAAGGCTTGGCTGAGGAGTTTATCGCTGGCAGGAACCAGGAAGAATAGCATACATTAACACAATTCTCTGTCCCCTGCAGCCTGTCATTTCTAGCTTTCAAAGCCATCCCCTGGCTTCTGGTCCAGAAGAAAGAAATTGGACAAAATTGTATTTCAGAAAATTCTTGAACTGAGATTTCACATTAAAGGTTCTGTATGAAAACTAATTATTTTCTAGCCCCAGTATCTGATAAGAATCCTTACTGATATTCATACAAATAAATGAATATATTTCAAAATTAAAGATTAAAAGCTTCTACTTTGAGGAAAACTATTTCTAGAACTCTAGCTGTGATTTTTTGAGGTTATTTGAGAAAAGACACCTGTACTTCCCAGAAAAGAGGAAGGGGAGGAGAGAATAGGAAAGAGGAAAGGAGGAGAGAGGCAAGGAGGGGAGGGATAAGGTATGAGCCATCAAGAAAATTTTCTTGAAAAGAAAATGTGTTAAATTCTCACTTCCTATTCTCATGTGGGTGAAGTATGTTTTACCCAGCGGATCGTGTTCTGTCTGGTACTTACGCAGAGATTCTTGTGGCACAGAGACTGTCTCTGTCATTTGCCGTGCTGCACCTACCAAGACACCCAGAATCATCAACTGGCATTGCCAAGAATCATCATAAGAAAAAGACATAAGCTAAAACTATCTAAATAAGCTAAAAGCTGTCAAACAAGCTAAATAAGTTAAAGTCAAAGACATACAGCTGATGTCCTGTTTGCCAGATGTGTTAAGGACAAAAAAAAAGTCTAAAAAACCAATCTTTCTCACCCCTCTTAGAATAGTAAAAGACTCAATTGGAAAAATGCAAATGTGAGAATATCAAGGGACCATTGCTCTCCCAGTCCTGCTGAGTGCATAGTAGAGTACGCTTCCGTCAGAGATAGTGGGGTCAGGAGGTAAACTATAGTGCATTAAGGAAGGAAGGCCAGAAACTCCACCAATGCTGATTTCATTCAGTAGGATTAGTTTCCTTCCTTCCCCACTTCATCCTTGCGAAGTCTAGAGTGCTGTTACTGAAATAGCAAATTCTATTCTTGATCTGAAATAAACGTATATTCTTGATTTGAAGACAAGGGAGTTAGGTTTTTCTTCACACAATTCCATGGTATTCTCCAGTATTTATATGGAAATGTTCCCAGTTTATTCTGAATAGAATGCCTGAAATAGGAGTGCCGTAGGATCCCAGTGGGGCTGTGATAGGTTAGTTTAGTGAATCTAAATGTAGACTGGCATGTGAATAAGTGCATATATTGTCAAAACTTTTGGGTTTTTTCCATTTTATCCTCAACAGTTCCGTTCTGTAGATGAGGACCAAGAATTGGAAGTGCTCCTTTCAGCATCAGCATCTCTGGATAGCTTCACTAAATCAAGTTGAATCTGGTACTGGAAATGTTATATATCATCCATACGTAGTTCTAAATTAGTTCTCTCCCCTTTGGCTTCTTTTTTCTTTATTGATCATTCTCAAAAGACACATTTCTCTCAAACTTCTCTTTTCCCAATTTCCTTATGAATGCCATAAAAATTCTCATCATTTCTCTCCAAAGTTCTGATAACATAACCATGGCAGTTCTGGTTTTGCTCTCATTCAGTTGATGCTAATCTGTCTCAATTCCTTTCTTTACATATTCATTTTCTTGTTTTCCTGTTTAAAATTCTGCCTGTCATGACTCAAAATTCAAATGCTAATTACTTGTGAAAGCCATGAAAGCTCTGAGAAGAAGCCTGTCCTCCAAATGGTGCCATGTGTTTGTGTTGACTCCAACCAAATCTGTATGGAAAACATTGAGCTAAGAGAATTACTTTAGTATTCAAAGGCCTTTTGCTGCTTCAAAATTTAATCAGTCTTGATATTTTTAATTATAAAGTGTGGAAGTAGTTCCTCCCAAATGAAAATCCTGAAAGTACTGGAGGAGCGTTCTTCTGGGCTGGTAGCTAAAAGTGGCAGAAAGCTGTCCTCTCACAGTCCCAGTTTCCATGCCAGGTAGTTGAAGCTCCTTAGGAAGCTGTCCCCAGCTGAGGTGAAGTCTTCCTCCACAAAGTCTTAATCTAAATCTCCTTCTGGCCCACTAAGTTATGAAATACTGCTCAAATGCTGGGCCCTTGGAAACGTCATAGCCCTTCCACAGAGCAATAACTCCTGGCAAGAAAAGCACGAGGTTAATCAAAGCATTATTTTTAATAAAAGTTCTCATTTAAGACAGTTCCTTAGGGTACAGTAGGAGGCAGCGATCTTTTTATGACTTATGAGCATATGTGTGACTTCCTTGCACCTTTAGCACCTTTGCTGCTCTTGCATTTGGTATCCCAAGGTCAGTTCATACCTCACTGGTGCTGAGGAATAATCCAGGCTATTTCCTTGTTATTTCTCTAATATATTGCTCATCGTTCTGTTTTTAAGCAAAAAGTAACTAATGTATTAAAATTATTAGGAAAGCAACATCAAACTAATCAGAAAGTAATACGCACAGCGTGCCTCTTGGAGGTGCTCAGTACAGTTCTGGTTCTTCTATCTCAAGGGTGATAGTAAAACTGGAAGAAGTACAGAGATGAGTGCTAAGGATGATCAAAGGTATGAAACCGCTAAATAATAAATAGGCAAGTGAGTAGACTGGCAGAGAGATAACTGAGAGGGTAGAAAGGTCTATGAAAATGAGTGGCTAGAAAAGACAATTATAAATTGTTATTAAAAGCTGTCTCATCCAGTACAAAAGCAAGAGAACTTCAAATGAAACTAGCAGGTGACTAGATAAAAGCAAACAAAAGAGGTGAATTTCCATACTATATTCAGTCAAGCTGTGGAAATTTTCACTGCAGAAATTTATGGATGCTACAAATTTACATAACTCAAAAAGTGACCGGACAAATTCATGAACGAAAACTTCAACCAAAGTAAAATGCAGATGTATTGCATTATGTGCAATAGCACTATATATGACAGTATTCAACATATATTTTAAATATCTATCGTGTACACCACAATTGTATTAAACAATTGCATAATACAGTTGTAATATACCTAGCAACAATATCTCTGATTCAGGAAGTCCTCAAATGATTATTTGTTGGATGGCTGCCATGAGAGCATTTGGAGGAAACATTGCTGTGAGCGTACAGTTCTTATTGCCTTTATCAAGCATACTAACCACTCTTTTCCTGGGGATTGTTGATGTTTTCTTCCTTTTTTTCTTTTTTTCTTTTTTCCTTTTTTTTTTTTTTTTTACTCAAGATAAACTACTCTTACTGAATTCATAGAATCATAGAATGGTTTGGGTTGGAAGGAACCTTAAAGATCATGGAGTTCCAAGCCCCTGCTATGGGCAGGGGACACCTCCCACTAGACCAAGTTGCTCAAAGCCCCATCCAGCCTGGCCTTGAACATTTCCAGGGATGGGGCATCCACAGCTTCTCTGGGCAACCTGTTCCAGTGCCTCACCACTCTCACAGCAAAGAACATCTTCCTAATATCTCATCGAAATCTCCCCTCTTTCAGTTTAAAACCACTACCCCTCGTCCTATCACTCTACTCCCTGATAAAGAGTTCCTCCCCATCTTTCCTGTAGGTCCCCTTTAAGTATTGGAAAGCCGCTATAAGGTCTCCCTGGAGCCTTTTCTTCCCCAGCCTGAACAACCTCAGCTCCCTCAGCCTGTCTTCATAGCATATGTGTTCTAGCCAGTCCTAGTACCAGGTGTTGGACACTGGCAATTACTGATGGTCCATGCTTCAGGGAAATGGAAGGTCATTGCCAAGAGGCACATAGCTAAACTGAGACATTTGAGGCCAAATGTGCCACATATCACATGTTACCTCTGACAAACCGCATAATAACTCCTTTTGAAGGCCAGATCCTGGGCTAGATGGATCATTCTTCTGACCTTGTCCAGCTTATTTCATATTCTTATAAGCATGAGGAAAAGATTATTCTTATTCATACCAATTTCTTCTTAAGCTATCGCTCTCATAGTAGCTGTTGTAGGAGACTTCATTGAGACTAATAGTTAATATCCTAGCAAATACGAGGTTTATGGCACAAGTTTCTTTAAAAAGACAGTTGTATTAACCAAGGCTAACAGTATAGTTAACCCACTGAGTTGGTTTGGTAAGGGCACTGTAGCTCATGTAGGCAGCAGCTCGCAGCCTGTCTGGCCAATGGTGTGTATCCATTTGCAGTTGGATCAACAAGGAATATTCTCTGGACTTTTGTCTGTGCATTAGGCTTGAGTTCACAGCTTCACATCCACAGCAGGAGACTTGATTGGACCCCAGGGTCCCACACCAGTCACAATCACACTAATCAGTGGGGTTCACTGCAGTTATTAAAGAAATATGACAGGATGTCAGAAGCTCTATCTTGTCTTTTTAATTTTTTTCCAGAAGCAGGAGAGGAGGAGGAAGAAATCAGTGAATGCACCAGCCATTATGAAAGTGGCACTGGGAGATTGTGCTTTGGTGTCTTTCTGAGCTGAATGTAAACTAAAATGGGCACTTCTGGCTTCTTGATAGCCTTATATTATATAAAAAATTATAAGAGAAAAATACTTACCTGCAATATTTTGTGTTTTGTTGAAACACACAACTAGAACAAAATTGTCACTAGATTTTCTTCCATCTGCTCCCTTTGGCTACAGGTACAAGGCTGTCAATTCATCATACACAAGAAGAAACCTGCAGCCAAATTCTCTGTTGGCATAACTCCACGAAAGTCTTGGACTTGGCCTTCCCCCTGAAGAATCAATTCTGAAAGATTCAGTGGAGAAACAGGAGGAAAATGGAAATAGCAGTATATGACCACCTTTCCTCATAGATCATTCAGTCATTTATAAGACCCAATGAAAGTGTTTACTACAGATTTCTGAAGTAAATATGTTTAAGAACCAAACACACCAGGAAAATACTAAAGCAATAGACCATGCTTATTTCTATATGCAATAAGGAATGTATGGCATCATATCTGTAACAGATGGGTGATAGTTTGTCATTGCATTTTAATACTTAGCCATCCCTTTTTGCAGATCACTGCTCTCTCCATCAGGAATACATTTGATCTCTCTCTATCACTCTGTGAAATGCCTTGGAATAGAAGGTGGAAAAGTACGTGATGGGATCCCTAGTGTTTGATGCCATATCTAATATAAAAGACTTTAGAAGAGGAAAATGTGCCCTCCATTGCCTTTTGGGCTTAAAGTCTATTATGTTTGTCAACTATAGTATGAGAAGGTTTCCCTCCATTAAAACAATTTGATCAAGAGGTTCTCGTTACAAGAAAGTCTACAGAGAGCTGCACAGCCAAAGCATAAATGGTACTCAAGCAGAAAACACAAATGTCAGATGCCACATGGGGTGCCTTATGACCTGAGAGTTTTGCAGATGGAGTCAAATCCATCTGCATCCTCAGTAGGCAAAAGATTTTCCATTATGGTCAGCTCTGTCTCACCTGAAGAACTTAAAGCAAACCACATGGCAAATAATATTGGTATCTAAAAGATTTTTTTCTATATAAACACTGCCCTATATCATTGACTACTATTATCAGTTATGGTAGATATTAACAGTGTCCAAAGCATAGGCAAGCCTTGAGTCTGTAAGAGCCATTTGTGAGAAAGAGCTCTGCATATGAAAACTCCATTAAAACCATTCCATATTGAAGTGCTGGTATTGGGATTACAAGTGTGTACTACAAACTGCAGATTGCTGTTTGGCTTCTAGCACCAGATCTTCCTGCACAAGAATGTACATATTTGTGAGTGACTTACTCTGACAAGACAATGCCATCTGACTCTGTCAACTGAGGAAAAATTAAATAAGTTACGCAGAAATCATAATCATTTGTAAGTCACTGCAACCCTAACAGGATCAGTGTGTCTTTAAGACTGTAAATAGGCAGTTAATTGTGCACAGCATTTGGCTTGTCATGACTCATGATTGACTCATAATTTCTTGCAGATACAGCTACCACCAGCCCCAGGAGAGGTGATTGGGGGTAAGAAATTAAGAATCTTGGCATTGGATGATAGGATTAGTAATGGATTTAAAAGCTGGGCAACAGGGATTTTGAAGGACCTGCGATACAGGTCACAGAAGGAGTTAAATATCTGTCTTTTAGTGATATTTGTGGAAATTAGGAGTCTAACCACTGCAAAGAATTTGGACTGAAGTTGATTAGTGCCATCACCAAAGCCAGTGAGACTTCTGTTTGTAAGGAAATTTAAATAATATCCACAATTCCTGCTGGTATGCCTCCCACATAGGTATTAAAATAGCTAAGAAATATCCCTCTAGTCTCACCAAATCATCGACTCATGGAATGGTTTGAGTTGGAAGGGACCTTAAAGATCATGGAGTTCCAAGCCCCCTGCCATGGGCAGGGACACCTCCCACTAGACCAGGTTGCTCAAAGCCCCATCCAGCCTGGCCTTGAACACTCCCAGGGATCAGGCATCCACAACTTCTCTGGGCAACACATTCCAGTGTCTCACCACCCTCATAGTGAAAAAATTCTTCCTGATATCTAATCTAAATCTCCCCTCTTTCAGTTTAAAATCATTATCCCTCATCCTATCATTCCACTCCCTGATAAAGAGTCCTTCCCTGTCTTTCCTATAGGCCCCCTTTAAGTGCTGGAAGGCTTCTACAAGGTCTCCCTGGAGCCTTTTCTTCTCCAGACTGAACAACCCCAATTCTCTCAGCCTGTCTTCATAGGAGGGATGCTCCAGCCCTCTTATCATCTTTGTGTCCCTCTTCTGGACTCTCTCCAACAGGTCCATGTCCTTCCTATGTTGGGGGCCCCAGAGCAAGAGGTAGCACTCCAGGTGGGGTCTCATGAGAGTGGAGTAGAGAGGCAGAATCACCTCACTGGACCTTCTGGCCATGCTTCTTTTGATGCAGCTTTCTGGGTTGCAAGCTCACATTGCTGGGTCATGTTGAGCTTCTTATCAACCAACACCCCCAAGTCCCTCTCCTCAGAGCTGCTCTAAATCCATTCTCCACCCAGCCTGTATTTGAGCATGGGATTGCCCCAACCTAGGTGCAGGACCTTGCACTTGGTCTTGTTGAACTTCACAAGGTTGGCACAGGCCTACCTCTCAAGACTGTCCAGGTCCCTCTGGATGGCATCCCTTCCCTCCAGCATGTCAACTGCACCACGCGGCTTGGTGTCATTGGCAAATTTGCTGAGGGTGCACTCAATCCCACAGTTCATGTTGACGTCAAAGATGTTAAACAACACCGGTCCCGATACTGATGCCTGGGGAATGCCACTTATCACTGGTTTCAACTTGGACATTGAGTAATTGACTGCAATTCTTTGAGTGTGATCATCTAGCCAATTCCTTATCCACTTATCCTTATCCACAATTCCTTATCCACTTCTCCTAATCCACAATTCCTTATTCCCCCTTGTTTGTTGAGAATAAGGTCCAGCACATCTCCTTGTTGGCTTTTTTATCACTTGGAGAAGGAAGTTATCATCAGTGCATTCCAGGAACCTCCTTTATCATCTTTGTGTCCCTCTTCTGGACTCTCTCCAACAGGTCCATGTCCTTCCTATGTTGGGGGCCCCAGAGCAAGAGGTAGCACTCCAGGTGGGGTCTCATGAGAGTGGAGTAGAGAGGCAGAATCACCTCACTGGACCTTCTGGCCATGCTTCTTTTGATGCAGCTTTCTGGGTTGCAAGCTCACATTGCTGGGTCATGTTGAGCTTCTTATCAACCAACACCCCCAAGTCCCTCTCCTCAGAGCTGCTCTAAATCCATTCTCCACCCAGCCTGTATTTGAGCATGGGATTGCCCCAACCTAGGTGCAGGACCTTGCACTTGGTCTTGTTGAACTTCACAAGGTTGGCACAGGCCTACCTCTCAAGACTGTCCAGGTCCCTCTGGATGGCATCCCTTCCCTCCAGCATGTCAACTGCACCACGCGGCTTGGTGTCATTGGCAAATTTGCTGAGGGTGCACTCAATCCCACAGTTCATGTTGACGTCAAAGATGTTAAACAACACCGGTCCCGATACTGATGCCTGGGGAATGCCACTTATCACTGGTTTCAACTTGGACATTGAGTAATTGACTGCAATTCTTTGAGTGTGATCATCTAGCCAATTCCTTATCCACTTATCCTTATCCACAATTCCTTATCCACTTCTCCTAATCCACAATTCCTTATTCCCCCTTGTTTGTTGAGAATAAGGTCCAGCACATCTCCTTGTTGGCTTTTTTATCACTTGGAGAAGGAAGTTATCATCAGTGCATTCCAGGAACCTCCTGGATTGCTTATGCCCTGCTGTGTTGTCCCTCCAACAGATAACAGGGTGGTTGAAGGCCACCATGAGGACCAGGGCTTGTGAACATGAGGCTGATCCTATCTGTCTATAGAGGGCCTCATCTGCTCAGTCTTCCTCATTGAATGGCCTGTAGCAGACCGCCACTACAATATTACTTGTCCCTGCCCTCCCTTTAATCCTGACCCGTAAACTCTTGGTTGGCTCCTCATCCATCCCCAAGTGGAGTTCCATACACTCCAGTTGGTCATTGACATAGAGGGTGACACCCACTCCTCATCTCCCTTGCCCGTCCTTCCTGAAGAGCCTGTATCCTTCCATTCCAACACTCCAGTCATAGGAACCATCGCACCACTTCTCCGTGATGCCCTTAAGATCATAGCCCTGCAGGTGTGCACACATGTCAAATTCCTTTTGTTTATTCCCCATGCTACATGTATTTGCATAGAGGAATTTAAGTTGGGCTCCTGATGAAGCTGACATATTGGCTGGAGTGGCTGGAATTCCTTTGTGCTGCACTCCAGGTGCTCTCCTGCTGACCTGTGATCCTTCTCCAGGCTCTGGGCATCTATTTCTGGCACTGGCATCAAACTGGTAGGAGTGGGATGGAGTAAGGTTCCCATCCCCTAGCAACTTTAGTTTGAAGTCCTCTTCGTGATCTTGGCAAGCCTCTCACCGAAGATGCACTTCCACTTCTCTGACAGATGGACCCCATGAGTCCTCAGTAGACCAGGTTTCTCAAAGCAAATCCTGTAGTCTAAGTAGCCAAACCCCTGGCTGTGGCACCAGTCCTGTAATGATTTGTTGATTTGCCAGACTCAACTGGCCCTTTCAAACCCCTTCCCTTTGACCAGGAGGACTGACGAAAAAGCTACAAATGAGCCAGAGCATGTAAGTTAGGAGCCAAGGCAGAAAGTGTGACGAATTAAGATATGGAGCACATTATGGGGCAATGCTGGAGTCTCAAGCTGGAGTCTCAATGCTGGAGTCTCTCTGTCTGTTTTCTGCACATAGCATAGATACATCCGAGGGCATCTCCAAAGAGCAATCCAGAAAGCCCAGGAGTTAGCCCATGGGAAAAGAGGTTGTTGAACTCTAGTCCTTTTCTATCCTTAGAGTAGGAACACACAGTAGAACACATCCCAGGGCATCTCCAAAGAGCAATCCAGAAAGCCCAGGAGTTAGCCCATGGGAAAAGCGGTTGTTGAACTCCAGTCCTTTTCTACCCTTAGAGTAGGAACCTACATTAAGTGCCTCCATCAGCTTGAGTGCTACATCCAGACACAAGTACTTCACAGAGCAGAATTCACATCGTCTAAGAGTTTAAATCATCCAGGAAGTTTTCAAATTGGATTCAGCATCCTCATCAGTCTCAGAAGATACAATCCATCTACCTTTCCTTCCAACAGTGCATTGACCTCCAGGCTGTACATGGGAGAGGAGCAGAGTACCTGCAGCAACTCCCTCTAAGTGAAGTCTCTAAGGAGCCAGGAGGGCAAGCACAATGGGGTCAAGAGGTGAATCCTCAAAGAGATCCTAAATTGCACAACTGAGAAATTTGTAAGACCTGATTTCCCTCCTCTGAAGTGATCACACAGCTTACAGAACCCTTGAATAAAACCAGAAGTTACTCTGTGAACAGGAACCACAATCCCCACATCCCCGTACCCAACAGCATACATTGTCTGTTCTATATCTTGTGTAAAGCGATCCTTTTCAGTCAGTGCCAAATTCTGGTATGGTAGCTTTCAGTGTCCAGAGATTTACATAAGAAATAGGCATCTAGGTCCTCGGAGGAGGGCACATTGAGCAAAAAAGTCCTGGGGTAATGCTGGAATAGCAAGCAGGTTGCCATGGGAGTTGGGGCTTTGGGACGACCCTTTGACATAAGTTTCAAGCCCATTCAGCTTTAGATTCAAAAGCAAGCAAGCACGTGTTCCAAGATATTCTTCAAAAGGGATCATTCTGGGCCATCTGGCCCAGATCACTAGCAATGGAGAATTTGAAGGATCTTTGGTGGTCTGTGTGGAGAGAAAATTGTCTCAGTTGTAGACCTCTTGTCTTGCCGTGTGTGTTAGCTATTTCAGCAGAGAAAAATTGGATTTACAAGGAATCTTTGGTTTCCTCTTGCAAATATAGATAATTCTTCCAAATTAGGAAGGAAGTAGCTCAAAAAAGAAATCAGAGGAAACTTGCAATAATTTTGTTGTACCACTAATGCCTGTTAATCTAGATTACGTAAAATCACATTTCCTTATTAAGAGGCAGCAATGATTGCTCAGGGAGATGGCCGAGATCATGGAAAGGATCAAATGGCAACAAGGTAACAACAGGAATCCGTTTCAGAGGAAGATGAGGAGGAAGAGGAAGCAACAGTTATCAGACTAACTGTTCTACAAGAAAGGTAAGGATGCAGACAGTTTTTTGCTCAACACTCTGCTAGTCTGACCATTGCCACACCACCACCACGTGCTATCATGTGGTCACCCAGCACTGTTCAACGAATGGAACCATCAGGATTGCTCCTGTAAGAGAGCTGCTGGCCTGTTCCCTCTCAGCTGGCAGACTCATGCAGGGGCACACAGCTGGCCTGCATCAGGCACAAATCACGATGATGATGTCAGACATCACTGGGGAGAGAGCGAAATGTCCTTCAACTTCAGAAAGTTCCTTGTCAGCTGAATGCAAACCTTCAAGGCTTTGATTCATGCCAAGGGTTCTGCATGTGCAGCAGTTTTGTGTGCTGCTTGATAATGGGTGTCAGAGGCATTTTGTTGGAACCCTCTTTTAGGGCATGTCAGCTGTGTCATCAAATACTCTGAAAAGTTCACTGATTACACTGCTGCAGGCTTTCAAGGAACCAAGCCATCGGGAACAATTTATAGCCCAGCTCTCTCTTTGCTGCCAAGTTTTGCCCCTGACAAGAAGCAGAATCCCTGAGGACCTGGTCTTATACCATGTCAGTGAGCAGAGCTTTGAAAAATTGACGTTTTATAAAATTAATTTAATTGATAACACTACCCAGTCACCTTCCAAGCTTCCTTGACTGACCTGCTTCTCTCATTCTGGTTTTAAATGGATTTTGTTCTTCAGGAGTACACAGTAATTCCCAGTGGTGATTGTTACTGATAGCTTATAATAGAGCTCAGCTGTGTTGCTCCTGGGTTTCTAATCAGCTTAGCAATGATAGAACTCCTGTCGGAGAATCGCACTAAGCCTATTTCATATTCAAAACTAGTCAAGCAAAAAAAAAAAAAAAAAAGCCCATGAAATATTTCAATATACTTAACAACAAAAAAATGAGAGAAAATAAAAAGACGTGTCCGCTTTTCACCTGTGAGGAATGTCTTCTGCTAATCCTTGGAAGTTAGCAGAAGCAGTGATTGACTGCACTAACAAGTTACCACAAGGCAAGTAAGTCTACACCGCAGTAGCTCTTCTGCTGGGAGAGCCTGTCAGAACGTTTTCACCCCACAGGCACGTGAGGTAGGTTACCCGGTGCTCACCAAGGCACAAATCACTTGACACTTAAATGCGATTTAAAGGACAGTCGCTGCAGGGTGACTGGTGCTTTGCAAAGTCACAGCTTCTGTTGCCTGTTAGTAGCTTGTTTGTGTTGCTGCATTCAGAGAGGTTATCACACAAATGATCTCCTCAGGATTCCTAAATACTGGAAGCAGAAGTCAGAAACAGTGATTGGTTACAGTTTTGGATTCATATTCATCAGGTTCAAGTTCCTTTTCTGAAATGGTCCCAGACTCTTCCTGATGATCTTTAGCAAATTGCTTTGGCTGTGGTCCTCAGAGATAATTAGCCCCACACTTCCATGATTAATCATCTTTGAGGATCTAGGATTAATCCTTCACTTCCTCAGTTGAGGAACAAAGGCAGGAGGCAATAATGGTCCTCTTTACCCTTTTCATCTGTACAGCCTGGTGGTTTGGGTATAAATCACAGTTACTGCAGTGACCACAAATGTAGTATAGATCTATCTAGCTCTGAAGTAGGTATTTTTGTGGGGGATTTTGTTCCCCAAAGTGATGGCGCCATGTTGGGAGAGTATGCTATAATGTTTTGTAGAGATAAGAACTGTTTTTCTCCTCTGATGACTGTCACTTTGAAACCAAACCAGCTCATTTAAAATTGGTAAAAAATGCCAGCTACTGATTATCATGTTCACATGTTTATTCAGCTGTTTGACCCAGAAGGGATATCTGCCACATTTGGTCAGAATTCAGTAAGGAATGAAGCTCTCTGTGATACTGATTTTGGAAATCCATGAATAAAATAATGAACTTAAATCTCCTAAGCTGGATGTATAGCTACTCTGAAAGAACCTAGCCTTATTTTCATTCTAGGCATAGTACGAGTACCTCAGTCTATTTAACATTTTTAAATCAGTGAGAAGATTAATTTAATACCTGAATTGGATACAGTTTTTCTGTCTGTAATCTCTGTAATGAGCCACAAAACTGCATTTCAACATGACAAATTGGTTTAATTCACGATAATTATCTATTATCTGAGACACCTTCTCATTGGGTTCCATCTCTCTGAAAAGGCACTAACCTTTTGTGAAATAAAAGTTCTGAATGTGATATAAAAGTCCTTGCAAAGGAGGGGACAGTTTTTCACATTTCTTTTCTAGTCCCCTGCTCCTCTGTTCTCAGAGAACTTCATTCTCTTTTGGTTTCTTTTCTTAGCATTTTTTGCAGTGAGAAGTATCCTGTGTTCAGACTGGAGATGTTTGGAAGGTATCTGTGAAAATGCAAGAGAGAATGGTTGGGATGTTTACATCTGCCACTTTAGGATTCCCTTTCTATCAGCAAAGTGAATAAGTGTTAATTGTAAAATAAATAGTTAAAAATTCCTGACCACTGTGCATGCCCTCACAGCGCCCTGTGCTTCATCCCTGGTAGTAAAAGCAGCCCCGGCTGCTCTGAAATTAGTACCTAGTGTACAAGGTGAGACAAAACCTACTCCACAACTTCAGATGACAGAGACTAGCAGTTTTTTGTATCATCCAACACTGGATTTCTCATCTCTAAACCCTCTTAAGTCTTCTGGCATTGCAGCTTCACTGGGTATCAAGCTATTCCTTTCTCCTACTAGCTTTTGTGCTTCTCTCAACATCACTGGCAGGCTCCAGTTAGCACTCCAGCTGATGAAGAATAAAGCATATCATAAGCACTTGCTGCTTTGTGGTGGAGGGATAACCATGCTAAAAATGCAATATGACCAACCACCGCAGAGAAAACAGCATTTTTTTTCCCCCTTTGTTGCTGAGGAGAAGGAGGAGGGAAACTTCTTGCTGCGGATTCATTCATTTCCCAGTGCTGGTGTCCTGACATAAGGTCCTTCAGAAAAGGTTAATTTTCTAGGGGAATGTGGCTTCTCCATTAAGTAAAATAAATACAAATTTTAATTGGCATAATGATGAAGACATCTTGAATGTAGAAACACATAAAGGCTCAAGGAGCTGGGACTCTTTAGCCTGGACAAGCGAAGACTGAGGGGAGACCTTATTTATGTTTATAAGTACCTAAAGGGTGAGTTGAAGGATGTTGGAGCCGGACTTTTTCCAGTGGTTTCCAGCAATAGGACAAGGGGCAATGGGCTCAAGCTGGAACATAGAAAGTTCCATTCAAATATAAGAAAAAACTTTTTTACGGTGAGGGTGACAGAGCCCTGGAACAGGCTGCCCAGGGGGAGTCGTGGAGTCCCTTTCTCTGGAGATCTTCAAGATCCACCTGGATGCAGTCCTGAGTAATGTGCTCTGCGCAATCCTGCTTAGCAGGGGAGTTGGACCAGATGATCTCTAGAGGTCCCTTCCAACTCTGACAGTTCCGTGATTCCGTGATAACTAAGACCTCCTGTTTTTTACTATTGTATAGCCCAGTTACTAAAAACAGAGTTGAAGCTGTTACCAAGGTGGTAAACAATAAAATGAATCACTGGTTCGAAGTGAACTCGAGCAGTTAGCAGGGTGAAAACCAAAGGTGTGTGTTATGGTGCACTGTGGTACAGCTGTACTACCTTTCAGGTGTTTCTGGGCGTTTAGCAGAGTTGGGTTACCTTATCCGAGCCCTCTTTTCAAAGTGCCTGCTCAGTGCTCAGCAGAGACTTGACCTGGCAAAAAGGTGAACCACTTACTGCCAGAGCAGCGAGTCCCTTCCGATCAGCGGGATGGCCAGGGAGCAGCTGGAGTGGGGATGCGCTGCAAGGGAAGAGGAGTTGGAAGTCGGGATGACAACAGGGCAGGGCAGGACAGAGACCCCACCGCCCTGTCCCCTGGTACCTGAGGGAGGTGAGCAGAACAGACCCTGTGACAGTAGCTGCATTCAAACAAGAGCCCAGATCACTGGACAAGTCCATAGTGAGAGGACAGGGCCTGAGGTGAAGCCAGGAATATAAGTCCATGGGCTGTGGCCATGCTGGTGTGATGCATTGCTGGGCATAGGCATGGCTATAGCAGAACTCTGGCAAGGACCAAGGTCAAGAGCATCACTTGAAAAGCCTCACCCAAGCAAAAGGCGGTTGACTCCAAAGAGGCAACTCACAGATCTTTCTCACTTAGCTCTTCAAGGCTGGGCAGCTGTCTGGTGTCAAAGCTGGCTGTAAGCACAGGCAGCCATACCGCTGTAAGCAGGGGGAAGGTGGTGATGCACTCACGACCCTCATGTGGGTGCTGCATGGGAAAGAGGGAGAAGCCAGAGCTCTCCCTTTCATCATCAAAATATTGGAGGAGCTTGACCATGGTATTTAATTTCACCTCCAGATTTTGATGCTGAAATCAATGTGATCCTAATGGAAGAGCTTTTTTCCAAGTACTGCAGCTAATTCTACCAGAATTAAACGGAAACACTAAACCTTGATTTTCTGCTATATGCAATACTAATTTAAAGGAATTTTATTCAACATCAGAGGTATTCCTTAGACAGAGGAGCCCATCTTTGTCTGAGGAGCAGTGATAACTGCTTTCAATGAGGCTGACAAACTGTAAACTACTTGCAGTAGTTCCTAACCAGCTAGTACTCTTAAATCACTAATGCAGTCAGTATATTTTTACATGACCTGGCAATCAATTCACCAATTCATTTACATATATCATCATAACTTTCAGAAGCATTACTACAAGCTATGCATTAATTAAAGACTTCCCTAGTGAAAGGGCATGTGTCTGAGGCTGTGGTTCAATGATGCCTTAAAGCACTGCCATCTTCCTCATCCCTAGCCTGTGCACTACCAGGCAGTTCCCCTACAGTTGTGCTGGCAGGGCTGTTTGTGAGGACATGCCATGAATAATAAGGAACTAAATCAAGCTCCAAACAAATTTTAAAAGAAACATCTTTATTCAGTTGCCTTGTCCCATCCACTAGTGGAACTGGGAGAGTGAGCCTCCAGCTGTGGGGAAAGGAGGACCTTAGGGAGAAGAACGTTTGACTTGTGGAGTCTTCAGTCAGTAACCACATCTGATGTTCTTCTGAGGCAAAACTGCCAATGCCTTTTTGACTGTAGAAATACTGAGTAAGGGCATCAAGATTTAACTCATAAAACCTCTAAAAGGGATATTAAAAGCTCATGAAAGCAGAGGTGCTTTCAGGAAATTAATTCCCATGACAGAGTTGTTGTGTTGCTTTGATTACTTTATCTATGTAGTCTCCTTTGTAAATTATTAATACTTTTCAATGCTAATTTATTCTGATATAAGAAGATAGGGTTACTTTGGACTTCATTTTGGATGACAAATGAAGAGCTTTAGTATCTTACTCTGTAATTTGAGTAATGTAATTTGAGTGATGTAAATAGTAAAGTGCCTGTTGTGAATGGTCTTTTAAAATAAAAATACGAGGCTTTCACAAGTATTTCTGACAACTGTGTACTGAAACTTTTATTAGTCAGATTTTTTTCTGAAATCTGTTGAATGAAACAGGACTTATCTCTTCTACCTGTTCCATCACTGAAGGACAGGATATTCTTTGTCAGGATCCTGTTTTATTCTTACCTGTGACAAGTCAGCATGAAATCTGTGACAGGCAGGCAATCTGGGCCAAAGAATTTAAAGGTGTACATAGTGACTTTTTTGTCTTATCTAATTTTGTTCTACAAAGAGACATTACAAGGCAATGAAAACTGAAAGGAGCAGGATTTCAGATGCTTCCCTGACAAAGGGCAATCCCAAAGTGGCTTGGACCTTTAAGACATAATGCAGTATGTTGAACTAGCCTTTTGTTAAATTTTACATCACCATGTCCTCCTCAACGGTATTGAAACAGATTCACAGGGCTCTTCTGGGTCCAAATTGAATTAGGACCCCTTTGTGCCACACTTAGTATCTATTAAAAAGATACCCTGCCACTCTTTAGTGTACTCCTTAGATATCTGAGCAAAAAGAGGCTGCGTTACATGTCCTCAAGATCCAAAATTTGTTTTAAAAATCGTCATGAATATCTGATGCCTCAGCTTCAAAGATCTTTCCTGGTTCCTGTTAGCTGTGTGTCTGGATCTTGTGTTATGCCCCTGCTGACAAGATCAGAGGATATCTGAGGCAGCCAGTGAACTTGAAGTTTTTCTCACACTAACCTACCTCTCCAGTACTTTTATCAGAAACAGAAAGGTAGAAACTGGGCAACAAAGAGTTAGTGAGAGCATGTCCAGAGTTGCATTTTGAGTAGCCATGGCACTGTGATTTCCTTAACAGAAGGTGGCAACTTCCTACCCAAGGGAAGTGTTGACAACCTTCATCAGTGATGGGCCCATTTCTTCCACACCATCCCATAGCTAACATCACTTCAGTGCCAGGTTTCTCATCTCTGTTAGAAACACACTTGATAAGAGTAGTTACAGTGGAGATTAAAATGTTCTACATGTCTACAAGGTAAAAGAACCCTATTTATTTTTGGCTTTCACCTGGCATTATAAAAGTCAAAAAGAAACGTAGAAAAAAAACAGTAAATTTTTTTATCACTAGATTTCTATGGCTCATTTTTGTTGCCAGCAGGTAAAAAGTAAGCAGATATAGGTATTGTAGTCTTGCCAAAGTTTTCTTATCTGTTCTCTTAGAAGATTTGTTAAATGATAAGACTAAAGGGAACTTATTAATTTATTCTTAGATTGTGTGAATATGATTAACTGATTTTTCTTATCTCACCAGCTGTTTCTCATAACCCTGCTGGTGAAGGCTTCACTTTTAAGAACACAGCTCTGAGTGCCAAAGAGTTGGAAAGCGTTACTTTGATTAAACATTTCTAAAAGTCTTAAGATTCTGTTTCCACTTAGTCTGATTTGCCTGCCATGGATTATGAACTTTAATGCAAGGATTTTTCTTCACTTAGCACTGAGCAATACAGCCAGCAGTCTCTTGCATTTTCTTACAGAAAGTTCTGCACAAGCTTACGGTGAACACTGTAAGCTTTCCTGGTAAAGTCAATGCAATAATGGTGGTAGACCATACCTGAAAGCACATTCAATCCCAGAGAAGTCAGCAGTCAAGTTTGAAGCTAAGCATGTGTGGAAGACTGACTCAGCCTAATTGCATGAAATTGCAGAATTGAACAGGGATGTAGAAAATAGCATTCTGCAATAGTGAATTTCTGGCTCCCTGGCCTACCCTGAAAGTACTAGAGTGACTTATCTTCTATTAGTGCCAAATAACAAATTCAAAATTATTCTATTACTAGAATATATTGATGGTATGTCAACATTTTCTATTTGATGTCTTTCGGTATGAACTAGCATAGGTAGTTTCAGAAATGA
Source organism: Calidris pugnax (assembly GCF_001431845.1). Taxonomy (NCBI): domain Eukaryota; kingdom Metazoa; phylum Chordata; class Aves; order Charadriiformes; family Scolopacidae; genus Calidris; species Calidris pugnax. Next base: position 19,597,032 of record NW_015094510.1, read on the forward strand.
TTACCCCTTAACAAAACCCTCAGGTTTTTAGAAGACAAAATTAGATGCTTCTCCACTTAGAAAATAATTTATTGACTCAGGAAGATGAAATTAAGATTGTTTCCTGGATTGAAGGAACAAAATCCAGGAAAAAATCCAACAAAAAAGGAATATGCATTTTTGTTTGTTCCCACGCTTACAGTGAGTAAAGCACGCAAGACATGTGTTCTCAGCAGACAACTTATTCTAGTCCACCTGAGGGGACACAACCAGGACAGCTGACCCCAACTAGCAGAAGGGATAGTCCATGTGACATGATGCTCAGTATATACTGCTGGGGGAAGAAGAAGGGAGGGAAATCTGGACTGGTGGTGTTTGTCTTCCCAAGAAACCATTACGTATTGTGGTTCCCTGCTTCCCTGGAGATGGCTGAAAACCTCCTTGCCGATGGGAAGCAGTGAATGAATTTCTTGGTTTGCTTTGCTTGTGCGTGCAGCTCTTGCTCTACCTATTAAACTGTCTTTAGCTCAACCCATAAGTTTTTCCTCACTTTTGCTTTTCTGATTCTCTCCCACATTGCAAATGTGGGGAGTGAGCGAGCAGCTGTATGGTTCGTAGCTGTTGGCTGGGGTTAAACCACAACACAGGTGCACACATTTATTCTTTGAACAGAACAATTTGATCTCTTTCTATAAGAGATGTGCAATCTTTTATTACAGAGGAACTTTAGTAGTTTATTTTATTCCTTTTTTAAAATTTACAATGCATTAATCCACAAATCTCTTTTTTTTTTTTTCCCAAAGCCCTCGAGATTCTACTTGTGCTAGCAGGAAAATGGACAGGTTCTTGCAGTAAAGTCCCTAATTCTATAATTAACCACTTACTGAGGATTTAACAGCAAAGTGCTGTTGCTCTACCTGCCATTACTATGGCTTCATTAATTTTACAGAATATATCAGAATACATTAGTCTGATGTATTGTCAAAAATAATTATAATGTAGTCATACTCTGGAAAGCAAATATGTAAAAATGCCATCCTCTTACTCAACAGATCACTTCCCTGTGCACATACAGTCAGATCTGCCTATTTTGTGCCAAAAATACTCTTTTTCATGTCTCAGTTCTGCAAGCACCTTGTATACATAACATCATTAAAATTGAATGTGTTGAATCCCTCAAGGGCATTCTCAACACGGTGATCACCAAACCTGGGGTCATGGAGATGTGCATGAATTTTAGAAAAGCAGAGCTGGAAGGTCTTAGAGATGTTGAATCTTGAATGAATTCTTAGCTTGAATTTCTATGGTCACCAAAGCAGACATAAGCAGAAGAGCAGCTAGTCTGAGTTTCAGAAGGCAGGAAGAATTTACAGAGCGGACAGGGTGCATCTCTTACTGCTAAAGGGAGTGTGTTTGATCTGAAAGTAATTAATATGTAATAAACATGGAATCTCAAAATGCGGTTTTACATCACTCTTCATTTTCAAACAACACTGTAAAATGAAGCCATAGTTGTCCAGTGTCATATTTATTGTGCAAGAGAGTTGTTTTAGCAAGGCCATTCTCTTAACCATGTTGCTTTATTTCTTTATTAATTCACATAACCGTATAATTTTCAGTGTGTCATCAACTTGACCATGGATACAATTCAGTCATTCTTATTAGGTTTACAGGCCAATTTCAACTTAAACAAATATGAAAAGATGTGGAAGTTCGGTGTTATAATAAAATGTGATGATGCAATAATTTAGAAACCAGTTCCCACCTTCTAAAAAGTCACATACTGGACAATTTCTCATGAACCAATAAGCATTGTATGGCCAGGTGACATTTTTGCTGAGTATATGCTCTTGAAACGTCACAAAGAGCCATTACCAAGTCTTTCTATGCCTGTTAGCTGTAGAAGGCGTATAGAGGCAATGTTCTTAATATACCTAAAGTCATACTTCTGTGCAAATTCACAAGCACTTTGGTGTTGAGATGTTTATCTTCTAGATGCCTAACTGACTCCTAACTGCAGCTGGGAACTATAAATCTAGTCATTTTTCATATCCCTCTTGGATAAAACCCTACACAAAATTATTTGCCAGCAAATGCTCTTTTCCAAAACAGAGGGAAAAAGCAAGTTCATCTTTTTATATACTATCCTAACCTTCTTCACACTTATCCAGCAAAGGACATGCTTCAGTTCTGTGTCTTCTCACACCTTATGCAGGACTGCAGAATGAAACCGTCTGTACCTTGGATGAATGAACTGCCTGCAGATCAGTTTTTGTTCTGTTTTACTAGGAATATTAGCACTCTGGCTGGGTGTCTAAAGTTTGCTTGGATGGATCTGGGTTCACTGGAACAGTAAAGTCAACGTGGATTTCCTATACAGTCATCAGAGAACGCTAAAGTATTGAAACACTCTTTCTGGGGCAGTAACAGGAGATGTGAAGGTATATTCTAGACCATTCCTCCTTTGCAGTCATGATGCAGAAAGGGTCCTGCTTTGGCACAGCCCTCAGGCCTTTCCTGACTGCAGAAGTCATTCTTCTGGGAAGAGCAGTTAGTGTCATTTATTTAGGTTTTTTCCTTACTGGTGGGTGAGGTTGAATGAAGTGTTGCTGGAGTCAGAAAGTAGAAAATACACCTGTATTGCACTTCAAAAACTACAGTTAACATCTTAGTGAACATTTGATAGTTCCATAAGATCATGCTGTGAACATATGACTTCCATACACCAGCATTTTTATTAAATAATCCTTATTTTTCCCTAAATATTGCGCCATGCTCGGTAAGACGCGTGGTACAAATACTGAAAATTGACTCTGTCAGCTGAGGTCGTGAATGTGTTGCACTTGTCCACAAAGTCCCAGAATTTGAGTAGCTTATGCCTAATTTTTTTCTATATATTCCAATATAGGCCCAAGGGAGAATTCTGTGATGTGCAGGGGCCCACCTGCAGCACATACACCTCGGGGGTATCTGCCCTGAATGCTGAAAATGTACTTTGGAGAAAATTTCTGCTGCAGAGAAGCAGTGAGTTTACTGCAGGAAAATATAGCTGACTGCATAGACAAGAGTATCTAATTTGCAATGCTGAGCATATCCCAGCTCTGTGTGAAATAGCCCCCTTGTAGAGAGAAGTCCATAGACTAACACACCTGCTGCCATTTTTATAGCATTCCCAGAAAATAATTACTACACTGCTTGCTATAAATTTTTAAATTATCATTGTCTATTTTTTTTATACCAGCTGAATATTTAATGCTGCAAAATACGTACAGAAAGGCAGTCCTTCTTTCTTATTTTTCATATTTTTTGGTCTCAGGTTTCATTCCCAGAGCTTAAATGATACCAAAGAAATAATTACATGTGTAATTCTGGTTAGTTTTGGAGAGATGAACCTGATTTTATTTAATGTTTCCAGTAAAGAGAACTGTGCCATGCTATGTCTTGGGGTAGAGAAATGGGAGTACACACTTAGACTCTTTGTGGACGTTTCTTTAAATGATAGACATGCACAATTAACTCCATGCCTTTCAGCACCCCAGTTCTGGCTGTGTTATCATGTTAAAACATCCGCTATTCCATAATCCTAGTTGCCTCCATTCACGTAATGGAGTTTGGATCTTCCCTAGGACATTTATGAAAGAAAGTGATACAAGAATTGGGTGACATCAGAAGTCCTTTGAGTCTAGTACCTTACCTCCAGCTGTAGCAGTAAGTAGGTACCTAGGGGAGAATATATAATTAGGACAACTAAATACAATTTCCTCTAATATTCTCTTGACTTCCACCAATTATCAGGTCACAGACCTCCTGATCCAGGTGCTGTTTGTGTTTATTTAGAAACTTTAAACATAAAAACTTTTAGCATCACATTCTTTGTGGTCCTTTGCATGACAAACCATCTTCTTTGCTTTGCCCTTTATCTGACTCCTACTAGCTTCATTTGCTGCTCCCTCATCCTTGCATCACAAAAAGGAATTAGCAATTGATCCTCACCTATTCTCTATATGCACAAATAATTTTATACACTCTCTCTTTGTCAGCCTGGAGAGTCTCAGCTGCTTTGTATAAATACCATTTCATACCTCTGAATATCCTATTGTCTTCATGTCCTACTGAAACCTACCGGGCATGAGGAAAGCAGAACTGCACACAGTTTTCACGATAGAGGCAAAACATGGATTTGTACAGTGGCATGAGGATGTCCACTGCTTTTTCCTGATATCCTTGTTTCTTGACCCCAGCTGAGTATTATGATGGGATTGTCATTTTCATGGCAATGTCTATTATAATCCCACGAGCTAACTCCTGGATGGGGATGAGCAGCTCAGAACCCATCAACTGCCAAGTTTAGATAGAATTTTATTTATTTTTTTTAAGTGCATTCCTTCATATTTACCTATAACAAATCTCACCTGCCAGTGTATCCCAGCCAGTCACTCACTTTTGTAGGATGTCCGTCTTTCTTCATTGTTGGCTCAGTCCTTACCACCCTGAGTAATTTAGTTTCATCAGTAGATATCACAACAGCCTGTTACTAACACCCTCTCCCAGCTCATTCACAAATTGTGTCAAATAGCAAAAAGATCTCACACAGTTCCTTCCAGTCTGAAAAGTGAACAATTGCCCCTCAGTTCTGTTTCCTACCTCTTTACCATTTACTCATCCATAAATGTACTGTCCCGCTTTCTCCATGGCTGCTTAATTGCCCAAGCAATCTTTGGCAATGGACTTAGTCAAAAGTCTTTTGGAAATCCAAGTAAATAGGATGATCTTGATTACCTCTGTCCACATACTTGTTCACACCCTCAAAGAACTTATTCTTAAGGCAAGATTTATCTTCACAAAAAGCCAAGCTGATTTTTCTCAAATAGAACATTTTTTTCCAGGTGCCCATTAATTCTAATCTTCATTATACTTTCCATTAATTTCCCTGATAGAGGCATCAAGATTATGGACCTAGAGCTCCTCAGAGCTCCCAGAGAGTCCTTTTCAAAATTAGAATCACACCAATTTGTCACCCTTCAGTTTTCTGGTATCAAGACAACCCAGCACAGCTGCTTCCCAGACTGCTATGATTTATTTATTCATAGAAATGTAAAAGGCAGAGAGAACAAGATTAAAACAAGCAGAGCCTTTATCCTAGACATTCTGTGCCAGCTCACTCAATTTTTTCTAAGACTTCGGTTCCTCCAAGACTTGCCCAAGCAAAGCATCATGTAACTTCTTTTGTCAGTGTCTCTGTTGTTCTTCCTGCTGGCAAGTCACCTCTATCTTGAGGAAACTCTGTTTAACTCTTTAATCCCCTTGGTTAATACATTCTAAGTCTTTATAACACTGCTGTATAACTTGGCTTGGAGCCTTGAATAGCTGGCTGTTTTGTCTCAGACTCTTTTTTGTTTTCCCCTTGGGCTGCTCCTCATCCTGCTGCTTTTCCTACCTAACAATAGCCTGTTACCAAGCCAAGCCAGTGTGTGATGCACTGTGCTATTGCCATACTTTGACTCCATAAATAGCCAGGCAAAATGTTCACAATGTCACCTCTGCATTCCCCTTGGGCTCAGTCCTGTCCTGAGATGAAGCTCTGTACAGTAACTTCGGGTGGCTTGAGGATTCGGGGCTGGCTTCCCTAGCATGGGCCACGAGGCCAACGGGGCAGGACCAGGAGATGCAGTCTGAGAAGCTGGCATGGGTGGGAAGCCAGCCAGTATAAAGTAAAGCATCCATGAGGTTCTGTTAGTTCCTGTAGTGGTACAAAGGAGCCTGAAAACAAGCTTAGGATGGCAGAGAACCAAAAGTTAGCAGCACATGACATTCCCACAACACAGTCTAGTTCTGGTGTTCCTTTCTTAATAGGAAGCATGAGATGCAGGTTTACTAAGACCAGGTGAGCTGCTGTTTCCCCTTACATTGGAGCAGAACCCCTCCACTATTATAAATACCCATTCAATCTGCTGAAGAGGTTGCAGTAGAGCTTGACAGCCTGCACTGGCTTCATGTTTAATGTATCATGATACATCAACAGCAAGGGCAAGCGTGGAGGTAAAGCATTCCTCAGCTTCCCACTCAGTCCGCTAGGCTGCAACAGAACTGATGGATGGTAATATGGCCTCTGTATTGTTGTCTTACCAACAGTTGACTAACTCAGTGAGCTGGACATGGTCACTGTTTTTCCTTCTATAATTACCAGAAGCTAGCATATGTCACCTTTAATACAGTGGTAGTGCCGCTGATGGTTCCTCAATAAGTAACAAGCGTGCAGGCGAGTGCATAGTCGCAAGTATCCCCAAAGATACCAAATTAAACCACAAACTGCATTAAAAAAAAAAAATAACCAGGGAAGAGATGAATATTCACAACACTTAAAAAAATAACTGGGGGGGGATGTTCTCACAGCTCCACCTTTGGCAAATGGCCTGAGTAACAACACCTGGTAACACAAGAGTGTGAGCATAAATAGTGTCTGTGGGTTGACTACACAAAGCTGTCTGGAGGACATTTGCTGATGTTAACTGATTGTGTTAAGGTTGAAGGTGACAATCAACCTCCAGCTGATGGTGTTAAAGGGGAAGAGAGACCATCAGTGGATTAAACAGTAGCCAGGGAACTCCAAAGAGATCTTCGAAACAAGTAATCAGCCTGAAAAGAAGTATGAAAGATATGCGAAAATTGGTAGCAGGGTGGGGGAGACTCCTTGGAGGGTACCCAACAATAGTCAAACCAGTGACACCGGAAGAAACTGCCCTGCCAGTATTGCAACCTCCACCTGCATCAAGCAGAGTATTGTCCCCATAGGATGCCCTGTGGAACCTGTGCTCAGTGGGTGGCATGATGGTGTGGGGTGCAACAAGTGGGGACTCACACCCAGAGTATACGTAGAAGGGCTTGTGGAGGGACCTTTCTTCCCATGCAGGAGACTTGGCTTACCTGTTGTAATACTGATATTGGTCCTGAATGTGCTGCTGGTGAGTTCCAGGTGGTTAACACATCAATAAACTGCTTCAATCCATGAGAATGGAACAGCTTTCCCTCATTACATTATTTCAGGGGTGGATGGTAACACAAGAAGAATCTTTCCATTGGAGATCACTGCTTTGCTGAAGAGGCTTGTTCTTTTCAATTATCTAATGGCTAGTTTCCAGTTTGTATGAAGTGAATGAAAGTTGCTCCACCAGACATTGCTAAAGGAGCTGTAGAGTGAATGGTTTTAAAAAAACAAACATCAAACTTTGTCTCCACTAATGGTTTCAGCTGTTGTGCAATCAGAGAAGGCTCTGATCCCAGTTTGGTGGGGCTTGACATGTCCAGAAAAGGGAGATGCAAAGCCAGAGCGGTACAGATTGTCTATGACAGTTTCAGAAGTAAGGCCTTTGAAGAGCAGAGGGTAAATCTCTGCAGTGGCAACACCTGAGCTGGTCAGTGTAGACTCCCTCAACTGCCAAAAATCGGTTCCATCTTAAAATGTCTCATCTGGAAACATGTATCTGAATCAGGTCATGTGCTTTGGACCTTGGAAGGTTTTGTTCCATTAACCCTGTTTCCCTCCATTAGTTGTCCAGGGAGACTGGAGTAGCTACTCCAGGAATGGGTATCTACATTGTAGATAACTAGGGTGGGATTCAGCTTGCAGATAGACTCTACATGTGGATATTTACCAACAGTTTCAGTGCCTTGGCACCCAGTCTAGTTGATGAAAACCTTGTCAGTACCACTGATGAAGCCTGGAGAGTTATGCAGCTGATCATTTACAAGAGAGTTTGTGTTTAGATTAGTAGATCTACTGTGAGTATTTGCCTGTATGTCTCACCTTCAGTAGGAGGCATTTATTCTTTCTGGATTAACTAGCAGTTAGTAAAAAAAAACATACACAAACCCCTAACCAAACAAAACCCCCTACTTCAAGATAATGAAAATTGAAACATTTCAAAGTAATTTTGATAGTGCAGGTCCCCAGCTTGAGCCTTTTTTAATACCGTAATGTTTTGTCACTTTTTATCAGCCAATGTGTAAAAGAGATGGCCACTTAGCACTGAGTGTATGTAGCTTCTGTTTGCTGAGGCCGAGAGACACAAAGCATGCCTACCTTCTAACTGAACATTCAAAGGAGGAGATGTCCTTCTAGGTGGGACCCTGGCCAAGGATTTGAGATACTGTTGTCCAATTCCTAGATTTGCCATATACCTTTAACATGACTTTGGAAAAGGCATTTAACTTCCCACTTGAAAGACTTAATCAGTCATCTGCAAAAGAGAATATTAGCCATGTTTCTTCCCTCTTGGTGTGTTTAGACTGGGCATACTTTGGCACAAGGATTGCCCTGTATGTGCCCTGTTGCAATTAAATAAATGGGAAAGCCAAAAGGCCAAAAGTCTGTTTCAGAGGTGGTCCTGGTGAGGAAGAAACAGAGGCAAGGATGTCTCCATTGAAGCACATTGTAAAGATGTCTTGGTCTGGTACATCTCCTGCAAGCCAGTGGTTTCCATTGCCTAACATGTTGGCTCAGTGGATGGTAAGTGACAGCTGCACAGTCTGATTGTGGCAGGAGGGATCTTGAACACTGTGAAAGACTGTTGCCGCCTGAAATGGATGAGCAGGTAAACAGAGGGTGCAAGAGTAATGTTTTCGCAAAGGCTTTTTGTTCATGCAGTATGTCCAGCGCTTCTCTTAAATTCAATGACCTTTCTGCATTTCTTTACCATTTATTTAGATATATTCGTGTCTCAGATCCAAACTGCAAGCCAAGCTGGATGGTGAAATATTCCAAAAATCCTTTCAAAAAGATTTTGCTTTATTACTATTTCATACCCATTGCTTCAATTTAAAATTATCCATTTCTTTTAAGAAGCAGCTTTGCAAGTCGTCACAAACAATATTATCATTGACGATTGAGATTACGAAGTGACCAGCCATATATTTGAAAACAGTATTTTAAGTCCTCTGAAATAAAACTAAAGCTTTCCCCCCCATCCTGAATAATGCAGTCAGGCTTGAAATGTAGTATTTCATGCCCTATTAACTTTTCCTTTGGGGAGACTCAGACACTCCCTGTTTTAGGTAGTCTTCTGTCAAAGTCTCAGTGTTTAAAAGAAAGGAAAGTAAAGCACATTACTCCTGTACTCAGCTACCTCACAGGGCATGGCTTCTTGTGGTAAGGCAAATGCATCTGAGATGACAAAATACCTTGAAGTATTTATTTTTCAGCGACTCTGAGTCACTCTGATTCTCCATTCAAACCTTCACTGTCAACTTAGGTAGGACAGAATTTACTGTGGCAAATAAGTGCACCACCAGTGAAAGTGATGAGATGAGTTTGTGTTTCTGCAGAAAACAGAGCCCTTCTGCAATTTTCGTACTTTTTCCATTGCTTCATAGCAATTTCAGCAAATATTTCCTCTGAATAGAAGTGGAGGTGTGTATTATGCTCTGATCCCATCGTACTCAGAGGCTGCATGCCACCAGCTGGGAGGCTAAGTGGCCAGGAGTAGGGTTATCTGTAGCACGGCTAAGTAATCCATACCAGCAGGGGCTGCTCCTTTTATGAAGTGTTTAATTTCGTGCTTAAGACTAGGATCTCAGGAATGCTTTCTATTTTACTTCCTCCCCACCGTCCTCATCTTCAGGCCTAGACTAATGAGCTGCACAGATGAATTGAGATTAAAGAAAACCTACAAGAACAAAACAAAACAAAAGAAAGAGAGAGAATTGGCTAAGGTCTTTAAGGAAAAGGTATAAGTAGGAAAGCCAATAGAAATGTAGTTGGAAGTGATCAAAGGACAAATAAAAAATATAACACATTTTAATGAAGGCCACTTCCTGTCTGAAACAGGCTGCCGGAAAGGAAAACATCCAGAAATTGTTGAGGGAGACTAAATTCTCACAAGAAGAGTTTTATCTGACTCTTAAAAAGATTATGTCTATAATGAGAAAGAAAAAGAAGAGCATTTAGGAAGTAAAGGATATCTAATAAAAGACCTGTTAATTGCTAAACCAGACATGGACTCCCGGAAAATATAAGCATAAAAAAGTCAGTAGATTCAGGTCGTATGGGGACTGTGGTACTTATGAAGCAAATGTAAGGTTTAATTGGGAGCAGCCACATTGCCAGTTCCGGCAGAGCCTGAGACAGCTGAGACAGAGCTTGGGAGAAGCCATCAATACAGAGGAGCTTCAGTGATGCTCCTGGAGCTGGATGTGCTTCCTGGCCAAAGACCAGCTTCTGTAGCTGAGAAAAGGCCCTTCACAAGAGAATTTCAACAGTTTTTTAAGGTTTGAACCAGGAAGAAGTGGATGAAGAGCAGTGAAGCAAACCCTGTCACTCCACGTATCCTGCTTGAATGGGATGTCTCTTACAAGGGCTGTCTGTCAGTTGGTGGAGTTGGCCTCAGGGAGCAGGAAACTCCCTAGCAAGGCAGCTCATGCTCTAAGATGCACGTAAACAAAAAGAGAAAATCAAATGTAGTTTGTTTTTTCTGGAATGAAATGAACCTGACAGATATGTCTGGATGAGGATATGCTCTCATCCCTCATCAAACAAGGGAGAAAAAGCTGAGGGAGGAAAACCCCAGAGATCTGTGAAAGGAAAGCAGGACCCACAGAAGACAGTCCTGTAAACTTTCCCCTCCAGTGCAGTGATCTGTAAACTCTCCCAGCTGGATCTTCTCCCCAGTATCTCATTACTTCATGCATGCACTGCCCAAGCTCCCCTGTTGCTCCTAGGCCTTGGCTCTGCCTCAGACAGGCAAATTAGGGAGAAGAAAAGCAGAGGAGGTAGCAGCAGCAGATCAACAGATGTTACATGCCTAATTCTGTTGATAGCTCTGACAATTTACACCAATATAATTACAATCTAGTAATGCACTAGATAGAGCCATTTATGAAATATTACTCCCATAATTGTCTTGATAGGTACTTTGATTGGGATGAAAACTCCCTGAATTATAAACAAAGGGTAATGATAAACATTTATGTATGTAGTTGGTGCTTGGTGGTTTACAGCTAAGAGTGGTATTACATGCAGGCTTATTTAACATCTTATTTAATGATCTAGATGAAGGAGTAAACAGAGTATTAAAAGAAATCCCAAGGGCGAGCTAAACTGGGACAAGGTGAGCATGGCGGAGGCGAAGAACTGATGAAAAGATGCTAAGGGAAAGGATGGGTTTGGGGTTAATGGAATGGACCAGGGTTCAGTTTTCCGATTATACCACGCACAACTTCCCTCTGCCCAGGCTTTCAACAGCACTGATTGATTTCAGACCCACCCAGATGCTTTGGAGGGTAGGGGTGATGGTTTCTTTGTCCCTTGTATACCCATGGGTTAAACCACTGCTAACTGCACTTACTCCTCCTTCTGCTTATTTGGCAACACTTCAAATACCGAGTCTAACACAGACAGGGGCTCCCAGGCAATCTCTTTTGTGGCCTTACAGCACCGTGGGCAAATAAATAACAATGATTCATGAAAAACGTGGGAAGAACAAAACAAAATGAAGTTCAAACTAGAAAAAGGTAAGACACAGCATATGGGGAAGCTCAGCTGAGGCAGAGATTCCCAGTAGGAGCATGAAACCAGGGCAACAGTGTAACAAGGTTCAGTGTGATGAGGAGCGAGAAATTATTAAATCTGAGGCTGTCACATTACACGGCTAATTTGGGGCTGTTTATGCACAAGCATCTCCTTGCAAAGCTGGAATCCAGCAAATGCTCCCCATGCCTGTGGGGTGACAGGAGCTGCAACATTGTGTGGGATGCTGAGCATCTTCCCAGAAGCGATTGACAAATTCAGAGAAGAACAGCAGAAGCGACTGGGAGGATGGAGGAGTTTAGTGGCATACACACAGGCACACAAATATATAGATGTGTATGTGAGAGAAAATAAAATGAACTCATTTGGCGTTGTCAACAAACATTTGCAGGATTTCAGACAAATCTGCGTGTCACACATATGTTCTGAAAATCATCATTGGGAGGCGTCTTTTGGGCTATAGCTTTAGGAAATCAAAGCCTTGACCGGTCCAAAAACTTGTACTGAAAGGGTTTCTTTATGTGTGTAATCCAGACTTTACTACTGGATTTTGGAGGGGAGCAAAATATTCCCTAAATAATAAGGATGATTTGTTAATTAAAGTATTGTAAATCCACCCTGCAAAACCAGAAATCTGTGGGGGCTTCCAGAAAACCAGAATGGAGTGGTGCAGAGGTCTAGCTATTCAGATGGGGGATTTATGAAAACAAAATAGAAAGTATCTGAAGTAACTTAGAAAACAATGTTTTCAGAAGACATATTATAGAATAACATCACTAGTGTTTGAAGAGAAAGAAAGAATCATCTCTGAGGTGATCCCACCCCATAAAGCCTGGTTTCTAGGAATTCATTTGAATCATAAAGTATATTAATGTGTATTCAAGAACATTTGTCAATTATTTCATTTCAGAGAAAGAAAACCATACCATGAAACAAAATCCTCACTACTGTATACTTACGACCTATTAAAACTCATGGACATCCTGTACTAAAGGAAATTGCTTTTGAAGGATTACTTAACAATTCCTTCACTGGACTTCAGCCCAGAAATATAAATTACTCAGAATTTTACTTCCAGATTATGGACACAGATGTTTCATAGAAATCACTGATAGATTTCTTTAGCTCTTGTATTGCAGCTGTGGCCAGTAGAAAAGTCTCCATATGCCTAATGCCCTCAAGGAACCAAGAATATTTCTTTCTCGAATGTTAATTTATGGTAAGCATATTCTAATATTTTAACTATAAGCTGATAATATTTTATCATACTCTACTTTATTAGGATTATGTTGTAAAACTTCAATGAAGACACATCTGATATAGCACCCAATTGTTACTGTAACTAACAATGTTTTTCATTGCAAAATCCTGCTTACAGCTACTGCTGTATTGCTAGTATTATTTCTTTAGGCTGACAGTTCCTTGCTAGGTGTCCAACTGTGATGAATTTTTTCCAGGGTTTCAAAAAAAAAATGAGAAGAGGAAAAAAATGCGTTATTTTTTCCAAAGTTCCCTTTTCACTAAGATTTTTTTGCGTGTGTGCCTTCATGTACTCCGTCATGAATTTTGGATAGTCATTTGAGTTTCCTATGAAAATTTCTCCAGGTTTGGGCAAGTTATAAGGCGTAAACATGGAGATAGCACATCTGGGTCTACTGTGGGCTTGCTAGAATTAGGCGAATTCCCTCCTTGAAGTCTCTCTGTAATCTGCAAGCCCCCATCCGCTGATGTTAATGCTTATGAGGCATTCGGTAGAGCAAGTCAGCATCCCCACCTTCGTGGGGCTCTGAGGGATGAACTGCATTTGCTGATAGTTCCCTCTCCTGGCTGCCAGCTTTGCCTTGACACTGGACACCAGCTCCCATAGCACAACGGGCAACTTTTTCATCCTTTTAAAGAAAGGCTGGAATCAGTTTTGGAGTCTTAAGGGGAAAAGCCTCTCTCCAGAGCAGAGTTGATAGTTGTGAATTGTGAGAGACTTCCCTGCCTGCTCGCACAGGTTGTCCTACACTTAGGATGGGCAAGGAAAGAGTTATGCTGCGTTCTTCATCCCCACTTCTAGTCAGAGCAGTAATCTGCTAGTTTCTGAGAATCCCATGTTTAATCATACATCCTTCCCAACACCTGTATATAGGAAAAGGGCCCTGATACACTCAGGGGTGAATATTTTTCTTTGTAGCAACCACCCTGGGAAATCTAGCTACATTTAATAATGATTAGTATAGAATAGGAGAAATTAAACAGTCTCAGTGAATGGTGATAGAACAGGTAGCAGTGATAAGAGCATTTTCATAAAAGGGCTTTGTAAAGAATTGCGGCAACGCAAACCTTTAAGTGTTGAAAGTAATTGATCTTTATCTCACCTAGCAAATATGTTGCCCCAAATGGTATTTATACATTACTCTATTTAACTGTAGAGACTTTTCACATTACTTGCTTATCAGATGATAGGCACACTGAATTTACTAGGAGTCAGGAGATGCTTGGAGAATCATTACTCTTACAAATCCAACCCCCAAATGAGGTGCTGCATATGAATATCCAGATGAGAGGTATGTGGGCTAAAAGTACATCTTGTCAGCTGTGATTTTTGTTATACACCAGCTCCACTTTACAATTTGCTACAGAGAACCAGGATGAGCAGAGTCTGCCTGCAAGAAGTATGTGTTCCCTGCCCTTTTGATCTAAAGCAGATGTTACCTATTATCAGCAGAAGGCCTGTGCTGCACGCTAAACAAAGTTGGTAATATTCAGGAAAGGGCATTGGTAAAGGTAGACTGGAGAGGGACAGGGCTGTATTATTTACCGCTGTCGAGTTACCCTCCTGTTTCACTGCAGGTTTTATTGCGTAGGTTTCCTAGGCTCAGTAAATCAGCAGGAGGTGAAGTCACACCTAGTTACTGCAGCAGAGGCTCACAGATTGCTTAACATAAAGAGCCACGTACATAGGGCAAGCAGTAATTTTGGAAAAACTAAAGAAAACAGAAAAACTGAAAGAACAGAAAAACTGAAGGAAAAACTGAAGAAAATAGGGGGAAAAAAGGGCCTTCCTGAAGTACCTGCATACAAGGGGAGCCAGCTAAAATCCCTGGCTGTCACTGTGTCATTGCTGATGATTTTGAGTCCCTTCTTTTCCCCCTGTAGGCTGAATTAATGAATAATGTGGTTAAATCCATCCCGTGGACAATTCACAGTTCACTGTCCTTAATGCAGATGATCTATTCTTCGTCTTTACAGCTCCGGAGGTCGCTCTGTGATGGTGCTCACAGTTTAGTTATTGACATTCAGCTTCTCAAAACAGATGTTTTACACATTTTCAGGGATGTGGTTTTCTGAATACAAATCAGTTGAAGTGGCAACGGAAATGGAAATTGGTGGTATTTGTAACTCAAATGAAAACATGCACATTTACCAATTGCTCTGTTTCTGCAGCTCTAATATAATGTTAACAATTTTTCTTATCTGATTACATTCTCATTCCAGTATACATTTCTTTTTCCCATTAAAAGTCAGTAGCTTGCGCTCTAACCAGCGGAAAAATTAAACACCAATTAAAGCAATTATAAAAACACTAATTTTGTCTGCTGACTCTGGTTCTGCATTCCCTTTAGATGCGTAACTTCCATGGAGGTCAACAGGAGGTCTATGCGCAAATGTGCATTAGGATCAAGTCATGAAAGAAAATCAAATTAAGGTTTTATAAATAACTGACTTTTTTGGTTTTTTTTCCGGATGAATTAAATAATTGAAAAAATTCATCACAGGTCAATCTGAAGTAAATTTTCTTCACAAAAACATGACCCAGTTTTTGAAAAAAAAATTTAAAAATCTACTTTTAGGTTGAAAAAAAATTGTTTCATTTAATCTGCACAGACATGCTTTGGATACTTCTTTTAAAATCAGAGATGCTTGATTCACTTTCAAATATAGTTCAAAAAAATCTTCTTTTAGAAGAGTGCTTGTTTCAAAAATGTTGTAATAAAACATTTCAACTTACAATGTGCTTTATTTAACACAAAAAGACTTGGAAAGAAGTGCATGAAACTCATTACAGTAAACTTCAACCTGTATTTTTCACTGAGCAGGGATGATGGAAAAAGATAGGAAATATCTGCATTGGACTCGGTTGCAGGTTTGGGTGCATGCAGGTTAATTCCAGTAAAAATCATTTCCCACTGCCTGCACATCATTGGTTTCAGAAATACAACAAGTATCTAATCTTTTTTCTGCTGAAGCCAGTGCCTCCTGCCCTGCTTCCTGAGCTGCTGTGTTGTTTTAGGCATAGCAATTTTAGCTATCTTTAGCTGTAAGGGTAAAGTAGAAGATAATAAGGTGAATGGTGTGGCATAGTAACAGGATCTCCTGTTGGAAATAATGACTGAAAGGCACAGTGCTCATTGATGGATTTTAAATGGAGTTGAGACATGAACATGACTTCAGTGAAAATCCTTTTGACCAAGGTGATGTGGAGCAGGGCAGAGCCCCATCTTTGTGTTTCAGGATGCCCATCACAGTGAGGCATCAGTCACCTTGAGTACTATTATAGTACAAATGAAAAGGGATAATGAAGTCAGTGAAAGCTAATCGTTCAGCTGGAAAAAATGTAGTGGAAAGTCATGCTCACAGTATTACTCTTTTCCCGCCTCTCTCAGTTGCAATATGCAGAGACACAAACTGGTGCATTAATACATCTGCAAAAGGTCTTTTGGAGAAGAGAACAGGCCAAGTGATAGCATGTGGCAGGCTGGATTGTTGTCCCACCTCAGGAACCAGGGAGTGTAGATATACCAAAAAATCCACTTCTGCGCTGAAGGCTTTGAGTTACTTTAGGGCCAGTGATCTTTGGG
This sequence comes from Calidris pugnax, assembly GCF_001431845.1. Taxonomy (NCBI): domain Eukaryota; kingdom Metazoa; phylum Chordata; class Aves; order Charadriiformes; family Scolopacidae; genus Calidris; species Calidris pugnax. Next base: position 19,613,379 of record NW_015094510.1, read on the forward strand.
GCTCCAGGCATGATGGTGGTCTTCTTCATAGAACCATCACTCTCCTCACTTTGCCCTAGAAGAAGTGTAAGAACTAGCATGGCTTCTCCTTTCAGTGGGACTTTTAAAATTTTATAAAGTGAGACTATCAACGATAATGATAGAAACTGCTTGAGTTATAGTAGGATCCATATTATGTGTTACACCAAACTAGACTTTACTAAGTGCAAATGCTGGTGTTACAGCCAATGGCAATGGGCAAGCTTTGTACTTCCACATTAATTTCTTCGCTGCTTCTTCAGTGTTGGTCAGATTAACTCATATCACGAAATCATAGAAAAAAATAAATTGGAAAGGAGCTATAGAGATCATTTAGTCCAACTTCCTGCTCACAATAGGGAAACCTCAAAGCCAGACCAGACTGCCCAGGGCCTTACCCAGGTGAGTTTTCAGTATCTCCAGGCATAGTGTTTCAACAGCCTGTATAGTATGTACCTATAATTTATTACCTGCTCAGAGAATTGGTTTGGTTGGAAGAGACAATGGAGAAAGGATTGAAAGCATGTGTCTGCAGGGATGGATACAGATGGTTATGAACTTCTCCTGATGCTTTGAGCTAGATGGACAAGAAGAGAGCTGCTCTAGAGTTATATAGGTTTATAGGATTGGGACAGCACTACACCAATGCAGGTGTATCACCTCTACACCAGCCCAGGTCCAAGGAGCAGATACAGCCTTGGGTCATTCTGCACCATCTTGTACAGAAAAAGCTGTATGGACAAACACAGCTCTGGTGAGGGGTGAGAGATAGGAGGAACACCTGGGTTGCTTCTAGCATCATTTCTTTACCGTTTTAATTTTGAAAAAATAATAGATTAAATTAACTGTAAATCCTGGGATCCTCAGGAATGATGTAAAATGAGATCAATCCCTCACTCCTGTACTCTGCCTTGCTCTCATTTGCTTATATTTCTTTATTCCCTTTGCCACACTCCCTGTAGTAGTAGACAAGGCCAGTGTAATAGAGGTGAGCATCTTCAGATACAACTGAGGTCTGCTCTTAGAATCACAGAATCATATGGGGTTGGAAGGGACCTCTGGAGATCACCTAGTCCAACCCCCCTGCCAAAGCAGGTCCACCTAGAGCAGGTTGCACAGGAACTTGTCCAGGTGGGTTTTGAATGTCTCCAGAGAAGGAGACTCCACCACCTCCCTGGGCAGCCTGTTCCAGTTCTCTGCCACCCTCAAAGTAAAGAAGTTCCTCCTCACATTTATGTGGAACTTCTTATACTCGAGTTTGTGTCCATTTCCTCTTGTCCTGTCACTGGGCAACACTGAAAAAAAGACCAGCCCCATCCTCCTGACACCCTCCCTTTAAGTATTTGTATACGTTGATTAGATCCCCCCTAAGTCTTCTCTAGACTAAAAAGACCCAAGTCCCTCAGCCTCTCTTCATAAGAGAGATGCTCCAGGCCCCTAATCATCTTTGTAGCCCTTTGCTGTACCCTCTCCAGCCATTCCCTGTCCTTCTTCAACTGGGGAGCCCAGAACTGGACACAGTGCTCCATATGGGGTCTCACCAGAACAACTTAAATTAACTCTTCCAAGTTAATTTTACGTCTTAGCTTTAAAGAAAGCAAAACCAACAAAACAGAAAACAAAAAGGGATATAAAAACATTTTTTCCCAGGAAGACATAGGCCAGATAGCTGCTTTAGGTCACCATGAAGCTGTCCTAAGGCATTTATAGCTGGTCAGTATGCAGACACTCAGAGGGGTAGTCACAGGGACTGGCCATGGGCACCTACAGCTGCCGGGACAGTCCCTGAGGCTGTCTGGAGGGGATGCAGGTGGAAGCAGGTGAGCAGCAGATCCTGGCTTGCTCAACCCCTACTCAAATCTCCTGGATCCTGGCATCACTGAAGGCAGAGTCAACTTGCTCATTATTTCTTGTCTGCAGAGATGACTCTTCTTCTCTGTTCTCTCTGGCACATTTCCTGGAGCAGCTGAACACATGGGCAGAGCAGATACCATGCTCCCCAAACAGTTAATCACATCCGTTCTCCTAATTACCCTTCCACTTATCTATTTTGCACGGTAGGTCTCTAGTTGTAAATAGGAAGTAGTTGGTGGGTGGTTTGCCACAGAGATATATTTTTTCTAATTTTTTTTTCCCTCTTGTCTTCCTGCATCCATTTCTTTATGTATCCATCCAGTTCTATTCTACCTAAAACTTCCTTGTTTTTTTGCTTTTCACTTTTTCCTCTGCTGGGATCTGTCCTTGGGGAAGCAAATGAAAAACCGTCCTAGAAGATCATCCCAGCCGTGTGGCTTTACAAGGACGTCTACTCAGATGGATTAGGGAATGGGAGAGAGCAGCAGCAGAGCTCTGCTCTTTTGATGGCCATTTTGAACAAATCTGAATGACAGAAGCTAGGAGGACCCAAGCGAGAAAAACATTTATCAGCTAGTCTATCTGTCTGGTTTTTCCACTTTCCCTTTCTCTCTGTAACCACCCTTGTATTACAAAATTACATTCATTTTTGTAATGCAAAATCATGCAAAGCTATATTTTTTTGCTACCTTCTCTTCCATTTTGAATGAAATGCTCTGACTCTAGTACCTAACTAATTGCTTTTGATCTTACCGAAGTTCAAGTTACTGTATCTGATATTCTTCTTCATCGCAGCAGCCTACATTTCCACTTAATGAATGCTGATGAGTTAGACACTAGAAAGTGCCTTTGGTCAAACAGCTTGCCTTGTTCTGAATTCTCAGTAGATCCAAGCAATTATAAATCTGTCAGTCCAATCTTCTTTACCTTCAACATGAGCTACAGTGTTTTCTAACAGAATGGAGAGTTTCTCAATAGTTTTTTCTGTAAGTGTTTCTGAAAAGTGGGCTTGATTATGTTACATACAGCTGCCCTTTTCAATACACACATGTAGGTTGATCTACTGAGGCCAGCTAAAATGAGCATCAATAAATTAACATTTTTATCCACCTGCAACAGTCTTTATGATATGGAAGCCAGAATAAGCCTTTGCTTCCTAGATGAAAGAAACAGAGATTCAAGAGGAGATGGCAGAGTCCTTTAGTCAGTAACATCTGACCCTACATGCCAACAGCCACAGAAGACCACCTGAAGACAGCAGCTGGGCTGACAGAGGTGTGGTGCAGGTGCAGTTATGAGAAACAACAGAGGATGAGATGTTTTTCTTGTTATTTGTGTGCCTTCTTAGTTAGTTGTCTGTCAACTTTGCTGGTCTCACATCAGTAACTGAGAACACAGCTTGGGCAAGGGTGTGTAATACCTACTAAAGGGTCACTTCACGGGGTTTGCTCTTTTGAAACACGTGGAGGCAGAAAACACACCTATGGCACTGGATGGAGTTTATTTAGGAGGTTACTGGAGTCACAGAGCTCATCAAACACCTGCAGCATGGACTTGCCCAAGCCAGGATGCTGAGCGTGGTCCATCCAGAGCATCTGTGCAAGGGCCAGATCTACTGTGGGCCACCAGCCTTGCGAGAGCAGAGGATGGGGGAGATTGCAGCAGTGTGTGGGGGACTCTATGTGCAAGACACCTGTTCTGGGTGAGGACAGGATCACAGCAGCTCACCTCACCTGCTGCAAAGCACAGACTTGCCCCTTGCTTTGCATCAGCAGGGCTGACAGTTTTCTCCATACCCAGTAACACACACCATGAAACTGGGACCACCTGGGTCTAGCCAAATTGTCTGGCAAATCTAACCCCGTCTTTAATCCCCTGTTCTGAACAGATATTGGTGTTACCCTTTTCTCCCAAAAAAACTTGGTTTCGTGCTGACAGCTGAAATTGCAAACCTGGCCATACCCTTCATGAGTATATCATAAAGGTGTAATCTGGAATAGTGTATTTGCAAGTTCTTCAAGTATAGAAAAGTTAATGAAGGAAAATTATCCCTGCAGAGATATAATGACATGTTCACTCAGGAGTTATTTTCTGAATAAACCCAACCTCTTATAGTATGAATGGAAAGTGAAAACAGTCAAGCAGCTTTCATTTTAGAGAAATTGCTGAAAATTTACGTTACTCGCTCTTCAGTCTTTTTACCATAGAGACTAGGCACGGTCCTATGGGTTTTCCAACAGTGTCACAATAACACGCAAAATTACTGTGAGGGTAGAGGCATTTCTCATCGCAAAGTGCTCTCTGGATGCATAAAGAACTATTTTTGAAAAGCATTTACTTCCAGACGTGCCGAAGCGCACAGCTACATTAGCAGGTGGTAGGATGGAAAGTGGCTCCAGAAGAGGAGGTACCTGTCAGGTCACACCATTGGTGCCATCTGCATTTGGTGAAGCCACACTTGGGTCTGAGCTTTCAGGCCAAGCTGTCTGTGCCGTTGGTCACAGCCATTGCCCTGGCTTCTCCATGGTTCTAGGTGAGCAGGGGCCGCAGACCCACAGGCTGAGTTAGGGGGGTGCCCCGAGGCGACTGCTCTGGTTCCTGCCCTGCAGCCCTGGCTGTGGGGAGAGGCATCATGACAGCCTTGGAAAGCCTTTTGGTGCCATCCCAGATGAAGTACACTTTACTGAGCAGGGCTTCAGGGCTTTCAGATGCAAACAGACAGCAAAAAAGACGTATCCTAAGGGGAGGAGGAGGCCTCTTGCCTGCCCCTGAGCAGAAAATACTTTGCTGGAGGCGAAGAACTGGGGGAGCAGAGCAGTAACAGCCAGAGCTGCAGCAGGAGGGGAAGCCCTATGAGATGTGTGACCAGGGAAGGCTTCCAGCGCATTGGCCAGTGAAGTTACTTGCCCATATAGTAATTCCAGTGCCCCCCTGCCCATTACCTGTCCCTATGTGGCCCCCATCACTGAGCATGGGAGGAAAAGGCACCATGTCCCTCCTAGGGGGTGGTAGCCCTACTTATCTTTTTGCTGCAGTATTGCCCATTTGTACCTAATTCACCACCCTGTTTCATCAGAAGATGCTTTTCTGTCACTGCTGCCCACGTTTCTCCCACCACCAGTGGTCCTTTTTCAGTTCACTTCTGCCTCAGACACATTAATTTGCATGTTTTTCAGGCTGCATCTCATTTTGCTCCCTGCCATGCTTCTGTTCTCACTGCGTGCCTTTGTGTTTTCCCTTTGTCCTGGTAGGTGTTTGCAGCTTGTCCAAGTTTAGTATTATCTGCAAGCCTCAGTGTTTGCTTCCATCTTCTGCATCCCGATGAAGATATTTGGGGAAAAGGGTCACGGTTGTGGATGGTACCTCGGCAGACAGCCTCCGGCACACGGCTCCGAGCGCTGGAGCAGCATCCAAGGAGCCAGATTCATCCTGAGCAGAACTCGCAGGGAACCTCTGACATAAATATGTCCTTCGCATTTATTTCTTACTTGTCAGTAGCTGCTGAGCCTGGGCTCAAGATAAAGCCAGGCAAATGATTTATTGGCTGTAAATAATAGTCTAAGACAAAAGACAAACTGATCCGTGTGTTTAAAGGGCGCTGAAGGTGCAATTCATTAACTAACAGCTTAGTCTCTATCTTACACTTTACTAATAATACTTTATGACAAAAAGGAGGAATGTAAACATTCTAGGGCCTGGTGTGTATGACAAAAGTCAGTATGCAGTATTGCAAGTGCAGCTTCATCAGTAAATACGTGTGGGAAAATAGCTGACAGACACCTGCACCTTTTTATTGAGGCTAGGGGAGAGAAATAAAAGTACAGAGCAATTATATGTCCCTCAAAAGAGTAGAACGTCTTAGAAAAATCTGTGGGCAAAAATAAATACATCAGCACAGCTGGAATAAAATGGTCCATTTTTAATAATTCAACTGAATAGTTTTCCCACTGTTCTTTACAAATAGATATTTTGGCAAAAATATAGTTTTCCAAAGAAAACTTCTGAAGTTTCTTTGAAAAAAAAACCTAGACATTAGATGATACTTAAAAAAACAGACTTATTTTTGCTTCTATTTTTTTAACTGAAGCTGCTCACAGAGGTTAGTTGTATTAAAGCTGCATCTTTTTGGCAAGTGTGTTAGCTGCTTAAACAAACACACCCATTGTCCTGCTGTCCATAAGAAACAGAAGGGGAACTTAAACCAGGCAAAGGAGCCCAATCCAATTTCCTGAAGGCTCGTAGAGATCCTAGACCTGCTGATAGCCACCTGCCAGGATTTTCAGACTTACCAGTGGGTGATCAGCTCCCACTGATCTAAAACAAAGAAAACACCCAAAGAAGTGAAAAATAGCTCGTCTCACCTGGTCTTGCTTGCTCTCACCTAGATGGTGATTATCACGATTACACCGACACGCTCACCTGGCCTTGAAAGCAAATACACAGGATTCTGGTTTTATCTCCAGTGCTGGGAGGAGCCATGAAAACACCTTCAAATAGCACCAGCAAAGTGTCTCTGGCCAAGCCTGGGGCAGCATCTTGGCCAGTTTGGGCCACTCCACTTCAGAGTGGTCTGACAGCCAGTTTTATGGAGCTATGGTGTAAGAGTGGGGCTGTGATTGCAGGTGGGTCCTGTTTGCACATCTGACTGGCTGGCATCACAGTTCATTTAATGTGAAGCAGCTTGAGGGCTGCTCTATGTAATGCTAAAGACATAGGCAAAAGCAAACTCACGTTTCTTGGAGGAAAAAAAAAAAAGAAAGGACTTCTTCAGGCTACTTTTGCACCCTGAATTTGGGGCATGTAATCCTCTGCTGTAGCCACAGAGTGGGGCCGTTGTCTTTGGGAGCATACGAGGGGCTGTGGACTGAAAAGGCCATTCAGCTGGGGAAGCAGCTGGGCTGTGGTTCACAATGTTTCCTCAGACAACTGGAACAGATGCAGCGAAAAGGGTCCTGTCAAGAAGAACGGGAGGTATATGGACTTTGTAAATAACCTTCCCACGCAGATGTCTTTCCCAGTGATCTCACAAAAAAAAAAAAAAAAAAAAAAAGACTCTGAAGGAAAAAAGCTCATGTAGAGCAGAGCGTGATGCTCTGTGGGGATTCAGCCTCGCCATGATACCCCAGGGTTAGACAGTGAGAGCGGAGGGTGAACAAGCTGCATGGAAGAGGAGTAAGTTGTTCCCAAGTTAAAAGGTATTTGTAGAAAATTCTGACAAGACGAAGCTTAGCGAGACAAACCTTTCAGTTCAGCTGGCAGACAGAGGAGAGCTGAAAGCAGAAAATTCATTCTGTGGAATAAACTCTCCACAGACTTGAAGAGTTGCTAAGTGAAGAGCGCGACACTGTTTCAAGACGGGGATGGGAATAATTTGGTAACATTGAGGAGAGACAAATGTGATGGGTTAACCTGACAGTAGGTGGCCAGCAGTGCAAAAGTCTTCTACAGCCTTCACCAGGTACTCTTTGATTAAATACACTTACATTGACTGTATTTGTTCAACTAAAGCAAAATATTTTTTTTCTGTGTGATCTAGAAATTCATTCTGCTCTTTCCTTATTGGTATTTTTCTTTCTACAGATTTCTAGGAATACTTTGCAACTACCTGAAGCCATTCAGTCTCGGAGTCATATATTACAGAAGCTAATGGCACTATTGCAGTCAGAAAACAAAAGGGACCCACAGCAAAAGCTGACTGTGAAATGGGAACCCACCCCACAAAAAGGCAGCAGAAAAGCTGGAAAAGTGTGTGGTTCCAGGCAGGAGGAGGAACAGAGCAGCTCTTCAGTAACAAGTTATTGAACAAATCACCCCCTGGTAAAGATGTCGTTTACTCAGCTCCAGAACTGAGAAAACACATCGGTAGTAGGCAGCAAGCTAGAAGCCGCTGATTTTTTTCATTGACATGAATCACAGTATGGATGGGCAACCTCTGAGGATCATCTAGTCCAGCTGTCCTGCCCAAAGCAGGGTCAGCTGCAGGCAGGTTGGCCAGGTCAGTACATGGAGACTCCACAGCCTCTCTGGGCAGCCTGTGCCTGTTTGACCACCCTCACAGTACAATGTTTTCTTGTGTTCAGATGGAATTTAATGAATTTCAGTTTGTGCCCATTGCCTCTTGTCCTGTCAGTGGGCACCACTGAAAAAAGCTGGCTCCCTCTTCTTCCTCCCTCCCATGGGGTATTTATATACATTTATGAGATCCTCCTGAGCCTTCTATAGACTACATAGTCCCATCTCTCTCAGCCTCTCCTTGTATAAGAGATGCTCCATTCCCTTAATCACCTTAGTAGTTCTGCACTGGACTCACTCCATTAGCTCCACATCTCTCTTGTACTGGGGAGCCCAGAACTGGACATGGACAATCCAAGTGTCCCACCAGTGGTGAGCAGGGGGTAGGATCACCTCCCTCAACCTGCTGGCAGTGCTTCTCCTGATACGACTCAGGATGCTCTTGGCCTCTTTTGCAGCAGGAGTGTGTTAATGGCCCGTGGTCAACTTGTTGTCCACCAGGACTCCCAGGTCCTTCTCTGCAGAGCAGTTTTCCAGGTGATCCACCCTGAGCTTGTCCCAGTGCCTTGGGTTATTCCTCCCCAGGTGCAGAACTTGACGTTTTCCCTTGCTGAACTTCATGAGTTTCTTCTCTGCCCACTTCTGCAGCCTGTCCATGTCTGTTTGCTTTGTGAGTGACAGAATGAAGGAAAGACAGAGAGATGGAGAGGTAGAAAACATAGAAATTTGATTAAAATGAAGAACCTAATCTGTTTTTCTACTTAGCATGGTGGGACATTCCTGCAATTCTATCTCAAGTTAACCACAAGTTGGGTTTGGTTTTGTTTATATATATATTTTTTTTTTTCTGGAAGAACAAATACTTAGTAATCCTCAAAAATGGCAGGGTGCCTTTTGCCTGTGGCTTTTCCTGATGCTGTTCTGTTGGATCCAACTTGTTTCTACTAAAATCTGTCCTGACAAAAACAGGTGCAACTCAGCTGAAATCATGATGACTGTATATAGTCCCATATGTCACTGCAGAGTGGAAAAAAAATTAATAGCATCTAGTAAACTACAAACCAAAATCAAATGTGTGGTTTCAGTTACCTTTGCTCCTTTGTGCAGTCTGAAAAATACTTCTTGCTCTTGTGAAGCTTAACAACAGCTCATTGAACAAGGCCAATTGGTTTTCAACAGTCTGTATTTAACATTAAATGTCTCTTCATCCACAAGCATAAACTAGTAATGGGAAACATATCGCTGTGAATAGATATCCATCTCAGACTGTGGTCTCATCTCCGGTTTTGATTAAATTCCTGCATTTGCAGCAAAGGAAGCAACAAATTCACAACTCTGTAGGTAAGAGAAGATAGTTGAACAGTTGCTTCATCTTGATTTATAGTCTATTTATTTTTATTTACCAGTCAACACAAATACATTCTGTTACAGGTTTGGGATTTGGAAGAGCTTTAAGAAAGGAAATAATGTTTCCTGATCCCTTTTAAATAGTTAACTCTTTTCCCAAGGCCTATCATCAATTACAGTGAAAAGTGATTTACAAGAAGTTTTTGTTTTTATGAATAAAATATTCCAGAGACTAAATATATTCATCAAACCAGTTTGGCTCAGAGAACCTGCAGGCGTAAGTTCTTTAGTAGTCAGCAAGATCTTTTACCCTTGTACGAAGCAAATCACCACCACCGTAAGTCGTTACCACTCACCATACTGTAGGTTCACTTTCAAAAACTGAACACACCGACTCCAACATCATCTGTGTGTGGCTTGGCACTGCACAGCTACTTTTCTAATGATTATATTTACACAGCGCTTTCCACATTTGTCTTTTAAAGCCTGCACAGTTAATGGCAGAATGTGGGAGGGTATTTGTAACAGTTCTGGTGGGGAGGTCTTCTGTAGGTCCCCAGCCCCTCAGCCTGTCGGGCAGTAGCATGGTGCATGGGGAGAGGAGTCAGTCACGGCAGTGACATTTCCATACCCTTCTTCAGGTCTCTCCAGTGACTTGGATGCTGCCATGAGAGCAAAATTTGCATGGACAGGAGCAGCAGGACCAGGCTGTGCTCACAGTGCAGTAGGGACAGCGAGGAATGGCACAGCAAAGCACGGGCTGCAGTCCTAGCAGGTTACACTAGGCATTTCGAATAATTTCTTTGATCATTTGGCTTAATTCCCAGGTGACCACAGGATCCTGTTCACAGTGCAGAAATTGAGTGCTGGGTCACATTTCGGGCAGGGGAAAATCATAATCCAGACTACGGCACCACAAAGAGGAGTGAGATTGTGGACAATCATCCACTTTTCACCCTCTCATCTCTGGTCTCTCCTTATGCTGATGAGGAAAAGGGGCAGAGCAACTGCCTTTTTCCTTCTGATCTATTCCCATCTTGAGGTCACACCTCAAATACTTTGTTCAGTTTTGGGCCTCTCACTACAAGAAAGATATTGAGGTGCTGGAGCATGTTCAGAGAAGAGCAGCAAAGCTGGTGAGAAGTCTAGAGTACAAGTCTTATGAGGAGCAGCTGAGGGATCTGGGGTTGTTTAGCCTGGAGAAAAGGAGGCTCAGGGAGACATTATGGCTCTTTACAACTACCTGAAAGCAGGTTGTAGAGAGGTGGGGGCTGGTAACAAGTAACAAGTGATAGGACAAGAGGAAACAGTCCCAGCTTGCAACGGGAGAGGTTTAGGTGTTTGGATATTAGGAAAAATTTCTTCATGGAAAGGGTTGTCAAACATTGGAACTGGCTGCCCAGGGAAGTGGTTGAATCACTATTCCTGAAGATATTTAAAAGATGGAGAGACATGGTGCTTAGAGACATGGTTTAGTGGTGGTTTTGTCAGTGTTAGGTTAACGGCTGGACTAGATGATCTTAAAGGTCCCTTCCAACCTAGACAATTCTATTCTATGATTCTACCTTCTGCAGGCACACCTTGCACCTCCAGAGCGTCAGAGTACAGGTGTGCCCGGGCATTACTTAGATCCTCATGTTCCCTCTCCACCCCAGCAAGTGTTTGTGAAATTACAGGACACAGTCTGGCTCAGAAGGTCCTCACCAGTACAAAATCTTGTGCCTAAAGGACAGCTACAGGAACTATTCAGTTGCTAGCTAAGGTTTTTGCATGCAGATCTTGTAAAAGAAACCACTGATTTGTACTGGTATCCAGTAAGAATAATTGACAGTATCAGTGAAGGATGCGAAGGAGTTGTGTAATAGCAGCAAAAGCTGCCCCCTGGAGGAACAACTTATTAGGCAAATTAGATTCAATGGGGTCCTCAAAATACCTCCACACATTCAGCAGCGAGCATCGTTCTCATAGTCACTTTACTAAGTTAACTGAAGAGATTCAAAAACTGAAATACAGAGACTTTATACAGAATGACTTGGGAGTACAAATAAACAAAAGTAACATTCTTCAGGAAATGGATTTGTTGTTTTATAAACAGCAATAAATACTGAAAAAGATGTGAAAATTAAAGAAGAAACAATGCCAACAACTTTATATTGTCCCAGTGTTTATACTTTTGCAATAGGCTTTTCTTCCAGAAGTCCTTAGGAAAAGGAAAAAGAAAAGTAGTCAGCATACTACTGATACAAAACCAGGGAAAGGGTCACAACTAGAGCAGAAAAATGACACATCCAGTTAGAACCATATCACAATTTGGCAGGAATACTCTTAATGAACACTGTGTATGTGTGAGGAAGAGACAGCATCACTATTACAGGTATGAAACGATGATCAAGTGTCATTTATCCATTGTCCAAAATGAAAAGGAACATTAGTAACAGTGGAAATGAAGACTAGAAAAGGAAAGGAAAAAAAAAAAAAAAACCCAACCAAAAAGCAACTAAGGAAACCTTCAAAGCCACCTCTTCATAATAGTCTTCTAAGGCAAATGTTGCATGCACTACCTCCCCAAGAAACAAGACAAAGCTCTTCCATTCCCTGTGCGTTTCCTTTCATTTCATTTCACGAAGAAAGATTTGAGAGAGCAGAGCGCTGGGAAGAAATACTACAAACCTCTAAATTAGTGAAAGAACTTCCAGCATCACTATTATATTCTGGGTAGGAGGAACTGGAAGAAATTATGTTTTTCAGCCTCTGAAGCGCAATGATCAATAGCAAAAGGAGAAAAGCTAAGAGACTAAGGAATATAGAAACATAGACATAGACGTTGGATAAACGGCCAGGTGATGAATCCACTGAAGTTGAAAGGGATGTGGGATACAGCTCCAGAAATGTCCCATTTTCCATGTTTCCTACAAATCCAGATGAAGAGTCGGGTTCTGACATTTTGGGGTTTGTGTTTTAAAAATCGCAATGGATCTTGGATTCAAAGGCAGGTTTAGCAGCATAACAAATGTTTTACTTTAGGCAACCATTTTTTCATCACAATGAAGAGATGAGAAGTCAGCCAGTGATGAAATTTATCCTTTACTGCTCAAGCCCAGGACAATCTAAGATTGTATCCTTTGGAACTGCAAGGGGAAAAAAAAGAAAAAAAAAAGCAAGATTAATTTACTAGCAAGTAATGTGATTTAATGTGTACCTGAGACAATCTAATTCTTAAGAGTTCCAAATTATTACTCCTAAACTGCAATTCATAAAGCATGAGCTAACAACTATCTTTATATCTCTATTTTCCAAAATGCAGGGATTAGGAGAAATCCTACCCATCAATGAATTAAAATTGACCCTTCCCCTCCATGAGTTGTTTAACTGAGGAACGGCACAATCAAAAATGTACTTTGTATGGGACGGGCATATTGGAATCCAGATTTGACTTGTAGATAAGACCTAGTCAAGGAACAAAAGTTCCTCTCAAGACTTCAGCTCCCCAGCCTAGATGAGCAAGGCTGCTCAACACTGTGATGGATGACAAATCCACCGCCATTAGTCACTTACTCCATAGTGCCTTGGCAGAGGTACCCAGAATGAGAAAATCTGCCAGACTTGCTTTCTTACTGTATATTTAAGGAAAGGATCAAATGGTTTCAAAGATCAAAATGTGTCTCACTCTAATGCTGCCATGGGGACCTCGGTGGCAGGCACGTTTCAGTGAAGTGTTGCAGCTTCTGACACTTACAAGCAAAATCCTGAGGGAACTGGCAGCCCTGGCAGCTCAACAAATGCAAGGGGACTATCTAAGGGCAGCAAATGCCAACGGGGAAGAGATCCCATCTTTGAACAAGCTTTGCCTCCACCCACTTTGTGTTTGAACCTGGAAGCTCGGGTGCTGGCAAAAGCCACAGTAGCACAGGACGAGCAGATCAGAGGGTACGCTAGGCTGCTTTTCTTTAAACTGACGTGTTTAATCCCCAGGTGCAGTGTGGAAGTGTGAGAGAAGAGAGGGAATTGTTTGTAAAAAGCTGATGTGCTGTAGCTGAATTAGATGCTGTAATCCATGGCCTTTGTTTTGAAACAAAACAGATAATGCAAGGTGCAAGCAGGTAGGAAATGAAGCTTATTTTCTGCATATAATCATCCACATGCAATCTTTCTATCCATCCATCTATGGTCAGCCTCTCACTGCAGATACTCAAGCATCACAAGGAAAGGTGGTAAGCTCTCCTCCCACAAAGAAGACAATATCCATAAAGAACTATGTTCCCAGTGCAGTCCCTCTCATCTTGACCTTGCTTTCAGCCTCATCCTGTGGTCCCAGTTCAATACAATTACCTCCAACTCACAGTTAGAGGCTTTGAGAAATACAATCCACTGATTTCCATGGTGACAGAGAGAGTAAACACTGTCAGCATCAGCCAGAGGGACAGCATCGGGCCCTTTAAATAATGACTGCGAATGTCTGTGGTCTCTCCCTCTGTGTGTCACACAACTGCCCAAGTGTCTCTGAGTTCCCATGAAAATGTCCCAGCACTGCCCCCAGCAATGGTCTGCCTTACCATTTTTCCTTTAAACATGCTACCTCTGCTAACTTAGTAAAGCCCCTCTTTCTTCAAGAGGCAGACACTTCTTGACACTAGGTGTGATCCAACCTGGACTAAAGATCCTTAAGTAGGATGAAGTACTTTTCTGCTGGTGATGTTTCTTCTCTGAGAACACAGAAGCCTTGGAGACACCCACTGAAAATGCTAAGAAGTTTGCTTTGCAGTCACTGAAGTTATTTGCATAGTTACCCACTGTACTTTTGCACTGCAAATTAAATTCAGGAGGCAATGCTATATGCTGTTAAAAGCCCTGAGTGCCTGAGTAAACAAGGACTACATTAAGCAGTAGGTAGAATCTAATTCTGTTTTTAAACCCCAATTTATTTTCTATACCTCAGAACTACATCTATACTACATAAAACCGGTCAAAGCTATTCTCTGGTGTTGGGGACAACTTGTGTGGCATGCTGCATCAAAATGCCTGAACTCCCTTTTATTCCCACGGACAGGATGGCCAAATCACAGGTGCCTTTGGGAATGAACAATGGCTGATCCTAACCTCAAATATGTCCAGGCGTTGCTTGGAGGATGCTAGCTGTCCAAAACCACGTCAGGAGGTGTGCTTGTTAATTCCACAGGAGAGATGATAACAGACCTATGCCCTGGCCTGGATTAATTTGCTAGTACATACACATCCATGCTTTCATGGACAAAAGGTTACATTCCAGATGTTGTTTTATTGCTTTATTGCATGTATCATTTATTGCAGAGCTTTTGGTAGTCTTAATCAAACATCCCAATAGCCTACAAGATATGCAGGAGTACAGAACTGCATCTGCAAATACCAGATAAAACTATTCTTACCCTTGTGGTATATAACTCATACTGACGCATAAAATATACTAAACCAAAACCATTTTATAACTCTAATAGCATTTAGCTCCACAAGAAACAGTATTTATTGTACCTTGTGAAATAAGTCACAACAGACTGAACAAAGAGAGATCCTTATGAGATTATACTCCTTTTGAACTGTCTTTAATTTAGTGATCCAAAATTAACTAATGGAACAATACATGTTCCTTTCATGTTCTGGAAGTAGTTAAGTGTGTTATAACTAATTTATCCTTTTTAAAAGATAAGCTTTGATATAGAAGATGTTTATCCTTGATTACTCATCATAATGAAAAGCAGATCCATTATTAATTGAATTGCTGTAGAATAACTTAAGGAATGAATTCACATAATTTTTTTAACATGGCAGAAGTTAAAAGTGTTTAAATTCTTCAGAAATTTAAAATCCGCTACATTCTACTTTTGCCATTAATAGTTTTGGCCCTGGTACAAGGAAGAACTTTGGCATGGGACTTTCTTTGAAGTTGGTGGAAGATTTATGGTCTTAAAAAGGACTAATCAGAACCTCACAGTTAAGCAGAGATGTGAGTGCTTTGCTAGATCAGAGCCTTTATAGGTCTTACAATGTCAGCTGGGCTATTTTTAACTGAGTATTTTGTAGTGAGATCAGACACACTGTAAACTCTGATTCCAAATGACTATGGCCCAGATCCTAGTTGCCTCACTCACACTGCGTAGTGATGGGATGTGTAAATGAATTTCACCATAAAACGTAGCTTCAGCTAAAGTGGCTCTTTGGGTAATATTTTAGGGAGGAAAAAAAAAAAGTGTTGGTTTAATCACACTTTTAAAAATACGGACCTAAAGTGTAAGGTCCTACTCAGTCAAAAAGGATTTTCACCAGCCATCTGTACCGTTGGAGTAAAACAGCAAAATGCTATGGAGTGTGAACATATCTGAGTTCTTGACATCTGAGTAGTATTCATAGGAAAGGTACAAAATGTGTACAGAAAGAAAATGGATCCCACCCTGATCCCCGACAATGTTCCCTGGTGCGGTTCCAGCATTGCAACCCCACTGGAGACCAGCCGGGACGGCTGCAGGGCTGCAAATGCTGTTCTAGACCAAAATGCAGCTACACAGTCATAGGGCTGCCCACACCTCTGCCTTCCCCCAAATCAGATCTCCCAGGCTTCAAGAGGGACACCCGCAAGCAATTTTATTCACTGCGCCACAGCTAATGCTTCGGCTTAGGTTCCTTCTTCTGCCGGGAGATGAAGGTAAGAGGCACAACCCTTTGTCTCTCTTACACTAATCGTCCCAACGGAATAACCCCCAATAAAGCCAGGTGCCACCTTCACCTTCTTGTTTGCTAATTGGTTTTGTGCATTTCTGAAAACTGAACAGAACAACATCATAACATCTAGCCCAAATCTGGTCCTAAAAAAATGATCGGGAATTTTGTCACTGACTTCAAAGTCTAATGGTAAATTGAAAGTGGCCGACTGCAACAAACCTGCTGTCTTTGTGAGAGCCGTAAACCCAGCAAGGAATTCAACTAAGGAGCCAAAGTTTTCAAGTTCTGTAGGGGTCCCTACCTTTCCCACGTCTATCGTTGGAAAGCTGAGTTGGTTTAAGGCAAAGACTGAATTTAAAGTGCTGTTGCTGAATAACTGGGTAAATCCTGAAAATTCCTGGGACAGGAGAACTGGCACCTGTCTGCTGGAGGACTCAGATTTTGTGGTGCAGCTGGATTGCATTACTTTCTCACAAGCACCTCTACAATCCCAGGACTGGGATGGGCAGCTTGAGGAGGCTTCCTCAGTCATTGAATCCCGTCCCACCACTGTAGGAAGTCCCAGGTCATTCCTTGCCTTTCTGACACGGGCTGACTTTTCCTGCTGCTATTCCTCCATTGTTAGGCAGCCTCCCTGCTCTGATGGGCAAACTGCTTAGATAGATTCACTCATTTCAGCAAAACTGCTCACTCTACTAAGGTGGCACCAACTCCATCCAACTCCCTGCTCTGCTGGTTTTAGATGTACAAGAGAGTAAAACCTTGTTCTGTTACTTCAGTCCTCAAATATGAGATCTGGCACACAGGGAAAGGCTCTGCTTATGGTGTCATCCTTGCTTTTAAACCACAACCACTATTTAAGTATTTTTCTCCAGCTGTGCACTGTTCCTTCAGTCATGCCCTTGGTATGAATCACTTTTCATAGGTGAGGACAACCACTCTTATTCCAAGGGCAGGGCTACCTGGCAGGTACAGTATCTACCTGGCAGATACAGTCGGCAGGCTCAGCTGGAGCTTTTCATCTTTTGTCTTATCCCATGGTAAGCAGGAGATTGGCAAATTGGTGTTCACCAAAAGCAGGGCAAACTGGGTTGGTGAGGGATAGAGGTAAATCCCAGGTACCATGCCGAGGTAGCCATGCCAAAGCTATCAGCTCTCTGCATCTTTGATGGCATCTGTCATAAAACCTATTTTTTTCAAAAAACGGAAATGGGGTCAGGAGCAGAGGCCTCATCTATTGTCATACCCTCTGGGTGCCAAATTATATGTAACATATGCAATTTAATCTTGAGCATCGCTGAGACAGTAGTCATCTCCCCGTTCAGTCTCAGGTGAATGTTAAATGAGACTGCAGCACTCTCCAGGACAGCATGCAGTAAACAGAGAGCTTTTTCATAGTCCCAATGTCATAAATCCTTTACCATCCAGTTGCCTGCATTTTAGTTCTCTGCATATCTCAATGAAACAATCCTATTTCTCCAGGCTTAGTGAAATATAATTTAATGGAGCATACTCACAACCACTGAGGCCCTAAAAATTGAGGAACAAGGAGCAGAGATAAGTCTGGTAGATTCATTTTCTTGGGACATTATCAGCTATAGATAAACATTATGTTTTTTGGTTCTTCTGGCTTTTTGTGACTACAGGCTGAGATATACAGCAGGTATTTCAGAGGCTTTAAAATGTTTAAGCAGAGAGACAAACCGACATCAAAGAAAATCAGCATTTTTATGCTACATAAACTAACATTTTTGTCACAATCTCCCATCAACTCTTTCTTCACAGGTAGAAGGTATTCTAAAAAGCCCTCTTCTTATTGTAAACAATTCTTAGCAGAGGAGAGCTTAATGTGCCTTTACAAGAGTTACAACACTGAGGTCCCTTGTCCCATCAGACATCAATACGCTGTTAATTTTATCTGCCATCCTTCCCTAAAAAACGAAAACCCTTTTGGCTGATTTCATCCCAATGTATACAGAAAGGCAGAGGATGAATGCAACAGAAGGATTCAATTTCTACCATCTTTTTCAAAACAGAGGGCAGGAGTTGCTCCTGTGGAGGGCAGGAGTTGCTCACTGACCCTGTGCAGGACAGCTGAAGAAGCTCACCCATGTCAGATGTCCATGGATCCTGGCAGAAGGAGCCTCTGGGCAACAGGCTACATTATGTCTGCATATTCTGTCTTCCTCGGATCCACTTCCCATGCTTGCACACGTGTGTGTTCGGGGTGACATGGAGATGCGAGGCGAAGACCAACATGCCCACAAGGGATGACTTGAGACCATGCCCCTGATGGAGAGGATCTGGTGACTAGCAAATGGCACTGAAATTATCGGCCATTAATATGGCTAGAAAATGTCTAGGAAAGGGAGATTCATTGCCTAGATGGTACTTTGGATCTGCACAAAAATTTCTTGCTCCGTATCCGGCAGACAGCTCTTTGTTTTGAGCAGGGGAGGGGAGGCAGAGGACATTCATTAAAGATGACACTGATTATCTAAGTGAAAGGACTCACAAGTCCTCTCTTTTTTTCCCTTTTGGAAAGTTAAAGCCAGGAGTGAGCAGATAATGATATCATCCCCTCGTGACATGAAACCAGAACCACCTCTCTTTTGTTCAGCATCAGGGCAGGCAGAGCAGGAGGAGGATTGTGCAGGTTCCCAGAAGACATCCCAAGTGATACGGTGATGCCAGCTCCAGGATGAAACCTCCTCATCCCAAAGGATGGCTCACACCACCTCCACCCCGACTCACCCCCCAAGTCTTGTTGTCACAGTGATTACTTCCAAAAGCTGGCAGCAAGTTTTCACTACATCTATTAAAAAGATTAAGGTTTCTCATGACCTTCACTAACTCGATTCATGTACGAAGGCCTGTGAGCTTCTGGTTTAATTCATTCATCTTCCCCTCACCACCTTCATTTTCTACATCTATTTCCTTTAGCATATAGGAGTGTATCACCATATACCGTCCTTCCAGTTAACATATAACACAAAGCATTTAATGCCAATAAAAATATGTTTGCATGCTCATTTTAATGGACTGAATGAACTTTACATACAGGGAACCCTTCAGTCTTGAAAGGCAATTTGCTCTAGACTGAAAAAATATAGCAATTTAACATCACGCAACTATATTAGACAGTAGCTCTAGACAGAAAAGAAGCGAGCAACATTTTATTCCATCGTAAATGTAGGTAGGAAAGGCAAAGAATGCTCACTTGGAGTTTAGCAAGAATATGATCCCTGATACTTCTTACTCTCGCATAAATGCCTTTGGTAATTGAAAGACCACAAGTAAGTAGGATGCTTCTTTTTCCTGTTACAGATGGACCCTCCAGGAGCACAGAATCCCTTCACCTCTCTGCCTGGGAAACAGGATCAGTCACCAATTGACTCAACAAAACAGTGCACACAAGGAAAAGGAAAAACTATTTCCTGCCACAAGCAAAGTCTTCCTTTTAATTTATGATCTAATTTCATTTTTTATTATGATTTAATATGATTTAAATTTATGACTTTTAAAATCTAAGAAGACAAGTGCCCAGATGGCTTGTTTGCAGGTTAAAATCAAGTTACATTTTGTTTGGAGTTTTGTGTGGGGCTGGGAAAAGGAACCTCAGAGCCATAAGGATACTTAGATTAATTCAGATGGGATCAAATGCTTGTATCATTTACATTTCTCATGGATCTGCACATTATAGAGTTATTTATAACAATATAAAGCAAAGACATCATGACATGGCATCAGACTCGGAGCCTGTCAGTTGAATCTGCTCCTTAAAAGTAGGAGAAAAACAAGCAAAGAGGATGAATAAAATACTTACAAGCAGGAAGATATGAGGATGTAAGCCAAACGTCCAACTCGCAGGATATGGTTAGTTATCACGCCCAAATCTAAGGGGACTGCATGCCTAGAAAGGCCCCTATAAAAAAGCAAATTAAAGCTGAAGAGTTTTGTAATAACTACATTGATAAAAAACAGGGAGAAAGAAGTGCTGAATTTTGACTGCTCTCGGTGCCAGAAATTTCAGAAGAAAACAAAAGAACTGGAACCCTGGCTTGTGTTTTATTTCTGCTAACCACATCCTTCTGCTGTCCAATTACAGCACTGCACGAATAATATAAAAACCATGCTTATCTCTTGATCTCTGCATTACAGCCATGCCTTGATAACACCTTTCTCTTCTTTTGCAGAGTGCTCCAGGTCCAAGACAGCCTGCTGTCCCCTGGCACCGCACTGTATCTGCACTCCAATTCATTTCACATTATCCCCTAAAGACTCCTGCCGGGAATCCAGGCCTTTCTGGATTACACACCATTATTTATTTATTCTCTTTATTTCAGGCAATCTGCAGTTTAAGTTCACTTACCTGAAATCCCCAACCTGAATACTGTATATACACAAGGATAACTGGCAGATTTTTGTGTGCTGCATTCGTTCAATGCCTAAAATTAAAATGTGGCCCCTGAACTGTTTTTAATAAAGCAAATTGAATTGATTGTATATGAAGAAACAATCCCAGACGATGCAGATTAAAGCAAAAGTAGGGCTACTTTCGAAAAGATCCTCCCCTCTGGGAAAGAAAAGACGCTTGCGCAATCATTATACATCTCAGAGCTCTACCCTTTCAGCACATTTGGTTTGAACTGCATTAGAGAAGCAGATCTCTGGGGATGAATGTTAATGCATTGTTGTGTTGCTTTCATCCCTTCAATCACTGAATCACTTATGGTTTAAGCCTGTCCAAGTTCAATAAAGAAAATTATCTAGCGCAGCTGTTAAAAGTCAGCATTGTTGAAATCCAAATGTTTTGATAACACTGATTATACTGATGTTCCACCCAAAGGGAGCTGGACAGCTTCCTGACCCCCTCCCCGTGCAGAAGGAGAGGTGGGAGGCTGCAGGTGAACCCTGATGTTGGCTTCCCCAGAGACGGACCCAGCACATCCTCTGGATGGGAGGGCATGCACCCAATTTCCCAGAAGCACACTGGCTGAGGCAGGTGGTGGTACTGGGATGGAAAGGAGGATGTAACAGCCCCCGTATACCTTTTCTGTGGAAAATCTGCCCACAGAGAGCTCAATCCTCTACCCCTCAGTTTTGTCTGCTCGTAGCAGAGACCCTTTCCCTTCCCTTTGTTTCTTTCAGAACGGCTCTCTTGGGGAAAAGAGGCACAGATCTCTGTGACAGGGACTGTATCTTCAAACAAGACAAATATAAATGATTTTGCTTCTTTTCCAGCCCTCTTTTGTCTCTGCAGGATCTTCTTTAGTTCATCTGCCCCCAGATACACAGAGCACTGCTCTTGTCCATTTAGCCCTTCATTCACTACACCACCTCAATCCCCGGCGAGGCGAAGGGAACAGAGCCTACCAAATCTTGAGCTGATTAAACACGCCAGAGATGCAGTGCAAAGCACAATACATCCTCAAGGCTCTTTAAACGCGCGCATTCATATTCAAATGACAAGCGTACACAGTGAGATGGAAAGGTCTGAGCTTCTAATTACCTTTGAAGAACACAGAAATATTTGGACCAGAACATCATTCGCACCAGTCCAATGCCTTTAGTAGCTATTTTCATAGTCTCAGCTGCAGCAGTAGCCTACAGTCAAGGCTGGCATTGACCATGTTCTGCCACAGTAGGATTTGGCCCAAGAACTTTATTCACTCCTATTGCCAATAAGATACGTGGGGAGCAAGGGACCTATCTGTTCCCTGTATCTCTCAGGATGTGAATGGAGAAAGGGGTCCCATCGCTGTACATCTGGGACCTCAGATGGGGAAATGGGACCCTCCATGGTCCCGCCTCCCATTAAAATGTGAATCTGAATCTCACCCGTAGGACTCAAAGGCACCAGGGAAATCAGTCTCCTTCCTGTCTTGGTTTGCTAAAAATTATTTCCCACTTTGGTTGAAAATTTCCTGTGAAAAATTACGGCTTGCTAAAAAAAAACCCCAACAAACCCCCAAATTCCACTCTTCCTTGATTACTGTGATGGGTCATATTTGATTTCTCAGTGTCCAGTCCCAGCTTTATTCCTTTTATTCCCACTCCAACTAACTTTCTTTCCTGTTGTTGTCGCAAAGCCACTTTCAGCCAAATTCAACCCCAGGCAGAAACCTCAAAGAGAGTCTAACTCCTAAAGTTTAATGACAGCAGATGATCATGAAGAGGGGACACGAAGGTTCACACAGCCATTTGGTTCCTCCTAATGGCTTTAGGTCTCAGTAATTGACTTCTACAGTCAAACACAGCCATTGAGATGTCACTGCCAAAGTAACAGACCGCGGGTGCCCTTGGAGACAGCAGGCTGTAAAGGAGGTCCAGGGCAAGGTTAGCCAGGGGAGAGGGAGGAATTGGTGAGTATCAGGATTCCTTAATTTCTTCATTTTGTGGAATGACTTCTTGTTGTTTTGCAACCCCAAAATTTGAAAGTTTTATTTGAAGCGAAAATGTAGTTTAGGGTGGCATGGCTGCTTAATTAGAAATGTACATTTTCACAGGGCAAAAAGAAAGGAAGGTAAAAAAAATAATAAATCAGTTAAAGCCCGTTTCCCTCAGTGCAACAAGTGTAAGAAAATGTTTCAACTGCTTCTTTCTTGCCGTCTCCTTTCACAGTTGAGTCATCCCCTTCCTGCCACCCCTCCTTGCAGAGGCTGCAAGCGGCTGTGTGGAGCATCCCAACACTGATAAGCTTCTCGGGAGAAGACGTCACCCAGCACGTGTGGGGCGATGGCGGTACAATTAATCTCAGAACAAACAGAAGTTAATTAAGCTTTGTTAGCTCGTGCATGACTCCTAACATGGGCCCCCAATAACCACCTTTTGTATTCGACACAGGCAGAGTGGCACTGGGCTCCACACCTGGGGCCAAATGGCCAGTGCAGCAGAGGGCTGTGCAGCCACGTTCACCCTCCCTGAAAACGCATGGGATTTCTTAAGTGCTCCACCTCCTCCACGTTGTTTACTCAGAGCAAAACCTACCAGATAAGATATCAAGCCCCAGGGTAAGCAGTCCTTGTTATCAGAGCTCTCTTTCATTCTCTATCACACTCACCTGTGAAGCTACCAATCTGCAGGGCTCAGACCTTCAGCCTCCCTTCAGGTAAAGGAGGAAAAAACATCTGAAAGATCAGGCACAGTCCCCTTCACCTACCGGGAATAAAGTTTTAGGACAAAATGTTCCTAAATCTGGAAGTGAATGCATCTAAGGTCTCTATTGTCCCCTCCACTGCTGTGGCACAGCATCCTGCCAGATGCTGGATGAGGTGGCTGCACACAGGAGCTTAGCTGGAAGCCTCCGTCTCTCATATTCCACAGGGACATGTCCACCCCCACTGGGCACCTCATGCCAGCAGGTCTTAGGAGCCCTACCTGCAGACTTCAGCAAGGGCCTCTGCTGAGCAATAAGTATCCCTTAGCTTTGCTAGTAAAGGGGGTTATTAGTTCTTGGCTAATGAAGTTCTGACCCAGTAAGTGGAGTCCAGAATAATAAGAAAACATTTTTCCTGCAGTAAAATTCAGCTGACACACAAGCTTCAATATATTTTACAAAAACAAAGTGTATGGTCCATATCAAACCCTAAAATGTCACGCAGATTTCATTTTAACCTCCTTAGATATCTTGTCACAATACAAAGCTAGGGCAGAATTTTGTACACTTGATGCAACAGAAACCTTTGTTAACACATTGTTTTGTTTCAGAATTTTGTCTCCCCCCAAAAGCAGATTCAGTACCGACTATGTACTGTGAACTTAAATGTCAAGGGAATTTTGGGCACAGATGTGCTATCACAGTGACTCCAGTCTCTGTAACTCTGCTTCCCGACTCAGGTGCCTCAGCCTGTTTTACCAAGAGACAGAAGAAAACAGCCTACTCCTTCGATTCTCTGTTTCTGCTCAACGGTGTAACAGAAAAGATCTCCATCCTCGCACCCTTCCCGATTTTACCAAGGCAGGCTGCAGGCCCTCCCTTGACAAAGAGACTGGGGCATTGTCACATCTGTATTTGTGCCCACAGTATTTACATCTTGGCACAGTTTGCAAAACAGCCTGCAACAACTTATGCAAAGCTACACCACTATTGCAAGTTGCAGCGAACCACGCTGTGATGTGTAAGCATAAGGGGGCAGGGTTGCACCTGAAATGCCAAAAAGAGCAAGTGAGGATAACATGGGCTATGGAAGGAGAGCTTTCTCTGAGTTCCCATGAAAATGTCCCAGCACTGCCCCCAGCAATGGTCTGCCTTACCATTTTTCCTTTAAACATGCTACCTCTGCTAACTTAGTAAAGCCCCTCTTTCTTCAAGAGGCAGACACTTCTTGACACTAGGTGTGATCCAACCTGGACTAAAGATCCTTAAGTAGGATGAAGTACTTTTCTGCTGGTGATGTTTCTTCTCTGAGAACACAGAAGCCTTGGAGACACCCACTGAAAATGCTAAGAAGTTTGCTTTGCAGTCACTGAAGTTATTTGCATAGTTACCCACTGTA
Source organism: Calidris pugnax (assembly GCF_001431845.1). NCBI lineage: Eukaryota > Metazoa > Chordata > Aves > Charadriiformes > Scolopacidae > Calidris > Calidris pugnax. Next base: position 19,637,798 of record NW_015094510.1, read on the forward strand.
CTTTTGCACTGCAAATTAAATTCAGGAGGCAATGCTATATGCTGTTAAAAGCCCTGAGTGCCTGAGTAAACAAGGACTACATTAAGCAGTAGGTAGAATCTAATTCTGTTTTTAAACCCCAATTTATTTTCTATACCTCAGAACTACATCTATACTACATAAAACCGGTCAAAGCTATTCTCTGGTGTTGGGGACAACTTGTGTGGCATGCTGCATCAAAATGCCTGAACTCCCTTTTATTCCCACGGACAGGATGGCCAAATCACAGGTGCCTTTGGGAATGAACAATGGCTGATCCTAACCTCAAATATGTCCAGGCGTTGCTTGGAGGATGCTAGCTGTCCAAAACCACGTCAGGAGGTGTGCTTGTTAATTCCACAGGAGAGATGATAACAGACCTATGCCCTGGCCTGGATTAATTTGCTAGTACATACACATCCATGCTTTCATGGACAAAAGGTTACATTCCAGATGTTGTTTTATTGCTTTATTGCATGTATCATTTATTGCAGAGCTTTTGGTAGTCTTAATCAAACATCCCAATAGCCTACAAGATATGCAGGAGTACAGAACTGCATCTGCAAATACCAGATAAAACTATTCTTACCCTTGTGGTATATAACTCATACTGACGCATAAAATATACTAAACCAAAACCATTTTATAACTCTAATAGCATTTAGCTCCACAAGAAACAGTATTTATTGTACCTTGTGAAATAAGTCACAACAGACTGAACAAAGAGAGATCCTTATGAGATTATACTCCTTTTGAACTGTCTTTAATTTAGTGATCCAAAATTAACTAATGGAACAATACATGTTCCTTTCATGTTCTGGAAGTAGTTAAGTGTGTTATAACTAATTTATCCTTTTTAAAAGATAAGCTTTGATATAGAAGATGTTTATCCTTGATTACTCATCATAATGAAAAGCAGATCCATTATTAATTGAATTGCTGTAGAATAACTTAAGGAATGAATTCACATAATTTTTTTAACATGGCAGAAGTTAAAAGTGTTTAAATTCTTCAGAAATTTAAAATCCGCTACATTCTACTTTTGCCATTAATAGTTTTGGCCCTGGTACAAGGAAGAACTTTGGCATGGGACTTTCTTTGAAGTTGGTGGAAGATTTATGGTCTTAAAAAGGACTAATCAGAACCTCACAGTTAAGCAGAGATGTGAGTGCTTTGCTAGATCAGAGCCTTTATAGGTCTTACAATGTCAGCTGGGCTATTTTTAACTGAGTATTTTGTAGTGAGATCAGACACACTGTAAACTCTGATTCCAAATGACTATGGCCCAGATCCTAGTTGCCTCACTCACACTGCGTAGTGATGGGATGTGTAAATGAATTTCACCATAAAACGTAGCTTCAGCTAAAGTGGCTCTTTGGGTAATATTTTAGGGAGGAAAAAAAAAAAGTGTTGGTTTAATCACACTTTTAAAAATACGGACCTAAAGTGTAAGGTCCTACTCAGTCAAAAAGGATTTTCACCAGCCATCTGTACCGTTGGAGTAAAACAGCAAAATGCTATGGAGTGTGAACATATCTGAGTTCTTGACATCTGAGTAGTATTCATAGGAAAGGTACAAAATGTGTACAGAAAGAAAATGGATCCCACCCTGATCCCCGACAATGTTCCCTGGTGCGGTTCCAGCATTGCAACCCCACTGGAGACCAGCCGGGACGGCTGCAGGGCTGCAAATGCTGTTCTAGACCAAAATGCAGCTACACAGTCATAGGGCTGCCCACACCTCTGCCTTCCCCCAAATCAGATCTCCCAGGCTTCAAGAGGGACACCCGCAAGCAATTTTATTCACTGCGCCACAGCTAATGCTTCGGCTTAGGTTCCTTCTTCTGCCGGGAGATGAAGGTAAGAGGCACAACCCTTTGTCTCTCTTACACTAATCGTCCCAACGGAATAACCCCCAATAAAGCCAGGTGCCACCTTCACCTTCTTGTTTGCTAATTGGTTTTGTGCATTTCTGAAAACTGAACAGAACAACATCATAACATCTAGCCCAAATCTGGTCCTAAAAAAATGATCGGGAATTTTGTCACTGACTTCAAAGTCTAATGGTAAATTGAAAGTGGCCGACTGCAACAAACCTGCTGTCTTTGTGAGAGCCGTAAACCCAGCAAGGAATTCAACTAAGGAGCCAAAGTTTTCAAGTTCTGTAGGGGTCCCTACCTTTCCCACGTCTATCGTTGGAAAGCTGAGTTGGTTTAAGGCAAAGACTGAATTTAAAGTGCTGTTGCTGAATAACTGGGTAAATCCTGAAAATTCCTGGGACAGGAGAACTGGCACCTGTCTGCTGGAGGACTCAGATTTTGTGGTGCAGCTGGATTGCATTACTTTCTCACAAGCACCTCTACAATCCCAGGACTGGGATGGGCAGCTTGAGGAGGCTTCCTCAGTCATTGAATCCCGTCCCACCACTGTAGGAAGTCCCAGGTCATTCCTTGCCTTTCTGACACGGGCTGACTTTTCCTGCTGCTATTCCTCCATTGTTAGGCAGCCTCCCTGCTCTGATGGGCAAACTGCTTAGATAGATTCACTCATTTCAGCAAAACTGCTCACTCTACTAAGGTGGCACCAACTCCATCCAACTCCCTGCTTTGCTGGTTTTAGATGTACAAGAGAGTAAAACCTTGTTCTGTTACTTCAGTCCTCAAATATGAGATCTGGCACACAGGGAAAGGCTCTGCTTATGGTGCCATCCTTGCTTTTAAACCACAACCACTATTTAAGTATTTTTCTCCAGCTGTGCACTGTTCCTTCAGTCATGCCCTTGGTATGAATCACTTTTCATAGGTGAGGACAACCACTCTTATTCCAAGGGCAGGGCTACCTGGCAGGTACAGTATCTACCTGGCAGATACAGTCGGCAGGCTCAGCTGGAGCTTTTCATCTTTTGTCTTATCCCATGGTAAGCAGGAGATTGGCAAATTGGTGTTCACCAAAAGCAGGGCAAACTGGGTTGGTGAGGGATAGAGGTAAATCCCAGGTACCATGCCGAGGTAGCCATGCCAAAGCTATCAGCTCTCTGCATCTTTGATGGCATCTGTCATAAAACCTATTTTTTTCAAAAAACGGAAATGGGGTCAGGAGCAGAGGCCTCATCTATTGTCATACCCTCTGGGTGCCAAATTATATGTAACATATGCAATTTAATCTTGAGCATCGCTGAGACAGTAGTCATCTCCCCGTTCAGTCTCAGGTGAATGTTAAATGAGACTGCAGCACTCTCCAGGACAGCATGCAGTAAACAGAGAGCTTTTTCATAGTCCCAATGTCATAAATCCTTTACCATCCAGTTGCCTGCATTTTAGTTCTCTGCATATCTCAATGAAACAATCCTATTTCTCCAGGCTTAGTGAAATATAATTTAAGCTCACACCACCTCCACCCCGACTCACCCCCCAAGTCTTGTTGTCACAGTGATTACTTCCAAAAGCTGGCAGCAAGTTTTCACTACATCTATTAAAAAGATTAAGGTTTCTCATGACCTTCACTAACTCGATTCATGTACGAAGGCCTGTGAGCTTCTGGTTTAATTCATTCATCTTCCCCTCACCACCTTCATTTTCTACATCTATTTCCTTTAGCATATAGGAGTGTATCACCATATACCGTCCTTCCAGTTAACATATAACACAAAGCATTTAATGCCAATAAAAATATGTTTGCATGCTCATTTTAATGGACTGAATGAACTTTACATACAGGGAACCCTTCAGTCTTGAAAGGCAATTTGCTCTAGACTGAAAAAATATAGCAATTTAACATCACGCAACTATATTAGACAGTAGCTCTAGACAGAAAAGAAGCGAGCAACATTTTATTCCATCGTAAATGTAGGTAGGAAAGGCAAAGAATGCTCACTTGGAGTTTAGCAAGAATATGATCCCTGATACTTCTTACTCTCGCATAAATGCCTTTGGTAATTGAAAGACCACAAGTAAGTAGGATGCTTCTTTTTCCTGTTACAGATGGACCCTCCAGGAGCACAGAATCCCTTCACCTCTCTGCCTGGGAAACAGGATCAGTCACCAATTGACTCAACAAAACAGTGCACACAAGGAAAAGGAAAAACTATTTCCTGCCACAAGCAAAGTCTTCCTTTTAATTTATGATCTAATTTCATTTTTTATTATGATTTAATATGATTTAAATTTATGACTTTTAAAATCTAAGAAGACAAGTGCCCAGATGGCTTGTTTGCAGGTTAAAATCAAGTTACATTTTGTTTGGAGTTTTGTGTGGGGCTGGGAAAAGGAACCTCAGAGCCATAAGGATACTTAGATTAATTCAGATGGGATCAAATGCTTGTATCATTTACATTTCTCATGGATCTGCACATTATAGAGTTATTTATAACAATATAAAGCAAAGACATCATGACATGGCATCAGACTCGGAGCCTGTCAGTTGAATCTGCTCCTTAAAAGTAGGAGAAAAACAAGCAAAGAGGATGAATAAAATACTTACAAGCAGGAAGATATGAGGATGTAAGCCAAACGTCCAACTCGCAGGATATGGTTAGTTATCACGCCCAAATCTAAGGGGACTGCATGCCTAGAAAGGCCCCTATAAAAAAGCAAATTAAAGCTGAAGAGTTTTGTAATAACTACATTGATAAAAAACAGGGAGAAAGAAGTGCTGAATTTTGACTGCTCTCGGTGCCAGAAATTTCAGAAGAAAACAAAAGAACTGGAACCCTGGCTTGTGTTTTATTTCTGCTAACCACATCCTTCTGCTGTCCAATTACAGCACTGCACGAATAATATAAAAACCATGCTTATCTCTTGATCTCTGCATTACAGCCATGCCTTGATAACACCTTTCTCTTCTTTTGCAGAGTGCTCCAGGTCCAAGACAGCCTGCTGTCCCCTGGCACCGCACTGTATCTGCACTCCAATTCATTTCACATTATCCCCTAAAGACTCCTGCCGGGAATCCAGGCCTTTCTGGATTACACACCATTATTTATTTATTCTCTTTATTTCAGGCAATCTGCAGTTTAAGTTCACTTACCTGAAATCCCCAACCTGAATACTGTATATACACAAGGATAACTGGCAGATTTTTGTGTGCTGCATTCGTTCAATGCCTAAAATTAAAATGTGGCCCCTGAACTGTTTTTAATAAAGCAAATTGAATTGATTGTATATGAAGAAACAATCCCAGACGATGCAGATTAAAGCAAAAGTAGGGCTACTTTCGAAAAGATCCTCCCCTCTGGGAAAGAAAAGACGCTTGCGCAATCATTATACATCTCAGAGCTCTACCCTTTCAGCACATTTGGTTTGAACTGCATTAGAGAAGCAGATCTCTGGGGATGAATGTTAATGCATTGTTGTGTTGCTTTCATCCCTTCAATCACTGAATCACTTATGGTTTAAGCCTGTCCAAGTTCAATAAAGAAAATTATCTAGCGCAGCTGTTAAAAGTCAGCATTGTTGAAATCCAAATGTTTTGATAACACTGATTATACTGATGTTCCACCCAAAGGGAGCTGGACAGCTTCCTGACCCCCTCCCCGTGCAGAAGGAGAGGTGGGAGGCTGCAGGTGAACCCTGATGTTGGCTTCCCCAGAGACGGACCCAGCACATCCTCTGGATGGGAGGGCATGCACCCAATTTCCCAGAAGCACACTGGCTGAGGCAGGTGGTGGTACTGGGATGGAAAGGAGGATGTAACAGCCCCCGTATACCTTTTCTGTGGAAAATCTGCCCACAGAGAGCTCAATCCTCTACCCCTCAGTTTTGTCTGCTCGTAGCAGAGACCCTTTCCCTTCCCTTTGTTTCTTTCAGAACGGCTCTCTTGGGGAAAAGAGGCACAGATCTCTGTGACAGGGACTGTATCTTCAAACAAGACAAATATAAATGATTTTGCTTCTTTTCCAGCCCTCTTTTGTCTCTGCAGGATCTTCTTTAGTTCATCTGCCCCCAGATACACAGAGCACTGCTCTTGTCCATTTAGCCCTTCATTCACTACACCACCTCGATCCCCGGCGAGGCGAAGGGAACAGAGCCTACCAAATCTTGAGCTGATTAAACACGCCAGAGATGCAGTGCAAAGCACAATACATCCTCAAGGCTCTTTAAACGCGCGCATTCATATTCAAATGACAAGCGTACACAGTGAGATGGAAAGGTCTGAGCTTCTAATTACCTTTGAAGAACACAGAAATATTTGGACCAGAACATCATTCGCACCAGTCCAATGCCTTTAGTAGCTATTTTCATAGTCTCAGCTGCAGCAGTAGCCTACAGTCAAGGCTGGCATTGACCATGTTCTGCCACAGTAGGATTTGGCCCAAGAACTTTATTCACTCCTATTGCCAATAAGATACGTGGGGAGCAAGGGACCTATCTGTTCCCTGTATCTCTCAGGATGTGAATGGAGAAAGGGGTCCCATCGCTGTACATCTGGGACCTCAGATGGGGAAATGGGACCCTCCATGGTCCCGCCTCCCATTAAAATGTGAATCTGAATCTCACCCGTAGGACTCAAAGGCACCAGGGAAATCAGTCTCCTTCCTGTCTTGGTTTGCTAAAAATTATTTCCCACTTTGGTTGAAAATTTCCTGTGAAAAATTACGGCTTGCTAAAAAAAACCCCAACAAACCCCCAAATTCCACTCTTCCTTGATTACTGTGATGGGTCATATTTGATTTCTCAGTGTCCAGTCCCAGCTTTATTCCTTTTATTCCCACCCCAACTAACTTTCTTTCCTGTTGTTGTCCCAAAGCCACTTTCAGCCAAATTCAACCCCAGGCAGAAACCTCAAAGAGAGTCAAACTCCTAAAGTTTAATGACAGCAGATGATCATGAAGAGGGGACACGAAGGTTCACACAGCCATTTGGTTCCTCCTAATGGCTTTAGGTCTCAGTAATTGACTTCTACAGTCAAACACAGCCATTGAGATGTCACTGCCAAAGTAACAGACCGCGGGTGCCCTTGGAGACAGCAGGCTGTAAAGGAGGTCCAGGGCAAGGTTAGCCAGGGGAGAGGGAGGAATTGGTGAGTATCAGGATTCCTTAATTTCTTCATTTTGTGGAATGACTTCTTGTTGTTTTGCAACCCCAAAATTTGAAAGTTTTATTTGAAGCGAAAATGTAGTTTAGGGTGGCATGGCTGCTTAATTAGAAATGTACATTTTCACAGGGCAAAAAGAAAGGAAGGTAAAAAAAATAATAAATCAGTTAAAGCCCGTTTCCCTCAGTGCAACAAGTGTAAGAAAATGTTTCAACTGCTTCTTTCTTGCCGTCTCCTTTCACAGTTGAGTCATCCCCTTCCTGCCACCCCTCCTTGCAGAGGCTGCAAGCGGCTGTGTGGAGCATCCCAACACTGATAAGCTTCTCGGGAGAAGACGTCACCCAGCACGTGTGGGGCGATGGCGGTACAATTAATCTCAGAACAAACAGAAGTTAATTAAGCTTTGTTAGCTCGTGCATGACTCCTAACATGGGCCCCCAATAACCACCTTTTGTATTCGACACAGGCAGAGTGGCACTGGGCTCCACACCTGGGGCCAAATGGCCAGTGCAGCAGAGGGCTGTGCAGCCACGTTCACCCTCCCTGAAAACGCATGGGATTTCTTAAGTGCTCCACCTCCTCCACGTTGTTTACTCAGAGCAAAACCTACCAGATAAGATATCAAGCCCCAGGGTAAGCAGTCCTTGTTATCAGAGCTCTCTTTCATTCTCTATCACACTCACCTGTGAAGCTACCAATCTGCAGGGCTCAGACCTTCAGCCTCCCTTCAGGTAAAGGAGGAAAAAACATCTGAAAGATCAGGCACAGTCCCCTTCACCTACCGGGAATAAAGTTTTAGGACAAAATGTTCCTAAATCTGGAAGTGAATGCATCTAAGGTCTCTATTGTCCCCTCCACTGCTGTGGCACAGCATCCTGCCAGATGCTGGATGAGGTGGCTGCACACAGGAGCTTAGCTGGAAGCCTCCGTCTCTCATATTCCACAGGGACATGTCCACCCCCACTGGGCACCTCATGCCAGCAGGTCTTAGGAGCCCTACCTGCAGACTTCAGCAAGGGCCTCTGCTGAGCAATAAGTATCCCTTAGCTTTGCTAGTAAAGGGGGTTATTAGTTCTTGGCTAATGAAGTTCTGACCCAGTAAGTGGAGTCCAGAATAATAAGAAAACATTTTTCCTGCAGTAAAATTCAGCTGACACACAAGCTTCAATATATTTTACAAAAACAAAGTGTATGGTCCATATCAAACCCTAAAATGTCACGCAGATTTCATTTTAAACTCCTTAGATATCTTGTCACAATACAAAGCTAGGGCAGAATTTTGTACACTTGATGCAACAGAAACCTTTGTTAACACATTGTTTTGTTTCAGAATTTTGTCTCCCCCCAAAAGCAGATTCAGTACCGACTATGTACTGTGAACTTAAATGTCAAGGGAATTTTGGGCACAGATGTGCTATCACAGTGACTCCAGTCTCTGTAACTCTGCTTCCCGACTCAGGTGCCTCAGCCTGTTTTACCAAGAGACAGAAGAAAACAGCCTACTCCTTCGATTCTCTGTTTCTGCTCAACGGTGTAACAGAAAAGATCTCCATCCTCGCACCCTTCCCGATTTTACCAAGGCAGGCTGCAGGCCCTCCCTTGACAAAGAGACTGGGGCATTGTCACATCTGTATTTGTGCCCACAGTATTTACATCTTGGCACAGTTTGCAAAACAGCCTGCAACAACTTATGCAAAGCTACACCACTATTGCAAGTTGCAGCGAACCACGCTGTGATGTGTAAGCATAAGGGGGCAGGGTTGCACCTGAAATGCCAAAAAGAGCAAGTGAGGATAACATGGGCTATGGAAGGAGAGCTTCTGCTGGTGCTAGGTAGAGTGATCCATGTGACACTGCCTCTGCCTCGCAGGTGTCCTCGCTTTAGAGGACACTGTTGTGCTCAGATCCAGAGCCAGACTAATTCCAGTGACAGGGATGGTGGGGTGCTAGGTAGAGTCATCCGTGTGACACTGCCTCTGCCTCGCAGGTGTCCTCGCTTTAGAGGACACTGTTGTGCTCAGATCCAGAGCCAGACTAATTCCAGTGACAGGGATGGTGGCAGCACGGATGAGGGCTTGTCTCAGCATCTCACCAGACAGCCGCTGAAGGCATCACAGCAAAAGCAAACGTGCTGCGACATACCATCTCAAGGAAATTAATGAAATGATGGACAAGGTGCCTATATGAAGCTACAAGTAAGCGCGAGGCAAAGCCCAGGGAAATAGGAAGGTGGTAGCTTGAGGGAGACAGATGCTGAGAGCTAATCAAAGCCCAGGGGGTACGTCTTGGTACAGCAAGAGAGGTGGTACATCACGTACAGGGAGACTACTGAGGACACTTGAAGCCCATGACTGACGTGTCCGACGCAGGGGAGAAGGGGGAGCAGCAGCAGGACGGGCAAAGAGGGGAGACGCAGCCCCAGCAGCGGGCTAAGAGGTGGGTTTTTGCAGCAGCGCTGTGGTCGACTGTGTCGTAACAGGATTTCCTCCACACACGCCAGGAAAAGGAGGTAACCGCAGTCATGAAGACACAAGGGGAGGAGTGCTTGCAAGAGAGGGCAGGAGGCAGAGGTGAAAATGTCTTGACTTTTTTAGTATTTAAATTCCAAGTCGCAAACCTATCAGAAACACCACATTTTTCAGTAACTTCTGGATGTACTCTATCGTTGAGCTAATTCCCCTTCTGCTTCTGCGTAGATGGGGTGCCAGGAGGAAAACTGCACTGCTTCCTGCCTCTGATGGGGAATTTACAGAATACCATTTATAATTTGTGCTGCACCAGTAAGACCCAATTATGAACCAAGACACTCGGCAGACACAGGCTATCCCAGTCAGCCTTTTACGTCTGAAAAGGTTAACAAAATGCAAACAGCAATAACTTCCAGAGCCAAATATGTTCATATACATACACTCACCTACTCGGTGATTGTACTAGAGTAGATTTGGGTGCTGAAATAGCTCAGGACCCCTTCCCCACCAGGTCAAGGTCTTACAGCATTTCTCCTGTTGACAGCCACGCACACGTACTGGACATAGCAAGTAGCAGTCTGCAGGCAGGCAAGCCTGCACGCCAGAGCAGACGAAAGCTGAGGAAACATGAGGGAGACAGGATTGACGTGCCTGCCTCTCCTTCCCCCACCTTGGGTGATACGCATGCCCCAGTCCGAGGAAGAGCTGGGGAAGGAAGGCAGCCAGTACCCAGTTACAACCAGCAGCAACCATCCCTAAGGGGGACAAGCCCTTCTAGGCATTACAGGAGAGAGAAGAAGGCTGGTGGTTTCAGGTTGCCCTTCGTTTCAGTCCGTTCAGGCACACAAAAGTCAGAGCGGAGTCAAAATGAGTGTAAAAAGCAAAATCATAAGGAAACAGACATCAGCCCTCCAGCTGGATCCCTTATAAGAATAAACTGCCAGCACTACGTGCATTCTATATAGTCCAGATTTTATATAGTTCTTCTATTTATCTTTCTCCCATTCTGCTATAATTACCTGAGAACTAAATTTAATAATACTCAGTGTGCATTCCTAATTGTCTCTGCATATACAAATGCTAACCGGTGTGGCAAATGCTCAGCCCTTCACCTCTATTTTCACGATTTCCCTCTAACTGTTCAGCATTTGCAAGTGCAGGAAGAGTTTGCTTCACTTGCTTTCTATCCCGAACTTCATTACCTCCACTGAGAAGGTACTGTAATAGCCTGCAGCTTTCAGCTAGGCATGAAGTGTTTGGAAAGGGCACATTTTTGTGCATCCATGCTGTTTTTCTTTTTCCACGTTGTGCTGTCTAAGCTCAGCTCTTCTCCCAGTACATTGGGTAGGCATTTTACAATTTATTTGCAGAGGGAGCAATTCCTTTCCCGTCATCTTCCTGTGAACAATGTGAAAGAGCACAGGGGTGGCAATCCACGCTTACACCCACAGAGCCAAAAATGTGCTTGCACAGTGATGACCCATCGCTCTGCACTATCAAACCCCGGGTCTGCAGCATCTTTCAGAAATGGAAACCAACCTGTGCCTCCCTTCTCTCGGCATCCCTCCTTCCAGAAGCAGCGCACCCCCCGACGCTGCCCCCGAGCGCTCCCCTCTCTGCCTCCAGCAAAAGAAAATTCTCCAAAAGGAAGAAGTATTCGTTCAATTCAAGCGCTTTGACAACCCACGAAGTCAGTAAGGACAAAACCAGGTTCTTTCCAAAAAAAAAAACAAAAACGTTTGGGAACAATCAAAAGCAGGCCCAACCCGTACCCAGGTTAAAGGCATGTGGAAATCAGATGCCCTTGATTATGACACGCGAAAAGACAAAACATTCAGAGGGTTCTGCCGGAGCCGCAGCAGCCGGTGAGGCTCGGAGGGCACAGCGGCACCAAAACCCGCTCGGGAGACACGCTTCGGTCTGCCGAGGAGGGGAGGGCACCGCTGGGCACCGCTGGGCACCGGGCAGCGGCGCTGGGGCTGCGGGAAGGGGAGCCACACTTCCCCGGGCCAGCCTCTCCCAGCCCAGCCTCAACTGAAACACCGGGGGCACGAATAAAGCGCAGGGGAGTAAAACCACCCCGAACCCGAAGTTGCCGACCTCCCCTTAAAGAGGGAGAGGGACAGACCCCACCGAAACGCTTCGGCTCCGGTGTAACGCGGCATCCTCCCTCTCTCCCTCCCTCCCGCAGCCAGCCCCGCTCACCGCGCCCGGCTCCGCCTGCAGCTCCGGCTCCGGCTCCCCCTGCCCGGCTCCGGCTCCCCC
>NW_015094510.1:19649684-19723377 GCF_001431845.1 Calidris pugnax
CCCGCCGACCCCAGCCCCGGGGAGCTGCGCGGCCGCCGGAGCGGGCGGGGGCGGCGGGGTCCCGGGGCTATGGGGACCGGGGGACGGGCTGCCGGCTCAGCCTGTGAGTCCGGGCAAGTGCTTCGTTCACCCTGCGGGGGGACGAGCCCCCTCCCGCATCCTGCTTGCAGGGAGGGTGAAAGTCACCGGGAATTCCCACCTGGAATACTGTGTCCGGCTTTGGAGTCCTCAACACAGAAAGGACATGGACCAGCTGGAACAGGTCCAGAGGAGGGCCACGAAGATGATCAGAGGGATGGAGCACTTCTCCTATGAACACAGGCTGAGGGAGATGGAGAAGAGAAGGCCCCGGGGAGACCTTATAGCGGCCTTTCAATACCTGAAGGGTGCCTGTAGAAGAGCTGGGGAGGGACTCTTTGCCAGGAAGGGTAATGATAGGACAAGGGGAAATGGTTTTAAATTGGAAGAAAAAAGATTCAGATTAGATCTCAGGAAGAAATTTTTTACTATGAGGGGAGTGAGACACAGGAACAGGTTGCCCAGGGAAGTTGTGGATGCCCCATCCCTGGAAGTGTTCAAGGCCAGGCTGGATGTGGCCTTGAGCAACCTGCTCTAGTGGGAGGTGTCCCTGCCCATGGCAGGGGGGTTGGAACTCGATGATCTTTGAGGTCCCTTCCAACCCAAACCATTCTATGATTCTATGATTTATCGGGCATCATGTCAACCCACGCCGACACCTGGCTCTCGCCATCCCACGGCCGGCCCGTAGCAAATACCACCCAAATGTGTCCCTCCCGAGCTCCAGGGGCTGATCCTTTCCCGAAGAGAGACCGGGTGAAGTCTTTGCCCAGAGAAGCTGTGGCTGCCCCATCTCTGGAAGTGTTCAAGGCCAGGTTGGATGGAGTTTGAGCAACCTGGTCTCGTGGAAAGCATCCTTGTCCATGGCAGGGGGGTCAGAACTAAACGATCTCTCAGGTCCCTTCCAACTCTAACCATTCTGTGATTCCACGCCTAACTGTGCAGAGCAGCCCATGGGAAATGCAGGCTCCTCTGGGGCAGAGAGTCAGCAGAGGGGCAGGTGGTAGCACCACAACCAGGGGCTGGGCATGGCGAAGGAGTGGGTTAGAAAAGCAGGCTCCCTGGGAAGTGGAAACTTGCAGGTGTCTTTCTGAAAACTCTTCCAAGTTTTCAGGAAAGCCGCTGAGGCCCTCAAGGATACTTTGACATCGTTTACACAGGACTGAATTAATAGTCGTGCCAAGACCAGCTGAGATAATGCCTATAAAGTAGCGTAAATGAGAACAAAATCTGGCTTTGCTTGTTCATTTAGGGAGTGACTTACCTACAGATATCACATACTCTGGAATCAAATATTGGGAAAACACTGGCTGGATGGGACACATTTGCTTCTGTGGACACTGTGGGAGGAAAGGCTCAGCTGTCTTCTGGTGCGCGTATCTCATCCACTATGATTTTTTTTGGCCAAATGACTTTACTGTGGCTTATAAATCAGTGATGAACACTGTGAAGAGCAGATGGGGAGTTTAATGCACCCTCTGCAGCTCAGTCTTGTGTCTGGCTAATGTCCATGTGCAGTTCTGAAAAGGATGTTGGAAAAGGTTGTTCTTCATTTTAAATTGCTCTTTGGGAGCTGCGCAGTTTGTAATGTGCTGCAGAGGCACTTCTGTGAGATGTGTTTTCTTTGGTATAGTCTATACAGTTTCAGTAGAAGAGTAACTTGGGATGCCATGAAAAAAGTCAGTTTCGGAGGAATAAGATATATGAATAAGTAAATTAAATACAAATCTTGAAATCAAAGAATGAACCAAATTTGTCCTTGATAATAACCTGTGAAAGCAGTGGCATACAAAAGAAATGGGTTTGGCTTTCAAGTAGCAAAAATGCTCTCTCCGTATTTCACCCATGAAAAAGGAAATCAGTGTTTTTGTGATATGAGTGTTTGGGTTTTTTAGGTTTGGCTTCTGAGGGAGATAAGTCTTGTGCGTGGTATATGAACTCAAAAAGAATGGAGTATCAATTAGTGCTATGGTATCCTTCACCTGAGAGCAGACCACTGGCTCAGTTCACCTTGCAGCCACTGCAGAAAAGGGCACATTTGACAGTGGACTTGCTGATTACATGAGCTATTGTGGCAATAACACACAAAGCCTCTTGAAATAGTAAGGAAAGAAATATTGTAGACTCCTACCACACTACTGGTAATGATTGGATTAGAGGTGAAGAATCCTGCTGAAACCACAAAAAAAACCAAAACCCTGAGAATTTGCTATGTCCGTTCTTATTTGTATACTCAGACTAGAGGGCTCTTTGGTACAAGTCCTGTGTCTGAAATGTCACTGGAATGTCACTGTCCACAGACAGATGGTGGATTAAAGTTCTCAACATTGATTTTGTCATATAGACAGGGGCCTAAGTGCAAAACTCTAAGGAGATGGAAGAAATGAAAGTGGTAAACCAAGTGTTTGAATCTTGAAAAAAGAAAAAAGCCCAGAGAAGAGCATCTCTTACGGCTCAATTATTCCAGCAGTGGAATTGCAAGCCAGGACAGACAGCAAGAATTTCCCCCTGAGGTCAAGCCAGAGGAAGAAGAGGTGGAGAGGCACATGCAACAGAACTGAAGCAGCTGCTAAGCCAGGCATGTAGTTGCTAGCTCTGGCCAAAAAAATCAGTGCTTTCTAAAGAAAACAAATTGTGATCCCTTGGACTTTTCTAACTTTAGTGGATTTTAGTTCAAAGCCTAATCCATTGAGGAATGAGGAAATTCCTAAGTCCTTCCTACTGATGAATGTGCTTACCCCACAGCGTCAGGCATACTCACTGGTAATCCTTGGCTCTGGGAGGAACTCAGAAGTCAGATCCAGCTCTATTCAGTACGTCTCACATTCTCAACCTACGTAATGTAGGCTAGGTCATACCATCCTAGCTTTTATAGCTACAGAAAAGATACCAGTACTTAGGCAATGAGTGGGAATTCATTTTTTTGCAGCTGTGCTCTGATATTTCACTCTTTTCTTGAACAAAGCACCTCTCAAGGGGAGGGGAACAGGGTACACATTTGCTCGGCAGAGGAGAATGGGGCAGAGAATGGGGCTTTTTGTGCTTCTCGGAGGTCACTGATATTTCCTGATGTTTTTTTAGCTTGGGTTACATCACTGATGTCCTGCCGCTCTTTGTTCATCTGCTGTGAGCTGCTCAGTGACATTGGGTAAAGCAGCACCAGAGGAGTTGTCAGCAAGATCATGCCTCTCGCAGTCAACTCTGGTGGCTGCGTCAGGACCTCATGCAGAGGCCATGGTAGTGGGAAGCACTGCAGCTCCAAAGTAATTAAGTTGCTCTTTTATTGCTCTTCCTCCTTCTCGCTTTCCGTGCAAACAGCACAGTGTGAGCTGGCCCTTCCTCAGGACAGTATCTTTCATGCAAAATGCATCTCAGAATGTTTTGCAAAGATAAACTGTTCCACTAGAGCATTAAACAGAGAATGAGAAACAAAATGACAGAAAAGTGCTCTTCGGAGAAGGTTTGAAAAAAAGATGAAGGGACAGAAAAATAGAAAATTGCATGGAGAGTCTTCAGATGGTAAGAACACAAAAAAGTCCTTACAAAACCATTTTAATTTTCTTTTTTTTTAATGCAGTGCAGTCTGCTAGGTCATCTAGTCAGAGCAGCAGGTTGAGGCCTGGAGAGGGCTCTGGATGGGTATGGTTGCCTCTGAGGTTCTGGCCTGGAAAGGGCACGTCAAGGTGATGTGGCTTGATCGATGCTTAGTCTGGTTGGGCCTCCAGAGCTGAGTGCCATTCCTGCTGCTCCCAGGCTGTCTATGAGGCAGTAAGGCTTTAGTGGATTTAATGGCTTTTCTGTCTTAGAATACAGAAAAGTATGGGAAATTACATGTTATTGTTGTTGTTTCAATTATTATTATTATTACTACTTTGATGATTCTTAGTATGATTCCCTGTACCCGCTCAGAGGCTGTAGGTGGTGGAATAAGCAACTCTTGATGCCCCTGCTCTGCTGGAAAGTCTACCAACAGAGTTGCTATATCCACTTCAAATATGTATAGGGGATGCTCTCTGCTTCAATTCACTGTGTCTTTTCTGCTTTAGTATTCCTTCCAGGTGTACCACAGCTTGAGAAGAAACCGATACAATCCCAGCCTTCTGTTGGCTTCCACAATATGAAATGTGGAACTTCTGCTGCTGTTACAAAATCAATCAACAAAGAAATGTCTTATCCAAATTTGTCCCTTTATCTTCATGGTTACTATCTGTAACTGGCTCTTTTTTGTCCTCACCAAGACACTGTAATTTACATATTGAAGTGCATGCTTGGATGCAACGCAACGCAAACTATGCATCAAACAGTGCCATATTTTAAGGCTCTGAACATGAGTCTTTCTGAAATGCTTACATTCACTTTGTTGTCAATGGAAAGTGGTAGGTGGCTGTGAAAACCTGCAGAGGGAGTTATTATTCATCTAAGTATGAGCACATGAGTTAGGTGTACATTAGCTTTTCTGATGGCCTTAAATCCATTTGTCTTTCTCATTTTGAGTATTTAGGGAACCAGGGGACTTCCTCAGAAAGGTTTGCTTCATTACACTCCTAAGATAAAGGCACATATTAGTTAAATGAACTAAATCCTACCCAAAAAAATTAGATCTTCATCTGTCCCGCTGAGATCTGCACTTTAAACACTTACATGTAGAGAATGCGGGTCTACTAAAAGCCAGGATAAAAAAGACACCCTTTGCTATTTGGGCAAATGGTCCTTTCCCCAGAAATGCTGTCTCTCCCCTTGTGCTTCACTGAGCTCCCGGGGGAAAGCAGTGAGTAGCGATGCCTTCCTGGACCTGACTGTGTCATCTTAGCGCCTGGATTGTACTCGGCTCGTAGCACAGCCTTCAGTGTGTATTTTGTCTTGTGCTTTTTATGAACACAGTGGCTGAAAGCTAATGAGTTTTCAGGGTAACGTTTTCCAATACTGGAAAGGCTTCTGCACTACAATTTACATAAACATTAGTATTTAATAATGGCCAACACTGCAAATAGGAAAAGTCTTTAAAGACTTATTGAGCCAATATTTAACTTCTAATTCCTCCATCACATAAAAGGTAATTATTAATGCAAGGACCAGCTAAATGATTTTTAAAGTTCAATTCACTTCGTCGTTAGATGTTTTTAAAATATGGTTAGACCACCATTAGACCTAGAATTCTCCAGATACCTCTAATCTTTTTAATTACCTGCAGTCATTATTAAGAGTAGTCACTGCAAAGTTCATTCATTCTCTCCATGCTTCCTACTAATCCACTTAGGAACTTTGCCATCAAGCAACCTCAGGAGAGGTTGTCTTTAATGAGAGCCCTATGGAATAACGGGCTATTCATTTCCCTAAATGTCACTTGTATAATATTAATATATTCACATGCTAATAAAAGGACAAGCGCCTCATGCGCTGTTTACCCATGATACAAAAAGCTGGCATGGATCAGTTCTGTCTGTTAATAGTTAACATTTATCACAGAATCTTTTTAATGTTTATAAGTCAGCTCTTTGTGGAGGACATATCTGCAGTGAGAGGTACATTAAGTACACAGGTAATGTCCAAGGTCTGCCGCTGCTTCTGGGAATCAGGGTGCATGAATAGCCAACAGCAAATCCTTTAGTAGAGAGCCAGATGAGAAAGTTGCATTTGATGTTAAAGGCAATGAAATTCATACATACCTTATGATAAATAAATAATTCTGCAAGTACTGGAATTGCAAAAACTTGTTTTCTTAGAGAATTGTGTCTTGAGGCTAATGACTTCTGGTCTTCACAAAGATGTAAGCTCCACTTGAAGCTTCACCAGGCAGAACAGTTATAAAGTGTGTGTGTGTGTGTGTGTGTGTGTGTGTGTGTGTGTGTGTGTGTGTGTGTGTGTGTGTGTGTGTGTCTGTGCCTGTGCGTATGTGTGGTTTTTCTGATGCTTAATAGCACTTTTCTTTCTGGGAGGAGGACCATATAGTTTCTTGCCCTGAGTTCCTATGGTCTAGTTCCCCTATTTCAGTGAAGTGATTTTTGGTTTACCTTAGTACTGGTAAAATCAGATTAAACCCATAAATTGTGACATCTTGGGCTTGATTCGGTTGCTCACAGAGAGCCATCTATGACATTTTAGATGTCACAGGGTACCTGAGACACCGTAGGGTGCTGGTAGGTATGACAAGGGCCCACAGGAAACCTGCAAATTTCTTACCTGGTAACTGGGGAGCAGGCAGGATGCATAAGGGCATTTCAGGTGGCACTGAGTTGAGACTGAGTTCTCCACTGTCTGTAATGGGATCTTGGACACTCATCTCACATAAGACAGCTCCGAATACCTTTTTTTTTTATTACTTAAGTCAGGGTCAGTGAGTTGACCGTGTGCCCATGTGGATTGCACTGTGGGGCCAGAAAAGCTCTAAGTGCCAAATGAGGGTTTCCAAATCCAAGCCTTGTCCTGTACCTTTAATCTCCCTGCAACCCCCAACCTCTCCCAAAACCATATCGCTGCACGGGCCAGTACAACAACTGTTTTCCATTGATTCTTGTGCCTTTTACTGATATAATAATTTGGTTGTTGTGCTCATATTATATATATGTGCATTCTTCTGTGTGCGGCTGACAGCCTGAATGTGGCCTCCAAATTGCAGAGTCTGGTCTCAACTATATAGTGCATTTCCTCAGTTTCATTGCTCTATTCACATAATTAATGAGCCAACATTATTCTCTGTAATACCTATCGATAAATTCCCAGATCAGAGTTTCTGTCCTTATAATACACATTCAAAGTGCCGTTCGAGGCATAATTTTATATTAGGTCTTTTCACAGGCATACTCTTGGCTGCTATTGTATCTGTATCAGATGATCCACTTATGAGTACTGGATATACTGGAGGCAGAGCTACCCTGGTACTCCTGCCTGTGATGTCTTAATATTGATGTCATTGTAAAAATGGAGGTATATCGCTGTTAGTTAATCAAAACATGACAAATCTGATGCCCATGTACTCTACAGCCATTTAATACCATTCTGTCAGAGCCGAAGTGCTTTAAAGTGAGTACAAATGTGATCTGAGCTGATTTTAAAGCCTCATTACACTGCCAGAGCACTCCAAAGTGGCCTAAGTATAAATGAAAATCAGGACCTCCATCACAAAGATAAATGATCCAGTAAAAAGATGAATCTCAGCCCCACTAACCAGCAGAAACAGCGATAGTAGAGACAAACCTCACTGGGGGCCTCCTTTCTGAAGCCTGGCTGGGGAGCAGGCAGCGAGATGGCAAAACCACCCCAAAGCACAGGACATATCTCATGCAGAGCTGCCTTTTACCGAGGGAACGTAGCACAGCTATTGCAGCCCATCTATTTATGTGTTTCAAATGAAATAAAATCATAGAATAGATTGGGTTGGAAGGAACTTTAAAGGTCACCCAGTCTACCCCCCCCCTGCAATGAACAGGGACATCTTCAACTAGATCAGGTTGCTCAGAGCCCAGTCCAACCTGACCTTGAATGTTTCCAGGGATGGGGCATCTACTACCTCTCTGGACAACCTGTTCAAATATTCCCAAAGGGGCACTATTTAAAAGGCAGCTTTTTTTTTTTTTTTTTTTTTTTTTTTTAATACAGCAGCAAATTCTGAGCTGAGGAAAACACAAACCAATTTAAGGAAAGAAAGCTCATCATAATTCAAAGAAGTGGGAGGTTTTTTGATAATTTTAACATTTCAAAGGTCAATGGCTGCTGCTTCTTTTTGTCCCTGAGGGGTACCATTGCCTTTTCCAGCGTGTCTCTGTTTCATCAGAATCAGAGGAAATCTACGAACTGTGTGATAACCTTAGCTAATTATTCAGAGTCGTAACATAACATGCTATGACATCAGCATGGAGAGAGAATAATTCTGATAACATATCAGCTCCTGAGTATGCGACTACAGAAGCCAGCCTAGGAACATATACTCTGAGAAAATCAGCTTTTCATTTCAGCCTTATAATGAAATGCAATTTGTGTCACCAACCAAGAGTGAAGAAATAGCAGCTGTTCCTGTCTTTTTCTCTGATTTATTCACATTCAAAACAGTAGAGGGGATGGGGGAAAGTGGGTTCCTTATCAATTCAGAGTTTGATAATACGAAATGTAAATAATCACAGCTTAGCTTTGTCCAGAGACACCAAAAATACACAAAAGGGACAAAAGCTCTTTTTCTTCCTCAAACAGCTATGCTAATGGCAAGTGCACTATTCACAGGCTTTTTTAGTTGAGACAGTGTTTAAATAAGTTGGATCAGATTCTGAGAAGTACTAAACATGCACTTTGTAATACATGAGAAGAGTCTTTCGTTGACATTAACATCAGATCCTTTGCCTTTGGCATCCCTTGACTGCAGTCAAGGATGCTAAAGCATAAGACTGATAGACAGAGAGGCAAATAACACTTCACTGGAAGTGCTTATCTCCTTGCAGAAAGTGGAGTTTTGCAGTTTTCTACACTCTTACCCTAAAGCAAGCACATAATATATGCTACCTTATGCAGCCATGCTTCAGACCACGTATAAACTACAATTCACTTATTCCTGAATTCTTAGGTTCTCCTTTATAGTTTCTCCCCAGGTTTAAAAAAGAGAATTCAGAATATGGATGTTTATGCTTTCTTATCCAATGTTATGTGTATCTATCAAAATGCAATTCTTTTTTGCTATTTTTTTGGCTGCATTTCAGATCAGAGGAAGCCTGACAGACAAGCTTTTCTTATGTTGCACCTTTGAAGGCCTGGAAGCATTAAGCTCTGCTGAAGTATAAACAGGAGCAGTAAGAGAAGATGCCTGCTCCAGCCATTTGGAGGGATAGGTTTGTCCATGAAAGGTTTAGGTCATGCTAGATTTCTGGGTTATGCTCTCCAGCCCAGGCTCAAGCCCACTACAAGAAAGACTATTATCCAGGGCTGGCCAACACAGAGAGGGTAACGCAGCACTTAGCCATATGTGAGTTGTGTCATGAGTACAATGTCTTATATTTTGCCAGTCTGATTAATTTTAAACTTTGATTTTTTCCCTTTCCTGGTTTTCAGTTTTTGCTAGCTTGGAAAACCTTACTCTTATTTTTAAAAAATCACCCAGGTTTGTATGGAGGGCCAGATCTGTGGTGGGAGAGAGAGGTGGCACTTGGAGGACAGGACCTGTCTTGGTGTCTCTGATGAGACCTCTCTATCACATTCCCGAGTGTCCTTTCTTGTGTGCTAGGCTATCTGAGAGCTCTTCCAATCAAATATTCTATTAAAAAGATTTTATTTTCTAAAAATTTGTAAATCAGTAAAATGGAGCAAATTTAAACACATCACTGTCAAGAAGGCTCAAGGGGCAACTGAGAAAGATAGTTTAGCAGTTTCAGGATGGTGGGCTAATAGCTGCACACTGGGGATGATTCACTTCTCATATAATTTTATGTATATGCAGTTCCATAGGCACCAGTGATTCACAAGTGGCAAAAAAAAGAGAGCCCTATAAGGACCCCGGACCCCTGCAAGGAGCAGTCATCCACAAACTGATTTATTCCCATTGCTCAGTCTGGAAGATAGCTTTCTTGATCCAGGTTCCCAATATTGAAGTCCGTGAAATTATTCTGTCTGGCAGCTATTTCTTAATGTTAGCAGAAGATCTACAGAAAATTAATTCGTGATTCGGTTTATAATCTCTGTTCCAAGTTGTCCTTCCTAACTAATTGAAGGAGTTCAGCTGGTGCCAGTTTTTCACTCTCTGCCACAACAACAAGCCCACCATTGCCTAGAATCTGTTTTTTTTTCATGGAATTCCAACAGATTTTCATGATTTTACTATTTGTTGCTTTCTCATAATTTACGCATACATGTATGTGCACACATAATAGTAAGATGCTGAGTATCTTCTTACAAGGTAAATTCATGTACCTTGTTATGGTCACACAAACTGTGAAGGACTTGACATTTGGAACCAAGAAAACTTCAGAATGTTATTTAGTCAACCTTTTAAGGTTCGGACATGCTGTAGTGTAATGGATGCAAAGTCCTCAGCAAATAACATTGCAGGTGAAAAAAGGATTTGACTTAGTATTTCTGTCACCCTTATGCTGAAATAACTGTTTTTAAACTCTATAAATTGGTTAAGAATAACAAATGAGTTATTATTTTGCATAAATACTGAATTCCCAGAAGGTAAGTTGAATATATGAGTATGATTGTTATTTTTGTCACCAGTAAATAGAAAAAAAATCGTTCAAAAAATTCACAAGCTTTCAATGGGAGGCATATACATACATGTATAAATAGGCCTTTTCTCTGAGGTCACTTATTCACATTGGCCCAGCTCAGTAATGACCAAAGTCTTCAATTTTACCACTTTCTAGTTATTGCTGGTCTGCCTGACAGAAGACTGATTGTCTCAATCCATCAACCGTGCCAAGTTAAATGGATTAACACAGCACTTTTCATGTCAAACCACTTTACAAAGGTAACACTATTAAATGCACGGGATAGCTCTAACCTGTACCGGTGTACTTTTGGTAGGCTGCTCCAATAACCTCATGGAGGCTGGAACTCTATGAGCTCGCTTGACTGCTTTGACACAGCCTTTGTACAAGTACCAGAGACGCTGCCTTAAAAAAATGGTATATCAAAATTCAAAGTTAGCCCCTGCATTAAAGCAAAGGCATCACACTTTCCGTCAAAATTAATCCTTATCAAACTATTGTTGCAGTTTTCTATCACGCAAGTTGTGATACTATAGCTCCTGGCTTCCTATTCATTAAAGTGCACTGCTACGAGCCAATACAAAATAATTTTTTTTATTTATTTAATTTACTAATATTCCTGCCAATTCTATATGTTTAAATATACCTGAAATAACAATATTGTGCTCTTTGAAAGGACAAAGATCTAAAACCAGAACAAGCAATACAGGGTCCAAATACAAAAAATTAACTGTGCTAGCGATGCACACATTTTAAACTAGCTCTAACATTGCCTTATGGAAGAGTCTTTATTTTCCTTTATTTCTTACCCTGACTTGTAGGTATAAAAATTTCCTTCTGTGCATCCAGGTGAGACTACTCCCCAGCCAGACTTCACTAATGACTGAGGTGACTGAGGTGACTGAGGTGACTGAGGTGACTGAGGTGACTGAGGTGACTGAGGTGACTGAGGTGACTGAGGTGACTGAGGTGACTGAGGTGACTGAGGTGACTGAGGTGACTGAGGTGACTGAGGTGACTGAGGTGACTGAGGTGACTGAGGTGACTGAGGTGACTGAGGTGACTGAGGTGACTGAGGTGACTGAGGTGACTGAGGTGACTGAGGTGACTGAGGTGACTGAGGTGACTGAGGTGACTGAGGTGACTGAGGTGACTGAGGTGACTGAGGTGACTGAGGTGACTGAGGTGACTGAGGTGACTGAGGTGACTGAGGTGACTGAGGTGACTGAGGTGACTGAGGTTTGGGTCTGTGTGCCAAGCGGGACAGAGCAGGGATTCCTGTCCAGCTCACCCACAGCAAAACTGAATATTGTCATCACTCTCAGATTATTACTATTATTTTACATTTGTTTGGCTGAAAAGCCCTTAACTTTGTTCTGAACCCTCAGGTTAATGCTGTGTTGGAAATACAAGAATTCCCCCTGCACATCTCCTCTTGCATCTGTCCGTCTGGAGAGCAGCATTTCCAGACTTTAAGCACCTTGTTCAGGAAGGGGCTGCTCGCCTGTGCTGCTGTGAGAATGGCAGGTAGATAGACAGCCTTCAGCTCCCTCAGGGGAAAGAGAAGGGGACAGAACATCCACCTCCAGGCACTCCACGTCTCTTCCTGGTGGCCCCATGGCTCCCTGGCAATGACAACAGGATCCCTATTTTTCTCTTTCAGTCGCGGCATGGGTCACCGGCCCACTGCTTTACCTGCTCCCAGAGCTTGTAAATATTAAAGAACTTTGTGAGACAGCTCCTGCAGCAGTCTCCTGCTGCTCAGACTGATGCTCTTTCTTCTGACCCAGCCTGTCTGTGGTTTTAATTATTTCCCCTTCAGGTATGTGCCAGCCACAGACTTCTGAAACTGAAAAAGCAGCCCAGGTTGTGATCTTAGTCACACATCAGTGGAGCTGACTCCAAGTGCATGGGAAGGGGACCAAGATTTTAAATCTCTCTACATGGTATTGTGAGTCAATTTTTTCATGCAGGAACCAGGAGGGGTCTGGCCATGACTATCCTTTCCTTTCCCATGGCTAGATGGTGGAGAAGGGCAGTAGTCTCACAGGGTGCTTGGGGTCCTGAAGCCTGCAGCGCAGGGCAGTGCCGGTCCTCATCCTGCTCTGTCTGTGCTGTGTGGTCTTGGACAAATGACTCAGAAGTGCTTTCAGACAGGTTTCTATGGTCCTTCTGTGCACCTGGACTACAGCCTCTTAGTTAAAAAAGAAATGAGTGCACCAGCACTGCAGGTGGCTCTGTTCACCAGACCTTGATAGGGTCCGAAGGGACAAGTAGGAAGGCTACTCTAGCACTTACCATGGATTCATCTCATTAGACTTTGCACGGTTAAATACTGGACACCTACACTTGTTATGTAGTGAAGAGAGTATGGGATCATCTTCTCCGATTAACTCTTCCTGCTGATCCAGATCTTCTAGGTGCCTTGAGTGAGGGGAAGGATGTAGTTGGGGTGTCATGCCTTCAGCCCATGCTTACAGCCCACAGCTAAAGGCACCCTGACCCTAGGGGCTGCTGAACTCAAGAGAAACTAACCCTGCTGGTTGCTTTGCATGATCTGCAAAGACACAGGTGGCCATATAGTGACTATAGCAGATAAAGCCAGAGGTCTGCAAGGTCCTAAGAGGCAGTAAATGCTGTTTCTTTTCTCCGCTTTTTTCACACTAAATCCCATGGCAGGATTATAAGGCCAGAATTTTATCCCATAAACCATGCCAAGGTATTTGAGTTTCTGTCGTATATCTCTGTTCTTAGCTTGGGAAATAATTATAGTATTTAAAACTGCCATCTGCAGATAAGATGGTAACCAACCTGGAGCCCAAGTATATTTCCTTCTATAGGAAGTCAACAGTCATGTATGAATACGCCCCTTCTCTTCATTTATCCCTCCCAGCTGTGCTATTTTATATGTTAAAAATATTCTTTCATTCATTTAATCTTATTCTGGAAGACACTGAAGCATTTCTAAGAGGGCACTTAATTTCATTAGCTTTTCTGAAAACAAAAGCACAGCATGAACACCTAAGTAGAAAAATTAAATTACTAGATACAAGTCAGAAGAGGGAAATGCCCTGATACCAGCTTTACAGACTGCAGACTCTTTATAAACTCATCACTGCGGTAACTAAAATTATGGCGAAAATCCCAGTGACCAAAACTTTGTGCAAGGAGGAGTAAGACAGGGTGACTTACTGCTCTGATGCTTTATGTGTGTCAGGAGAACAAGGCTATATCTGAAATTAAAAAAGCTATGAAAGCAGTCTCATGTAGTCCTCTTCTATTAATCAAATAGTTTCACTGTAATATTGAATATTGTTCCTCTCTGAGGTATATTTTGTCTCCTTTTAGCTAGAACAGTCTCTGAAAGCCATGGCTACCCAGATGTTTTCTTCTCCAGTAGCAGAAGCCCCTGAGATTAATTTATTCGCTGTTGAATAGAACTGAACAAGCTGAATGCTATTTCTCCTCTGAATAATGCTAATAATCAGCTAGATACATGCAAATTTCGGAAACCTCACGTAAAGTTTATAAACTTGGATATTATACATATTTTGAACAAGTATTGTTTTGCTTTAGCCAGTGGGAGTTCATCATCAAGGTCTTGCAGTTTAAAGAAAAATAAGTTCTTTCTGAACCCGTCCAGCAGTAGTAGTATACATCCACAATAACTCAGCAGAAATCAAATTCCTCTGATATTACATTGGTTACAAGAAATAAAAGCCTTAATAAACTTTACAGATTAAAACTCTCATAGATGTTTATGCCCGTACTTCCAACGTTGTTGCTTAAATTTCATCCACAAAATGCTGCTATTAATCAATTTCTCAAGCAAAATTTGTTTACACAAGTAGAGTGCGTTCTTGGATGCGTAACATAAAATTTAGAATCATTGAATGGTTTGGGTTGGAAGGGATCTTAAAAGATCATCTAGTTCCATGGGCAGGGACACCTCCCACTAGACCAGGTTGTTCAAAGCCCCGGCCAGGCTGGCCTTGAACACCTCCAGGGCTGGGGCATCCACAACTTCTCTGGACAGCCTGTTCCAGTGTCTCACCAGCCTCAGAGAAAAGAATTTCTTCCTAATATCTAATCTTTGATATCACAGATAAAGTGTCTTCTGGTTACTGCAGGAGACTGGGAGTAAAATAGTCTGGTTTGTAGTGTTATTTCTACCATTGCCAATCCTGTAAAGTGCTGGTTTTTCTCAGCACCTCACAAAACCAAAGCTGTGGTCATTCATCCTATGGCATGTAATACAAGAAGTAACAGCAGTTGTCACAATTAAAATGTTGGATATCGACGCTAATGAGAAAGTGGCATTCCTATTCTTGATAAGGGCTGAGAAAGCAGCAAGGTGCAACCTGGAAACAGTGCTGAGCCCCTTGGTACAAAGGTTTCAGAGTGGAGCAAAGCTGCAGCCAGGGCTGAGTGTGGCAAAACACGTAGAAGCCTTGAGCAAGGCAAATCTGCCAGCCTGTGCAAGATGAGATGAGATTGCCTGACCTCCAAACACTACCACTATACAGATAATAGTAAACAATAGTATTTCTGATCTCAGGTCACGCTCTGTAGGCAGAGAGGGACATAAGATATAAAAAAGTAATAAGCTCTAGGCTTTTGTCAGTATTTCCAAGTTTGGAGCCAATACAAAGCCAGATGGTAGGATTGTTCAACGCTATTTTACTTAAAAGCTAAGCAGGATGGTAGCTGATGATAAAATTACTAGTTATATGTACATTCACTCAGATGTTAATTTAAAGGGAGTTCAACGGATAAATCCCTATCCATTCAAAGCAAATCAAAGGAATATTTGATTCTTCTTGAATGATCCAAGTTCCATATTTTGATGAAAAATTTCATGCAAAGACATTCTGGATTTCTGTCCTTCTTTGGGTCTTCTGGGTTGGTGGTATTGTCACTTTTGATTATTAAAAATGTTAATAATGAGGGAGTCATCAGCAATGACAACGGGACAGCGGTGGTTAAACACAGACTGGTGACAGAATTTCATCTCTTACAGTATGAGGTCTAATTAGCGTTAATATATTCTTTGAGCTAAATTACACCCAGTGTTTTACATACATAATTACAGGAAAATATCATTTGATAGCTTCATAGATCAAAGTGTTCTGTGCAAGACCTGGGTACCTGCTACACACAGAAGCATCAGCTCTGATCGAGGTTTGCAGCTCCTCTTCTGAGTGAACACCATGAGGGCATGTGGGGGGCAACCAGTGGTGGGGGGACTGGGAGGGTGGTGGGGGGATCTAAGGATGCAGAGGTGAATCTCAGGTGCCTTATGGATCTACGCCTTTTAAAGAGCAAATATGTCTGATCACAGGCATCTCACACATTATTTCTACCTTTGACAGAAACAAGTGAGCCAAAAAGGATCTGCTTGAGGTTGTTTTTAGAGAAGATTTGCTCAAAATATACAACAGAAAATAAAGGATATGCTGTGACAGTCTTCACATTATCCCTATTCTATATGCATTCTTTATCATTATGCCTTTCAATATGCATTCATTATTGTCAGAAAACAATCATCTTATCTGTTTGTTGCAATGAGTTTAAACTACATCACATAATTATTATAATATAATGTTTGTAAAATGTTTTGAAAACATAAAGTGCAATTGCTGAGGGCTGCTACTGCAATGGATGTCTTAGTTTTTTCCGTAGAAGACATATAGCAGAGAGTTATAAAGCAATATTGAGAAACACAAGGAGCACTTACTAATTTGATGGTATCAAATAAATAATTGATAGCCACTGTTGGAAGCTTTGGCTTCTTTGGGTACTGTTATTAATTCCTTAATTTATTACTTTTTTATCCCAAGACTTAGATGGCTCTTTGCAGGCCTGAGTGAGATGTATTACAGCAGAGGGAGATGGAGAGAAGGTAGAAGAGGAGGCTAAAGAGCAACAACTTGGGTTTGAATATTTGGTTAGTTAAAGAGGAAGATGTCGGTGTATTACAATCATTTTAGGGGTTTCCCCTATTCTGTTTGGTCCCTGTACTTGGGAAGGAAATACACTACTAGGCCAGCCCCAATGAAGCAGGATACCCCATCAGTGGGGTTAAGGTTCCAGGAAGGGGAAAAAATGGGCAAGGTTGGGCTTGGGTGAGTGGGAGTTTCCCATAAATCCTTTTAGGAAGCATTGGCGGGAGGCGGGGGGGGGGAGCTCTGATCGAGGTTTGCAGCTCCTCTTCTGAGTGAACACCATGAGGGCATGTGGGGGGCAACCAGTGGTGGGGGGACTGGGAGGGTGGTGGGGGGATCTAAGGATGCAGAGGTGAATCTCAGGTGCCTTATGGATCTACGCCTTTTAAAGAGCAAATATGTCTGATCACAGGCATCTCACACATTATTTCTACCTTTGACAGAAACAAGTGAGCCAAAAAGGATCTGCTTGAGGTTGTTTTTAGAGAAGATTTGCTCAAAATATACAACAGAAAATAAAGGATATGCTGTGACAGTCTTCACATTATCCCTATTCTATATGCATTCTTTATCATTATGCCTTTCAATATGCATTCATTATTGTCAGAAAACAATCATCTTATCTGTTTGTTGCAATGAGTTTAAACTACATCACATAATTATTATAATATAATGTTTGTAAAATGTTTTGAAAACATAAAGTGCAATTGCTGAGGGCTGCTACTGCAATGGATGTCTTAGTTTTTTCCGTAGAAGACATATAGCAGAGAGTTATAAAGCAATATTGAGAAACACAAGGAGCACTTACTAATTTGATGGTATCAAATAAATAATTGATAGCCACTGTTGGAAGCTTTGGCTTCTTTGGGTACTGTTATTAATTCCTTAATTTATTACTTTTTTATCCCAAGACTTAGATGGCTCTTTGCAGGCCTGAGTGAGATGTATTACAGCAGAGGGAGATGGAGAGAAGGTAGAAGAGGAGGCTAAAGAGCAACAACTTGGGTTTGAATATTTGGTTAGTTAAAGAGGAAGATGTCGGTGTATTACAATCATTTTAGGGGTTTCCCCTATTCTGTTTGGTCCCTGTACTTGGGAAGGAAATACACTACTAGGCCAGCCCCAATGAAGCAGGATACCCCATCAGTGGGGTTAAGGTTCCAGGAAGGGGAAAAAATGGGCAAGGTTGGGCTTGGGTGAGTGGGAGTTTCCCATAAATCCTTTTAGGAAGCATTGGCGGGAGGCGGGGGGGGGGGCAGGCATGATTTAGGAGTCTGAGATTCCGATGTAAAATACAGGGGAATCTGAGTGGAAACCATAATTTTTATGCTGCAGGGTTCTTTAAGCATTTATTTTCACAAAGGAGCAAACTCCTCTCCCATTAGATCAGTGAGGTGAATTTCAAGACTTTTTAAACCGTATTCATCTTTTCAGTCCATTATTAGTGAAACTTTCTTTTTTGTTTTTTGTGTTTGTTTTTTTTTTTTTTTTTTTTTAAGCTTGCTTTATTGCTTTTCTTCTTTCAGGAGGATGTTATTCTGGCGCCACGTCAGACCTCATTGGTCTTGCTCTTTAGTCATCAGCTCATCTGCATGGCGTGGAGGTGAAGTTTCTGTCCTGTAACCTGAGGCTGTTTGCAAAGCCCTGCTGGGCATTGCTCTGCATCCCTCAGCCAGAGAGCCACATTTCCTAAGGGTTCATTTTACTTCTGATGAAACCCCAAAGAGCTGCTCTGCACTCTTTAATCAATAACGCCCTCTCTGATTCACCGGGCACAGTAAACCCAGCTGAAGGGTGAGCTGCTGCTGCTATTTCATTTTAGGCATCAGACTGCCCTTCTTGGCTCACCCAAGACACGCTTTGGGAGCAATCAATTGTTTTTTCCACCTTTTTCATCGCAGTTTCTGCTGCTGCGGTTGCTTGCTTTTGCAGTGCTATGCCCCAGCACAAGGCTACAAAGAGAGGGAGTTTGTTTGGTGCATAAGGCTGGGATGGGCTGTTGGGTGGCATTCATGGTGCTCTGTGCTGCCCTGGTGGAGGCCACCGTCTTCCCTCATCCACGGCTGTGCTTGAAAATCACTGTGAAAGTGGCATTCCCTAGGAGCTAGAAGAGACTGGTGTCATTTTGACATAAACTGGCAATATGGAAGTGTATAGGCATATTTTGCATCAGGGAAAAAAATAGATGCTGGTGGTGAGGAGGGAAGTAGCTTTGACGCCTGGAGCAAAGGGAGCACTGCCAGAAGGTCGTCCTTCTGGGAAAACCATTCTCAGTGTGGTCTCAAGATGCAACGAAATGCCCGCAGAAACCAGAGGGCACGTCACATACCAGTAACATTGAGCTTAACATTTGGGGGTCAGTCAGAATTGCTGACCAGCTCTGGTAGCAGGCAACTAAAAGTCAAGCTAAAATCTGTTAAGGGAAAATACAGAAATATTTCTTCCAATAGTTTGGGACCTAACATGATTCAACTGAGTTTTAAATCCCTCTAGAAGCTGACTCTCCACTTCCAAAGTAAACCTTTCCCTTTCTTCCCAACGGTGTTCTTATTCTGCTGTGAAAACCAAAGTGGTTTTATTTAAGGGTATGTGGGGATCTATAGATTAACCCAGTTGAGTGAGATGGTCGTGCTTTAAAAATTTTCAATTTTTCCTGCTCTTAAAACTGATAAAGTATTAATTATCTGATAGAAGGAAATCTGTTGTTAAATAATCCTCAGGCACAAGTTTACAATGCTTTTAAATCGAAAGAGAAACTATTTCTTCTGTCATTTCCCAGGCTTGTAATCTATGTTCCGCTAATTAACACAATTTTTGAATTATACATTAGCTCTTATTCTTGTTGCTATATAGCACACAGACTGATCTGCACTTTAGCTTTTTCCCTTTTAGGCATCAGCCCCTGGGAATCCGTCTGAGGTTTTTATGTGGTACCACTGTGGTCCAGCCGGGGTGATAACCCCTCTGTCTTAACTGTCTTCAGCCACATTTGAACAACTGGAGCAAAAGCAATGTTTTTGTGCACGAGACATATTCTCTTTTTTCCCCTTCTGTTTTCTCTTTTGGTTGGGTTTTGTTTTTTTCTCTTAGGCTAAAAACCAGCCTGTTAGCAGTAGAGGTCTTGGGGTAGGACGGTTTGTGCCATTCTCTGAATGTAGTTAAGGAAAACTTCGAGTCAGAGCTAAAAAGAGTCTGATAAATCTGATAAACATAGATCTGAAAAGGGAATTAGCAAAGGGGAAGAGGGGTAGCTGTGCCCATCCTGCAAGGATGCAGATGCCAGCTTGCCCACCAGCAATTGATTCCAGAGTTTTAATGGTCTCATCACCTTTTTGTGTGCCCATAAATATTCCACATGTCTTGCAGATAACAGTGCCTGGCCCCAGAAGCACCCTCCAGGAATAAAACCATGACAGCAGCAGATTGTGTGTCAAAGGTATGTAGAAACTCAGTACCACAGACAGGTGTCAAAAAACCTGACAAATATTAACCAAGGCTTCAGAAGGGCTTCAAGCTGTTTGATTATTTTTTTTTTCTGTTGGTTTACAGTCTGGCTTATAATTGTTTGCCCTTCTCAAAAAAAAATCTGTATCAGTATAATAACATCTGATTTATAAATACTTGTATTTTGCTACTCAAGTGTACAACTATCACATATGCATCATGTTTGCACATGCGTAGGCCTTGAGGTATGTGCACATATGAATATAGCATTTTTGTTTAAAAAAAATAATCCAGAAACTATTTATTTGTAAGCAGAAGAAGAGTTTCCATACAGAGATTTTTTTCCATGGATACACTTGTAGGTACATGCATACACACAGCAAATTAATATTTTCAAAGTGGTATTCTTAATTTTGAGTTATGTGAAACAGACTCATTTTGGCTTTTATTCGCTTGTTAAAATTTACATTATTTCATATTTTCTGCTGACTGTCAGGGTTTTTTAATTGCTTTTAAGCTAAAAATGGAGTCTCTGCTAGTTTTTTCAATCAAATGAATATGGAAGAGAGACATTACATTTGCTGAAATCCAAAACATTTTGATAATGTATCTCATACATCTTCTTAATGGTGACAGAGAAAATTGTGCCAACAACTTCAACTAGTGTAAGATTTTCTCCAGAACGACAGTAACTTTTATTCTCTGAATTCCTTGTAGCCCCAGTACAGAGCAGCAGCCAGGTGCTCTGATTGCTTTTTTTGTGTGTGTTCTGGTAAATCTTCTCAGCTAAAGCTCTCTTCTGAGCAGAACCCTTCCACAATGTTCTCCCTCCTCTTAAATATAGCAATTTCAGATTATTTTCTGTTCAGACACTTTTTGTTGCCTCTTCTAATCCTTAGCAACAGATTTCAATATCATGGCTTGTATTCTTTTAATTTTAAATTCCTTAATTATTATAAGTGATATTAAAAAGACTGGACTCAACATGGGTAAGTGCAAAATCTCAGCATGTATTTATGTTACAAAGGTGTTAGGCTATATTAAAATGCAGGTGAGAACATCATATTAGTTGTTTGCCAGTCTAGGGTTTAAAGTGTCAGTGATTTGGTGTCACAACAGGACAAATAATTACTGAACCAGTGGCTGCCTCTTTCTTCAAACTTTAGTTTGGGTCTATTCCAGAAAAGTAAACAGTCACCTTCATCTACGTGGCTTCTTGCCCTGCGGATTTTCCAACACACGATAATGTGACTGAGCTCACCTGAAAGGCTTTCCCTCAGTCCATTAATTAATACAAATCTGTTCCCTACACCACATTTCCAATTTGCATGAAATTAATGGGATTTAGTAACGTTGAGATTTTTTTCCACTGAAATTGGCCAACGTTGAAAAGATATAAAGAGGCAGGAAATTATACACAGATGAGATTGTGACAGTGCCGCTTCCATAGGAAATCAGGCATGTAATCTGTAAAATTTGCTTTCTTGTAATATAAGAGCCATTGCTGCTATAACTCTTAATAAGAAAATGCAATCCCTTTTACTCATTCTACTTGCCTCTACTCGTTAGAGGGTTAATGGAGTTTGTCTCATGGCCAAGGAGTCTAAATAAGTAGGCTTCTGCATGACAGAGGTCATGTCCTTGAAATTAAAATACATATAGGATGGATTTCTTCACTTCCCTGAGGAAGCAGATTTATCTTGATCGTAGCAATAATACAGGGCCCAACCCCACCATCACTGTAAGAAGGAGTATTCCTTACTCTTGTGAATATTGTGTTGCACAGTTAGGCTTTATTTTTTCTCATGTCCTTGTAAAGCCATTCTAGACCTCAAAATACCAGTCCTATTTCTGGATCAGTCACGTCTTTCTTCCCAAATGCTATTTGGAAGAAAACTGCTTCTGGCCATGAACTTTTCTTTTTGGGATGTGATGAAGGGCTGTGACGTGGGACCTGATTCTGTACTTGTCGTGAAAGAAAAAGCAGCTCAGAATCAGTTAGGTTGTCACTGTGCGCAAATATCTGAAGTTCTCCAACATAACTGTGTAAACCACAATTACTGGTATGCAACAGGAACTTTTTGGTGGAAAACACAGTTTTAAGAGGTCATGTGTATTAAAAG
This sequence comes from Calidris pugnax, assembly GCF_001431845.1. Classification (NCBI taxonomy): domain Eukaryota; kingdom Metazoa; phylum Chordata; class Aves; order Charadriiformes; family Scolopacidae; genus Calidris; species Calidris pugnax. The sequence goes on from NW_015094510.1 coordinate 19,671,462, forward strand.
AACACTTTTGTCTACAACAGGAATATCTCCCTGCCAGATAATGGGGAAAACATTTAGACAAGTTAAATTCACATACAGGTAAAAAATTTTCTGATTCAAAAAAAACCTTTCAGTTCATCAACCAAAAGAGAATGAAAATTCTTCTTTAGACAACTGATGTAGGTCAGTGTCAGTTAGTATTTTTCAGTAGCAGCAAAATAGTCCCTATATTACCAACAGGAGGGATGACTTTAGATTTGTTATGAATTCATCCAGTTCTTAACATACCTAATTTTGTTTATTTGCTTTAACAAGATAAGGTATTTCTTTGCAGTCTCACAAATCTCACCCACCTTTTTTTCATCTTGATTTGTTCCTAACAGTCCAGATTCTGGCAAACTTTCAAAGGCCTTGTACTGACTCCACCTATGAAGGCAGCCCTGCTTCTCAGGCACCTGCATCTTGTGTCTGCTGGATCTGTGTGTGCAAAGAACTGAGATTCCGAAGTTAAACCATTAATTAGTTTCAGTAATAAGGCTTAGCATAAAAGTGAGGAATCAATGAAATATAGCTCTGGTTTTCCACCATAGTTTATGTAGAATCTGATGTAGAGATTGTAGAGATACAAGTAAAGTAATATTAAATATATTAAAAGTGGAATAGCATTATTCAGGGACTAACTGATATGTTTCATTGTGTTTATTCACTAGAAAAAAATAATCTGCCACTTCTGCTGCTCTTTCTTCTGGTGTTACCACAATAAATTGCGCACATCATACTTTGTACTATTCTTTTTTAATTTACTCTAGCACCTAGAGACTTCCAATTGAGAAATTCAGCTGTATATCTGAAGAACTTATGCTTGCACTGAATCCATGTTGCAATAATACAACCTTTCACTAACCCAAGTGCTGTTACAGCTTCAGAGTATTTTGGTGTGCAAGGTACAACTATGTGCTCAGAACATTACAATTAATTTTTATACATGTACTAGAAATATGTGTTTCTAAATCAACGTCACATAGAAAATAATTTCAAGGGTTCTTTTCTACTTTATGTATGAAATTGCTTATTTTACTATAACAGCTATGACTGTAATCAAATAATACACTCAGTAGGTTCGTATATTATGTCAAAAGCTGACTTATTTATATACCATGTCAAATTCATTCTCACAGTGGGGTTCCCTTTAGATAATGGATTCACGTCAGAGGTTTGAAAAGGCATAATTATAGCTTATCCCACGCTGTCTCATACAAGGAGAGTGAAAATTAAATATGGAGTAAGGACATTATGAGCAAGACAACATACATCTTCTATGATAACAGTTACGAAGCAATATTATTCTTTCCTTTTGTAAAACACTAATTCCTGCAAGTATCTTCCTGTTGAGGGTCAAAGAATAATTCCTACTTAATTAGAGTCCCCCGTTAATTACTTGTTATTTATTTGTAACTACCAGAGTTTTCTTTTTCTCTCTAACATTAAGTAGATTTTTGTGCTTTGATTCCCTATATCAGCTGGAGCAAATTTAGACAATTTTATAGATGCACCTCCCAACATCTACTGGTGTTCAGTGAAACTTGCATCCACCTTTCTATTTTCTATAATCAAAAGTCCTCTTCCCAAATAACTAATTACAAGAGATACTGTATGAAGAGGATATCCTGATTAGGTATCTGCTGATGGTTCCATTTGACATCAAACCTGGGCCATAACATAGTCTCACATTACAGAAAAAGCCTTGATCACCTCCATTTCTTTGATTGTTTCTGTTACTTTTGAGTGCCTTGTTTCTAAAAAATTTGAGTGAACTCAATTCACCTAAAACAGAAAATGGGGATACCAGCATTTTATGACACAAATTATCTTTGCAATGCAGAGCACCAGACCAAGAGCTGATCTATTTCAAATTATTTTACATAAAATATTTGTTTGCAAAATATTTTGTTGCAAACATATACTTTTTGCAAGAAAACATCCACATGTGTCTCTTTAGCATGTGGGTCCCCCCACAGGCAACTGAGCATTTTTGTATCTTCATCCCCTTATCCCTTTGATGGAAACACTATTTGTCACATTCACTGAGGTGGCTCTGATTTTCAGAAGGCTTCAGGGACCTGCACATTTCCAGTCCTTCACATTTATGATAAGAAATCTTTTCAACAAAAGTCTGATGGTGCAGATCAGACTTTCTACTGTGACAACTGAGGACAGAAAGGGATATGAAATTTGTTCTACTTCGTGTATTAACTGTCAGTTTTCCTGTAAAATGTGTTCCCTGGTCCAATTTCACTTTGACAGATCGACTCACATGGACCTGTTTTACCAATACATGAGCAATGTGAGGCAACTTCTTTTTGAATGGAAAAATGAGTCTACTACAACCGACACTTAACAATCCTACATTGCATTTCTAGGGAAAAATAAGCCTGTCTGCAGTAAGTAAGGTTTTCTGTGTCCAGACTTTTCTCACATTTCAGCAAGGATGATATCACCTGTGGCATATTTTAGTTTATTGTCACCCAAGTCAGCTCTGTCAGTCACAGCGGTTAACCATGCAATGCACGTGAATCCTATAGAGTTGATTGAAATTATACTAAAAAGCAGTAGTTTGGATTATTGGTGTTTTGAGCTTCTGTGTATTGGCCTGAAATACATATGGCTTTAATTGATCCAAATAATTATTAGGGTGCTTTCTGTTACAAGAGATTTCCTTTAACCACACTAAGCTTGGTTGCAAATGGTTTGAGGTCCTATTAAACCAACTGGCAGAGCAGATCGTGCTCTGCTATTTGATGAGAGTCAAAAAAAAAAAAAAGACTGTTCTCATCACTGCTTGTAGGATTAATTAGTACATACATTACATTATTTTCACAGTATTTCACACTATTTTTTCCCATCCAAATACGATTAACAACATTCTGTTTGCAAGAATCTGTCGAACCCTCTCTGGTTTGACTAGGCAGAGAGAATATTGACACTGCACGCCCAGTTTCATCTACACCCAGGCATAAGTCAGGTGCTCCTTGTTTGCCTTGTCCTGTTTTTGCAGCTTCAATTTTTACCTTCATCCCGGTTGCATATAACCTGAGAAAATTCCTCTTCCTTTTCTTCTTTCATTTTTCTAAAGTACGTGCAAAAATTTGGATTGATCTGAGCTATACTTTCTGTTCATTGCTGTTAATCATTGTTTATTTTCTTAATTTAAGCTTCTGTGCAAGTTCCATGTCCATGCTTTTTATTTGAGTTCCTTGGGTCACAAGAATCATGAAAGACATACCTGAACCACTCTGCCTTCTGGGTTGAAGGATGATGGAGCCAGACTCTTTTCAGTGGTTGCCAGCAATAGGATGAGGGACAACGGGCACAAGCTGGAACATGGGAAGTTCCATTCAAATAGGAGGAAAAACTTCTTTCTGGTGAGGGTGACAGAGCCCTGGAACAGGCTTCCCAGGGAGGGTGTGGAGTCCCCTTCTCTGGAGATTTTCAAGACCCGCCTGGATGCAGTCCTGAGTAATGTGCTCTGGGCAATCCTGGTTTGGCAGGGGAGTTGGACCAGATGATCTCTAGAGGTCCCTTCCAACTCTGACAATTCTGTGATTCTCTTCTGTTTCTGATTTCCCCTTGCCATAGTGCAGTGTTTGGAAAGACAAAATGGATGATGAGGTCTTATTTTTGTTAATTGTGCCCAGTTGTGAATGCTGGTCTCCTGTGGTCTTATTAGCTTATGAAAATTCAGCACATAACCTTCTTCTGTCTTCCTGTTGCTTTGTTCTTGGTGAGTTGGGTGTCATTGTACCAATATAGTACCATGGCACCATAGTAAGTTTGTGTCAATTAGTTATCAAAACATTTTGCTATAGCTAATAATTTTTCCCCCTAATTTTTCAATGTACATGGCAGCAAAACTATGAAAGGTATATGATACAGGTGGGCTTGCACCAGGACTCTTCTTGCAACCTTTCAGTGTTGGGCTATAATCCCTGTTAAGCAGTTTGGAAGGTAAAAACTAGTGACAGCTGTCAAAGGTGATAATCAGGTTATCTGGCTTATCAACTCCTGCAGCTCAAAAATGAATGTATTTATTTCTCAAATAACTAAGTCTAATCAATTAGTATAATTAATATTCAACATCAGCATTAAATATCCCTACATTACCAAAAGGGGGATTGTGTTTGCAGCACTCACATTCTCACTCTTCTCCAAAAGGAGATCTCAGAATTGACCATATTTATACACCACTGGTTTATGGCACTTGAAAAATTTAATTGTTCTGCTGCAGATCTCTCTCTCCCCCAGCCTTGATTTGGTGGCTGTAAGTCAGGTGTTGATATGCTTTCAAACATAGTTGTACTAACTGTACCTAGCACATAGGCTGTACTTCATTGGCCTCAGCAGAACATGCTGAGATCATATATGATCTTGTGCAAACCCAGAAATTCCAGTAGTTACCTGCTATCTGTTTTCCATACCACAGCCTAATATGAGTAGAAACTATCCTGGGAGTAAGATCACCATTTGGTAACTTACCCTGTATACAGCACAGTCTGGGCATGTACTATACTAGAAGACTAAGAATGAAATTTGGGCCGTGTTTGTCATGGTCCTCCCTAGACCTCAAGTCAGATGGACTCCAGCTAATCATAACTTGAGCAACTCTTGCTCTTGCCATCCTTTATCCTTTCCATGGCCTAGAAGTGGATGAGAGTCTTTCTTACTCAATGCACTTTAAAGAAATGTAGACAAACATCTCTCAAGGATGGTCCAAGGGCGCTGATGAGTTGATAACCCTTCTGCTTGACATTTCTATAATTCTACCAAAATGTTAAGTCCTGAAACAGGAACAACAAAACCTGCATTTAAATGAATCTCAAGAGGTAGGTTTATGCATATTCTTATTGACATGATTAACAACAGGAGAAAACCACATAAATTAATTCCCTCATCTTTCCCCATTATCCATTAAGATGTAGGATCTATTTCCTATCCATTAAGATTCCAGCAATTTTAGAAATGTAAGTCAAAAGGGACTCAATTTCAGAAATGGGTTTTGATAATTGCAATAGGAGAGATTGGAATGTGAATAATTTTACCTTCAGGATAAGAAAAACAAAAAAAACCAAAAAAATATGGGAACTCCTTTTTGTTCATTAGATAACAGAGGAACAAATCCCCTGATGTGCTGATGGGATTTCTGGTTGAAAAGCAGGGTAAAAGCTGATCTTTCTGCAAGCTATAGTTATTGGAAGATGAAGTGACCAGTTGGTGAATGAAAATTCAGAATAAATTCACTGAAATTCACTTCCAGCCCACTGGAAGGTAGCAGACAAATATGATGAGCTATGAGAAAAAAACAGATTAAGTAGATTTTGAGTCATTTCCTGAACTCTGACTCAGGTATTGTAGTTTAGCCAGATAACACTTTTTGCATCCGTCATGCTTTATGTAGACACCCAGCCCACTGGAAGGTAGCAGACAAATATGATGAGCTATGAGAAAAAAACAGATTAAGTAGATTTTGAGTCATTTCCTGAACTCTGACTCAGGTATTGTAGTTTAGCCAGATAACACTTTTTGCATCCCAATACAGAGATAATCCCACAAGGCCGTGCATGGTGAACACAAGTAAATTGTCATTCTCCTTTATATGACTAGGGTATATATGTGCATCCAAACCTCTGTCCTTCATTGGCACCTGAGGTTAAAAGACAAGCAACTAGGATGCCTGGGTTCAGTGCTACATTGTATATAGAAGATACTCCAGGAAAATTTAGTTAGAATTCACCACAAAACCAGGTCATTTCATGGCCAGTAAGCCATTTTAAATTTAATTAATTTTAAAATATCCATATCTACAGATAAGTCTATCTTTTATCAAAACAAGTGTTAGATTGCAAGGTGCTCAGGTATTTCCAGAAACTTGAGAGTCAGCAATTAATACTGAAGAGCAAAGATGAAATTAGCCCTGTGTAGCAATATGTCTAACAGCAAAGAGGGACAGCTCTGGCCATCCTGTCCCTATGTGGCTGGTTGGTGGCTACAAAAGTGCATGAAGAAAGGATTTGGATCCCTGACACAGGGTGGGTTAGGAACACACAGTAACAGGAATGGGAGAAAGGCTCCTTTAACAGAGGAGAAATCGGTTGTCTTTGATTGTTCATCTGTGTTAATCAGGTGAGAAAGTGATAAAATCGTAACAGATGGGTTGGGATGTGCTCAGCCTGAGTGATGTGGTCTGATAGGCCACTTAGGAACTGGGGTGGTGCATTACATACTTGTGAGTTCACTGGGACCCCAATCATTTTTTACAGTGGAAATGCTGTAATATAAATAAATTTATGCTTGACCACTGAGATGAGGTTACCCAAATGCACTGTGGAATAAATGACCACAGAGAAATAAATATTTAAATGACATCATCTGTGTTGTAAAAGAATAGGTGACTGGAGTGATACTTTGGCACTCTCCCAAAGATGATACCTTTAAAATCTGATAGATATATTGCTTTACTGGGTCAAGAAAGTTGCAAATTGGAAAGGGATGACAACCAGCTGCCTAGGTTTCGCTTTATAAAAGTGTTGTTTCAAAGGCCAGTGATCAAGAGTGCTACCTTTATCTCCTGACTTTTTGTGGTAAATTCAGGTCTAATGGCCAGAACTTGAAGCCTTGCAAAACAAAAGTTATAATTTGCTTCAATAATTGCAGTCTAGTCTGAAGGAGACAAGCAAAGGGGTCTGGCTTTAATTATTTAAAAATCCAAACATCTTTTTTTTTTTTTTTTTTACTACATGTTTCACAGCCTTTTTTTAATAGATAAAATACCTATAGAACTCCCTGAGAATTAATTGCAATCATGGTTATTTTTATAGCAATCACACACTTCTTAATCTTTAGCACAAGACTAAGGGCACTGTGCAGAAAGCAGGGTACAATAAATGCACCTAATCAGTTACCAATTATCTAATTAGCAAATGTAGAAATGCCTGGAAATTTAGAGAATCCAGGGGCAGCTGGCATTTACCTACAGACATTTATTTGCAAAAGGAGACCATGTTGCACGTTCCTTGGCAAGATAAACGTCCTTCTGCACTCTCAGATTAGATGATCCATTTCAGACCAGAACAAAGCAAAGGTGGACAGAGAGGAGCTGGTGTGGCACCACAAGTGAGGCTCTCCCTTACCTTTCAGCACTTGAAAACCAGGGAACGGCCTCAGTGGTGCCAATGGAGAGAGGCAATGCTCATCAGCATTTCATGTCCTCCCACCCTCACCCACACTGACAAACCAGCTTTTGGTGACACATGACTCTCTCCTCTTGAGCAAGCCAAGACAGTTGTCTTTGACTAGAAACAACGTTTTAGAGAGCTCAGTTAAGTGGGGAAAAAGCCCACTTAAAAGATTTTGGACAATTCAAGGTGGGTAAGTGATATCCCATTACATATATGTCTATAGTTTTTGTGCTCATAAGACTGTTTGCTGCTCTCCTGATCTTTAATTTATCTACCCATCTCTGACATATGCTGAAAACCAGCATTTTGCACCTGCACATAGGTAGATAAAAAGCCATTAAGCGTTACTCCATCAATAGTGGGCCTGCTGACAGGCAGCCGCTCTGAGGCAGCTGATTTAGCACAGCCAAAGAGCCTTAGAGCTTCCTTCATAGAGCTGCTGAACAGCAACATCCTTGCTGTAACTGGGAAGAAGAACAACAACAACAAAACAGAGATCTACTGAACACCTTAAATATACACCTATCTAGATTGTTTTTTAAATGGAAAGGTCTCAGTGAAACAAATGAGGTTGTAAGCAACTTTGTCACATTTTAGGACTATGGAAATCACCCTAAAAGCCTGGAGAAGTCAATAGATATTGACTTAGATGATTATAATGTTAAATCGATACCTAATATCCATGCATTGATGTTTTTAAGTAACATGCATAGAGAATTTGTGTTCTTTCCTGAATATTCAATTCACGCTCTGGCGGAACTTAAAGACTCTGAATGGGACAGGACTCATGGGTATTTATAAGCTGTTCAAAAAGGTGTAGAAAGACTATAATTTTCTAATATATTTTCTAGGAGATTTTTCTGTGTGCATTTTATCTAAAAGTATTAGCAGAAAGTGGCTGGAAACATATTTACAATCAAATTCATCCAGTTCAGTTGTTAAATTCATTGAATGAATTCCTTTGTTTGCTTGTCCTTTTCCCCTGGTTTCTAGAAACAGAGGAGTGGTCTTCTGTTATATAAAGAAAGTCATGATTTGTAGAGACTTTGAGACTTCGAGAAAAAATGTTATTGATCCCAAATAATTGCAGACAATAATTCATGTGTTTAAACACTTAAAATAGGCTGTTGCTTTTTTTTGGTTTTGCCCCCTAAATAAATGAATCTACCAGAATTACTGAATGAAAGTTTCCAAGTTCCCACATTTGGAACTTCTCTTTTCAAAGGCTGGTTCAGGCACCAAACAGTAAAGCAACAAAAATACAGGAATCATGTCAAAGCTTTTGGCTTCCTTTTTATGCTAGGTTTTCACATTTGGAGGGAGAGGTGGGAATAGATGTTTGTGTTTCTGTGCTTCATATTTCATTATTTTCTTCTGGGATTATTTGAAGACATGAGCTTTTTCCTATGATTTTGCAATAGAGAGGGTATTTACAGCTCTTTACCTGCTTTGAAATTGCAGTGGACATAAGAAACCAGATAGGAAAATTCCCACAAAAGAAAAGAAAATAAGAAAAATAATGAACCACTACCTGAGAAAAAGAATAATATGAGATAAAGAAGCCAAGATAGGAAAATAATTGAGAGAAAGAAGCTGAGATAGATAGATAGATAGATAGATAGATAGATAGATAGATAGATAGGTAAATAATTGCGGTGCTCAGTACTGCCAGCGTTTTGCTGCAGGAAGGTTCTGCTTCTTTATGAACAGACTTCAGGAGTGCTTTGAGTGCACAGTGCACAGTGGTAAGGATGCTGCCACCCTCATATCTGAGAAATGAATAATTGGTTTGTCTGCCTTCCCTGAGGATTTTTGCCTTCTTTAAAGTTGCCCTTCTGCTGGGGCCTGGCTGAAGTCAGGAGATGTTTGCGCTTGAAAATCTGGGAGTGTGTTGTTTGATTAAGTTTTCTCTTAAGAACTAACTTTTATCATTTTTTCCTCTTTGTTCCTCCTCAGTTAAACACCAACTGGTTGCCATTTGCCAGCTGTGTTGACCTGCAGGTGCTATTTTCCAGCTCTGAAAGAAGCAAAACTGCTTGGTTTCTGTGGTGCACACCATTGGAGGCTATGCAATTTTTATTTTAATTTTCTGCCTTGATCTACCTTAGGAACTTTCTTCTGGTGGCTGGGGCTCCACATCCTCCTTGGTGGTACAAGCGTGTTCCCTCCCTCCCGCCCAGTTCTTCATCAACACTCAGGTGTCCACAGCAGAGCCACAAACATAGAGAAGCAACACAATAGACACAAATCACACTGGGAGAGGATGCCTTCCAAAATTTCACCCCCTACCTACTGTTAAAATCAAGAATCTCTTTATTATTATTTTAAAATAGTGGCAACCCATGAGGGATAGTGCTAGAACCTTCACATTCCTGATTCTGATTAAAAGCAAGAGCCCATTTCTTAGAGCTTTGCAAGCAAAACAGCTGAGTATTACAGAAAAAGGCATGAAAATACTGCAATCTCTTCTGGTTCCCCAAGTCAAGTTTTCTTACCATTTTTTTCTGGACTCTAGATTTTTTCTGGTTTGCAGATGCAAAACCACAAAGTTTTAGTTACTTCTGATATCCCCAAAAGGAATAGCCCTCAGTTCCACAGTGGTGACTGGAGCTGACAAGGGGGCTCTGGCTGCCCTGGCTGGAAAGGACCACGTTGCAGCTGCTGGGAGGTGACAGGTTTTTCCTGCTGAAATTCACCCTCATAAGCAGGCTGTCACACCACCGGCTTTTAAGCTTTATGCAGAACATATTTCTTTGGACGGGGTTTCTTAATATAACCTTGACAGCCGGCTGACCATCTCCTGTGCTTTCAGAAAGACTTATGCAACACATGCACCGTGCCTTGCAGGATAACAACTCCTTTTTCTTTGGTCATTAATTATAGAAACAGTACTTAGATGTGATAGTGATAAAAGCCTTTAGGAAAACCAACACATTCTCCCTGGTGAATTTTTGGTGTGATTTTTCTGTTATTTATACTGCTCTAATCCCTATCCAGATCATGCTGTCTGGCTTCTTCCAAGCGATTTCATTAGAAATAAGCATAAAATAATTATAACAAATGCTGCAATCAGTAGTTATGGGAAAAGCAGAGAATTTTAAGAAAAGTCAAATGTTTTGCACACAGAAGAAGCATGAAATTAAACCCCTTGTCCTTTGAACAAATAAAGATGGCACAATATAAAGACACCACACAGAATATTTTAATACAACTTGAAGTAAAAATGCATCCATTCATTGGATGTGAGAAAAAAAATTCTAAACTGTAAGCCCCAAAGAACAAAATCCAGATGTCATGGTGAGGTCAAATAATACAGTGGATATAAAGAAGAGAGAATCAGTTATGAAAACACATCATTTCCCTCTTGTGTTACGTGTAGGGGGTGAAATTGTACCCCCTCTTAAGGTGCGCACGGCAATTGCATCTGCTGCTGAAATCTTCACATCCGTGGGGTTAGTCTCAGAAAGTTACTGTCACTTCCCCTTCTCTTTGATTTAAATAAGAAAAGCCATAAGCAGGCAAGTTTCCATTTCTCATTAGTGAGTCTCCATGCTCACAGGGGTTGGGGCAGGGGAACCGCTGTGCTCCTGCTGCATCAAGGCCCTCAGAGACCCTTGCAGTAGCAATCACCTTGTGTTGCTTTTCCCAAGCTGATGCCAGCAGTTTTGGGTAGCACTTCTCCTGCTTGAAATGGTTGTATAGGTGTGTGTGGACAGAGTGGTGAGATCAGCATAGCCAGCCTGGGCTGGGCGAGGGCTGGAGTGGAGGTGGCCACCAGGGCTGTGGTGGCTCTGCTCGACCCTGAACATTGCAGGGGGCAGAACCACCATTGCCAAGACCCACAGAAAGGGAAACTGAGCATGCGAAGCTGTAGGAACACACCTGGAAAAAACATGTCCTGGAGACATCCAACTGGAAGCAATTAGAGAGAGACAGAGGACAGGAACTGGGGAAAAACATAGTGCATTTTTTAAACATTGTGGGAGACAGTTAAGATGCACACCAACACATTAATAATGTTTAAGCCCCATAGCCTCTCTCTCTTTCTCATACTTCCCTAATCTTAGCCTGAGTTTTGCTTTTTTTAAGGCTACATTTGCTTTCCTCCCTTGTGCTTTGCGTTTCACCTTAGCCTGCTTGAATTAAAGCCTGGAATTAACACCAGGTTGAAGACAGGCAGAAAGAAATCACTCTTTCTTTCAGACAGGTCTTTTCTGCAAGCTATTTCCCCTCCCTTTCTTTCACCAGGTGTCTGCTCAGGGTGCATCCTTCCACTGTGCAGGGAGCCCCATGTCCCAGCTCCGTGCCCCGCTGCAGTGACCCTCTGGGAAGATGCCTGGAAGCCGCCCCGAGTGCCCTGCATCCAGCAGTATTACTTACTCTCAATTCAAATTTCTTTCGGGAAGCTCACCCTTGCTTTTTTTTCTTCCTCTAATTAATGTCAGAAATATTTTATTGTCATGCTCTCTTTATCCCAGCGTTCCTCTAATTAGCTCGCCGAGCTATTCGGTGTGTGTTTGAGGCTCTTCAGTGCTAATGAGCCTGTCAGTCACAGTCTTCATAGACTCATAGCTTCAGAGAAGCCAGAGATGGAAAAGATCTTTTAGAGATGGTTAGTTTTCACAGAAAGCAAGAGTCCTCCAGGCTTAGTTTAAGCACTTGATAAATTGGCAATGTTTGTTTCAGATTTTAAGGGTGGCATATGTGGTTTTTTCAGCTCAGCAGTTTGACCAAGGTAAACTTTGCATACTAAAAGGAGAAATTACTGCCGTGTGTCAAAGGCTACTTGGAAAGATTACGCCTGATTTGCAAACACTCTGCTCTGCATTGTGGTCTTCACAGCACACCTATGATGAAACTACATTTTATATAAATAAAATCCTTTCTGAGCTTTGTAAAGTAGGGACATCTACTTAGACTGGCAATATGGCAGCCAATGAATCCTCTAAAATGTTCCTGGCATTTTTGGAAACCAGTCACCTTGGACCTAGGATGTTACACCAGGCCTATTACCATGACCTGAACTACGTCTTCAGTGTAGATCTACTTCATGTATATCTCCTGAGCTGGATTCATCCTGTAAGCTGCTGCTGCAGACTTTCACTGAGCCACAGCTCCTCAGAGCTACCTTCCACTTGCCCAACCAGCCTTTCTCATTTTGTCTAATTTAACCTTTCAGAGAGTCCAGCCATTTGAATGTCAGCTTGATGGTTTCTGTGCGGTGACACGTCTGCTGCAGAAGAGGCCTTATTCTGTCACCGCTCCGTCCATCCGCAGTGTGGAGATCCAGCCTTTCCTGTGGGGAACTGATCTGGCTGTCTGCTAAATCTGTGGTTCCACTGGCTGAGCTGATTTGGCAAGGTTGAACTACAGTAGTCAGAGCTGAAATCTGGCACCAGCGTGTTGTGACAAGGGCCTGTTTCCATGTGGACTCGTGTAGCAGGTGATTTGACTGCATAGGTGTTTCCCACAAGTTGCAACTGCCCCTTGCCTTTCTCATCTCCTTCTGCCCCTGCATCACTACTGTATTTATGACAAACAAGAAAAGCAGTCACAAGGTCTTTGCAGAGATTTTTAGAGGTGATTAGGGGCCTGGAGCATCTCTCTTACTGGAGAGGCTGAGGGACTTAGGTCTTTTTAGTCTAGAGAAGAGAAGGCTGAGGGGGGATCTGATCAATGCTTATAAATACTCAAAGGGTGGGTGTCACGAGGCTGATCTTTTTTCAGTGGTGCCCAGGGACAGGACAAGAGGAAATGGGCACAAACTTGAATATAAGACGTTCCCCCTAAACATGAGGAGGAACTTCTTTACTTTGAGGGTGGCAGAGCACTGGAACAGGCTGCCCAGGGAGGTGGTGGAGTCTCCTTCTCTGGAGACATTAAAAACCTGCCTGGACAAGTTCCTGTGCAACCTGCTCTAGGTGGACCTGCTTTGGCAGGGGGGTTGGACTAGATGATCTCCAGAGATCCCTTCCAACCCTATATCATTCTGTGATTCTGTGATTTATGTAAATGGGATTTTCATTTGGGAGCTGCTCAAAGTCACCGCTGTGATTGAGGCAAGAGCTGCAAAGCTTTGTGGAGTGAAGTAAGGTCTCAGCTCTAAGCCCCCTGTCACATGAAGGAGCTGCAGGGAGCAGGGTTCTTGGCTTGCCCTGGAGGGCTGGTTGCTGACATTGCATTTTCTTAATGACTTTGGTGCCCACCAAAGTGTCCAACGATCTGTACCAGAAGAGCCAGAAAGACTCCTCAGCTTGTCACAGCAGTCTTTAAGCACGGTCTATCCTCAAGTGGTTACAATGGCATCAGAGATCCCTGCTCCTGAAACACGATTTTTTGTTATCCAGCCGACCCAGACCCACCCCCGCTATCTCCACAGGGATGTTGGGCTGCCAGGTCCTTTGGACTGCAGTTTTCACAGAGAGTCAGAGGATGCAGAGCTGAAAGGCATCCTGGGGGGGAGGATCCTCCCAGCCTGAATGGCTCCTGGCAGCTCTCAGCTTCCTGGCAGCAGTGCAAGCCCACAACTTCCCACCCAGCCCACACCAGGCAGAGAAAAGCTTCTCCTCTTCCTTTTGGCAGTCACCTCTCCTCCATCTTATACTTACACACCAGCCTCCCCTCTGCAGGCTAACCCCAATCCATTTGGTCTTTCCTCATAAGCCATATCTTCCCACTTCCTCCAACCATTTTTTATTTTATTTTCTCTCTTCAGCAACAAAAATTGATGGGAATTGCCTGGCTCTTCCCTGGCTTCTCACACAGGCTCAGCACCTTTTGTCCCTTTCCAACCTCCCAGGAGCTCACATCTTCTGCAGCTTCTCACAGCTCTGTGCTTGCTGTGGCTGCGATACACCCTGAGGGGCGCCTTGCCCCTTTGTCACAGGTTTGAAATGATTAGTCCATTGATTGCATTTAACCTTTTTACTAAGGGAAGCAAAAAACCATTTAACACGGATGCAAGCAAAAGGCATTAAGCATAATCAGTTAATAGCTTTCCCTCTCTACTGATAATGGATTACACATTTCCTGTTTATCTCATTACTGGTGTTCCTACAGAAGCTAACAAGAAATCATGCTATGACCAGAGTTATCTCACTTTGTGCCTTTCTTTTCCTGATTTCCCTATACCCTCATGTGTATGTTTTAGAGTTGCACTCACCAATCTTTCTCCCTTCTCTATGTCCCCCCTTGAGCTTAGTTTAATGAAGAGCTCAGTAATTAGCCATGCTAACTTCTTACTAAACTTCTTATTCCTCTTCCCCTCTGGAACAGTTGGCAATCATGTTCTTAAGAGCATTTCTTTAAAGAAACAGCCATCTACTCCATTTCCAATTTGATTGCCTCCCATGAGATCTTATGCACCAGTTGCCTCAGCCTATTGAAATTTGCTTTCTCAAAGCCCACCTTACCTTGTCACCCAAACTCATGAAGTGAGGCAATTCCATCATGACATGGACCCTTGCGTCCAGTCCTCTCCTGGCTGAAAAGAGAGACGAAAAGAATCTCCCCTCTCATAACTACCTTTTAAAATAAAAATAGGTTCTGCACATCCTAGCTCTTTCCTAGAGACAGTCTGTGCTTCACTCAATCTCTTTGGGATTGTCTACGTTCTGTCTCTTCGTAGCTTAAAGCTCACAGCTTTTTATCCTTGAGTACAGGTTTTAGCTGGGGTAGAGTTAGTTTTCTCCATAGGTACTATGTTTTGGATTTGTGAAGAAGACAGTGTTGATAACACAGGGATGTTTCAGCTATCTCTGAGCAGTGCTTACACAATGTAAAGGCCTTTTCTTCTTCCCACACTGCCCCACCAGCAAGTAGGCTCAGCGTGGACAAAAGACTGGAACTTGACACAGATGGGGTAGCAGATCCCAGCTGACCAAAGGGATATCCTATGCCATATGGCATCACGCTCAGTAATAAAACTGGGCAGGGATGGAGGAAAGGGATAGGTTGGCCAGGGGTGCCATTGCTCAGGAACTAGCTGGGCATCCATTGGTTGTGGTGAACAACTGAGGTTTTTGCATCACATGTTTTTCTTGGTTTTGGTTTTTTTCTCTCTTTGTTTTTTCTTTTGCTTTTTTGTTTCTTTTTCTCTCTCTTTTTTTTTTTATTATTAAACCATCTTTTTTTTCAACCAATGAGTTTTCACACTCTTACCCTTCTAATTCACTCCTCCATCCCACTGGGTAGGAGAGTGAGTGAATGTGGGAGAGTGAGTTAGCAGCTGTGTGGTGCTTTGCAGCCTACTGGGATTAAACCACACCACCTTGCCAACCAATTTCTCATTCATCTCATGCCTTGCTGCTGAACCTTTAGTTTGATCATGTGTCCAAGTCACACATGATTAGATGTAATTAGTCCTGAAAAATTCATGCTCAAGCAATGAATCGAATTGGAAGCAGCAGAGTCACTGTGATTGAAGTGCTTGTTTAATGTATCATGAGCAAGGTCACAGATAGTCATGGCTTGTCTCCATAGATAGATACAGACAGGACCTCTTCTTTGCAGTTTATGTGACAGGGTTATTCAATCCCTAGAGCTGTCTCACAACTTGGAAAAATGTGCGGGAAGGGCATACTCAAGTCTTTCTGCATCTTGCAGTGTGTTCATGTCCTCACAAAGGAGAGTGCTTGTGTAGCTATTGGCCTTTTGGTGTAGGGTGCAGCTGTCAATGTAGACGAGGGAAAAGAAGGTCCTGTTTTCATGTCTGCTGAAAGTGTTCAGGTATAGCTGTAGTCTCTACAATCCCTCCTGGAAGACCCAAGGGACAAGCCATTTCAGAGACACAGAAGAAAAACACAGACCTTAGGTCCTGCGTTTGGTATGGCATCTTGCAGCCAAAAAGTTTAGCTTTGTAGATCCCAAGACACCAAAGCTAAGTTTCAGGCTTCCTCCACTGAGTCTCAGTAGGTGTTAGTTGCCCAGATATTATCAACTATCTGTTCAGTGGCTCTCAGGAGAGCTGTCCCAATTCACAAGTGGCCTCAATCAACAGATGAGGAAGTCCTTCTCTGGAACATATATGTTTTTGCTAGATGTGTAGCAAGTATAACACTCATCTGGGCTATGAGATTTTTCTTGTGGTAACAGCAAATTCTATGCAGGACACAATCAGTCAGCAGTAAACACAAATAGTGATAGGAGCAAAAGCACAGACCGATGTTAGAAAAGTATATGACTGATTGTAACATCTTGGCTTGCTCATCCTGCACTCAGGTTCTTATATTATTTAGAGAATTACTTGTGCTTATATCCTTTTTTTTTTTTTTTAATGCCCTGTTTTCAGCTGGGATAGATTTGATTTTCGTTCTAGTAGCTGCTGTTTTTTGGATTTAGTATGAGAGGAATGTTAAAGAACGTTGATAACATATACTATGTTAGTTGTTGCTAAGTGATGTTTATACTTGTCAACGACTTTTTCAGCTTCCTATAGAAGCTGAGAGGGAGCATAGACAGAACAAGCTGCTCCAAGGAATATTCCATACCACAGATACCATGCTCAGTGTATAAATGGGGGTTGGCTGGGAGGCAGGGATTTGTGATCCCTGCGCAGGACAGGCTGGGCAACTGATCATTGGGTCATGAGAGCAACTTGTGTTGTATCACTTTATTTTGTATATTATTTTACCATTATTATTGTTATTTCCCTCTTCCATCACTGTTCTATTAAACTGCCTTTATCTCAACCCACAAGTTTTTTTCCTTCCCCCCCCATTTTCTCTCTCTTTTCCCTACCCTACTGGGTGGGGTGGGGAGAGTAAATGAGCAGCTGCATGGTCCTAGTTGCTGGCTAGGGTTAAACCATGACATTTGAGGATAAATGGGGGAAAGAAAGAGAGATAAGAAGCAAAAAGTGATTGTAATTCATAAGAAGTGATCATTCCATAACCTAGACCATTAAATCTCAACAACAGACCCTAGAAGGGCCTACTCAAAGATTATAGCAACTCTAATTTCTATCATAGCATTTAACTATTCTTATTAAGCAGCCCAGCAGCAAGGACATCAAAAGCTAAGTTTTATAAATACAGACTGGAAAAGAGAGTCACTGACAGCTGTTCAGACTGGCTTTTTGCACACTTACATTCAGAAAAACATTGTGGGGATGTTGAGATCATAGAATCATAGAATGGTTCGGGTTGGAAGGGACCTTAAAGAAGATTGAGTTCCAACCCCCCTGCCTGAGATGAGCTCTGGTTTTCTCTCTCCATTGATGTAAGCTGAGTGCACTGCTAAAGCCATATTTCAACTTTTGCATTAGCTGCAACAGTAGTGTTTCAGCTCACTGGATGTCTCCTCCCACATGGATACTGAAGGATGAATGACCTGAACCATTAGAAAGTAATAAGCTCACTTCCAGTAATTCTACGTGTGGCTGTAAAACAATCCAGCATCCCTATCAGTGCATTAGTTCTGGCTGCACAAGGGGGTTTTAGGGGCTGGTGGTGAGAGTAGGGAGCTGGGGAGGGAGGCAGGAGCTGTGGCTGAAGCCTTGGATGCTGCTCGCTTCCCGCTCCACCACAGACTCCCTGTGTCATCTCTGACAGGTTACTTAAGCTCTTTGTGCTTCAGTTCTCTGCTGGAAATAGAGCTAATGTGATTTCTCTGAATTGCAGGAGGGAGTTTTGTGGCTAATTAAATGGAGGCATGTGAGAGGCTCTCAGATATTGCACTACCAAGGTCACTATTAGTACCTTTCAGCGAATGACTGATGTAGCAAATGTGGTGAACAATAATGGCTGCAAACAATAAAATACTGAGTCTCTTTGCAATTAGGACACTGTCCACCAATTGCTCTCTCTTTGCTGTGAAGCTTCCTGGACGGAGTCCTTTCCCCATATAGTACGTGAGCAGATAACATTATTCCCAAGTGAAGAAATCTTATGTATTTGAAAAGAAGAAATCCACTGGGAGTATTTCCTTCAAAGTCTTATTCATGACTTCAATCCTCCCTTTGAGTTCAGAGAGAACCAACAATATGTAAGCCATAAGTTTGTGAATTCACAGAGAACCAGATATAATATATCTGGTCTACATTATAATGTAGCTACAGAATTTGGAAAGGACTCATTAAACAACTAATAATAAACTTAAAGCATTTCAATTCCCCTTGATTCCCACTCTGTCACTGTACTTTCTTTTTTTTTTACTTTCCTACACTTCTAACAAATGCATGAAGCTGAGATCTGTTCTTGCTGCATTCAGTTGGTATTTGATGAATTCCTATGCTCTCCTGGGTATTTGAAATGTAACTGGATGAAACTGTAGTGAATTTAATCCACTTGAGGATGGGTATACTAGTCACAAGTCACTAGTCACTAGTCACACGAGTCTATAGATGATCTAACACCGTTTTGTTTTTCTTTTACTTTTCTATTTTCTGTAGCTAAATAAAATGTCTCTAATGTCTCTCTAGATACGGATCACTCTCCCAACTTCTAATTCCTCCAGAAGTGAGTACTTTTCTAAGTATCTCTTTCTTCTTAACAGATGATGAAACTTTCTGTCCTGACCCTGTACCTTCTCCTCTGGTCTTCTTGGTGGCAGCTGCTCATGCATGAGAACAAAAAAACCCCAAAGCATTGGCTCAGCAAAAGGGTGTGTATCTCCCTGACAGTTCTCTCCAGCAGCAGTCTGTAGCATATGCTAGGAATAAAAGATCTCTTTGTCTTCATCTGATGACCTTTAATCTTTCATAGCCTTCCAAAAAAGCTGCTTCTTTCATAATGCTGAGAAAGGTAATGAACAATACAACTGAATGAACTGAATGAGAAAAAGAGAGCTTCTTTGGTGATGACTTCTTTTGTACATTCATCTTCTAGACAGTAAATGCTTTGGAGTGAGAGCCATGTTGCCGCTCATTTTTTTATTGACAGCAACTATGTCATAAGAATCTATTAAAAAATTAGAATAATTTCTCATTCTTTTGGCCATAAGTGCTTCCCAACTCATCATTATGCTTTTTTTAATTACAAAATTCACCTGTCCTTTATACTGAGAGTTTCATACCCTTAATTTTCAAGAACTACTCTTTTTTTCCAAACTTTTATCAGTTTTTCTTCCAACTCTTAATACTGCACTGGAGCCTCCCACATTTTCTGCAGCCCAGAACTGGTGGCCAGTTCCCATCCTCTGCAGTGACCGTAACAAACACACTTGTTTGTACTTTCCCTTCTGCTCTGAAAATTATGTAACTTAAGCATACTGTGGACAAAGAACTGTTTTCGTCCTCGTCCCAGCCATGAAAATACAGACCAGCTCAAAGAAAACAAAACAACGCTCTCTCACACCAGTGCAATAAAACACTCCAGTGTAAAAATTTGACCCCCTTTCTTTTTGTAGGGTACACAAGAGAAACACGAAATGCATGCAGTCTGCTAGTGCAGAGGTTCCAGAATTTGTGTGCGTTACGAAGACATAGTGGACAATCACAGTGCCTGTATAGAGAAAGAAAAGATTCAGCAGTATAAAAATGTGTGGAGAAAAATGAGGCACTAGAGTGGGAAAATGAAATCTGTTTCTTAGTACTTCTCTGTACAAGTGTATCAAACCCCCTTTTTACTCAAATTTTCTGATGAAAATCACAAGAAATTTCAGTGGCAAAATCCCTGTTTTCCCTGTCACTAAGGGAAGTCCTACAGATCAGAAATGCAAGTGCTGGTACCAATGCTGCAGGTGGCCCCAGCAGCAGAGAGCACCGCCGTAGCTGGGCAATCTGGCACGGCAAGAGTAGTTTGACATCTGCTTCAGGAGCAGCCCTATGAAAAATGAAGCCCCACATCAAGACCTTCAAAGTCTGGGCCTCAAAATGACTGAATGTTTGCAAGTTTGGTTTAAAGGACCCATAAATTCTGGAGCAGAGCCAGGTTCTGGGCTGAGGCCTCCTGTTTGCCTACCCACTCTCTTCAGCTTGCAAACCTTCCCCTCACAAAGTCCATCACTCCCATTTGGCTGGCTTCACCAGCCACCTCTTCCCTTGACAAGCACGGATCTGTATTCCTGACTTGGTCCATCCAACCCAGATGCCAAACTAGGATTAGTGTTTGGATTCAAGCCTGTCTCACACCGTTTGAAGGATTCAGCTTTGCAGTTTGGATTCAATCTCATATACAATGCGAACTGTGTTTTTGCTGGGCTTTTGGTTTTGGGTTTTGGTTGGTTTTTTTGGTTGGTTTTTTTTTAGATAAAATTCTGTTGATATCAGGTTTCACTTTCAACAGACAGTCCAAAAGACATGACCTTTGACATGAATATACATTTCTCAGTGGATGCCTGAAGAGCTAAGAGAAGGTCTTTGAAAGATTTTCCAAGAAAATGCAACTGAATTTTTGGTATTTTCTCTTTAGCACATGGTATATTTACTGTGTGGAATACATTTAAACAGGAGATGAGAGAAGCTGAGGTCTCATCTACGCGGACTGCAAGAACATCTTAGTTATAAACAGACAGCCCTCCCCAAAATGATCCTCATTTATATTTCCTATAATCCAGTGACTGGTTGACAGGAATCAGGGAGAAGCTTCCCATGGGGTAGAAGAAGTCCCAGCTGTGGCACCGGTCTCTGAAGTACCTGATACACAGCTCTGTGGCACAGCACCTACTGGATTAAATGAACTGCTGGGGCAGTTCAATTCATAAGACTGTATCCAGGTGAAACTACCTTGCAAGTGCAAGTGAGATACCTCCAGCTTTTCCTTACCACTGTGGTTGTAACCAAAGATTGGGATTAGGCAGATTTACAATTTAGCGATGTGAAAGGAGACTGTTCCAATCCCTCTCCCTTACCCTGCAGACAAAACCAGAGATCACTTAGGAGGTTGTTCTTCAAATACTGTCATATTTTCACATCAGCCCTCTCTGACTTCCTAGTAAAAGGCAGACCTCTCTTGGGACTTTGCAAAGCATTGATTGTATAAGCCAATGATCTTAAAAAACACATACCAGAAGTTAGATCCCTGAACAGGCATTCTGTTTCACAAGTATCTGAGCATCTACTGTTTCTCTGGCCTTCAGAAGCACTCAAAACCTTTCAAACTTGAATTATTCAATGAATTGTTTAATATTGACCTGGTAAATTAACAATTGATATTTAAGTTTAGAAACCTTGGTTGTTTTTTAACTGAAATTCAGCAAACAGCTAGTAATAAAACATTTAAAAACAGAGGTTGTGAGACAGCACCAATTTATTTTGTCAGCAACAAAACAGCACAAAGCATAACATTAACTAAAGTAGAATTGTGCCCAGTATGTTAAGATTGTACGTAGGGTACACACAGTTCTTCCTTACCCCAGTAGCGTCTCTAGTTATTCTGACTTGTATCCCAGCTGAGAATTTATGGAATAACAGACTGAGTCTTTTTTTTCCTAACTTATTCTGAAGGAGTTTACTGGACCTGACCTTTTGCTAGTTGAATTTTGCCTGCAAGATATAGACTTGTCATAAGGCTGTCTATTGTCTGTTACAATTTGAGCTGAGATTTTTATATAAAAAAAATCCTTCTGCAAAAAATGCTACAGTAAATTGATTAATAATAAAACTTCTGAAACTCAGATTCAAAGTAAATTTAAGAATAATGATTCGCCCCTACAAATATGACTTTAAACAAGCTCTTCAAGATATTTATTCACAACTTTATTCTTTGCTCTTTATTAAACTTTCTTATAATTTCTCTTGGCATATTCATCAACAACAATTAAAGAATATGTATATATATTTTTTTTCAGAAGTCTGTTCTACCTTAAATCTGTGTTGTTTGGAAATGATGTTTCCATCTTCTTTAAATTCCTGCTGAGAGGAAGTAGCCTAGAATCAATATGTGTACTACAATCGCAGGAGCCCCGAAGAGCTGAGGTCTCCAGCTTCCCGGTTTCCAGTTCTGTTACTGGGCTGCAGTAACTGTTTCTGTAATCAACTGAATGCAAAATCCCCAAATATTTTTGTGGGTTAAAACTGATGTTCTCACGTCACTGCTTTTGCTCTTAAAATGATCTTTCTCTCCCTTAAGAGAAGCTAAGAAGCCATTTTAAAAGTACGTGCCGTAGCAACTACTTAAACTTACTCTGAGAACCAAATAAAAGGTGAACACTGGTATAATAATAGAGCACTAAGAATAAAAGCTTTTTCAGAAAACCATGACAAGAGCTGTGCTAAATAAACTAGATTTGTTCTTCATAGCTTGTGCCTGAAGTGGGTTATTTGACTAAAGCACCTCTGAATTTCATGCCAGTTTTGCTATCTTTACTCGTAATGGCAGCGTTTATTGGAAGGCTGACAACCTCAAAGCACAAGCAGAGGTGAAATTTTGGTAATATGTCCTGTTATCTTCCCTTCACTGTATTTAATTTTAAAATAGGCCATTACAGCTAAATGAGAAAATAAGTTTAAGTTCATTAATTTGGCTAAGTTGCTAAAAGAAATGTAACTACCTATCTGAGGTGTTCTTAAATGCTTCTGGCTTTGCAGCACTCACTGGAAGTAGGAGACTGCCGTGATGGAGAAGGATTCACATATGTCCCCCCACAACAGAGAAACATCTGACATCTGAGATCATCTATAAATTGAGAAAGTTGTGTTTATAGAAGGTTATTGTGTATCATAAGGTGGAAGCACTTGAAAAGTTGTCCTAGGGCAGCCTTAAAGTCCTTTCCATGCAAATGATTAAGCAGCCATTAGTGATTACAGCATCTCTCAGGCACCTCATCCTTTTAATTTGGATTCTGACTCAGCACAAAGACACATCAATATTACTAAATATTGCTGCAAAATTAAAGGCAGAAAGAAGCTTGATGTTTGCAGCTTGATTTTCCGAAAATTTCAAGCCTAGAACAGGGTGTAGTTACTGCATTCTTAAGAATGGCCTTATTTTCAGGACTGCTGCTGAAGCAAACCTTTGTCTGATTCCCATGCTCAGAACATCTGCAAATCTGGCACCTTTTATTCTGGTGTCTCAGAATGGGTTTAGTGACCTGCTTCAGGCTGCTATGTCTGAAGGCTTCAGCTCTCATAATGGCAAAGTAGGGCAGAGCTGAAACAAATCCTGACTTCCTTTTCTCATCACACACATGGAGGCAGGCTTATCTTTCCCATGATGGGCTGGACCACTGAAGGGTTGTTACTGGAACTGGAAGAAGATGTTGTGTTGTGAGGAACCACATACTGTGTCATTGAGCAACTAGTACTCTTAGATACTGAGAGAAAAAGACACCTGGGAGCTAAAAGGCTCTTGGGTGGTCACTGAGTCATGCATCTCCTGACACAAATCCCACAGGAGGAAGAGGACAGAAGGAAATATCCTGCTGTGGTTCCCCGAGTGATGGTGGCTGCCTCCCCACAGGATAAGCTACAGATACCTCCACTAAACCTGCAGATCACCAGGAGCTCATAGGAGACCTGAAAATCTAGAGAGACAGTAATTACATTAACATTGCTAATGAGAACAAACCAGGAACCAAGCTTGAACAGTACACCTCGGTCAGCCACACTGCTTAATTAATAGTTCATTTCCTGCTGGGCTTTGGGTCATTTTACTCAGTTCTCTACTGGGCAAAATTAGGGATATGCTTCACTCCAGGAGCAGCTCTGCAAAGACATTATGGATGAGGCTGCACCAGGTTTGGCTCCATATGCCCCACAGTCTTCTAATGCTGTCTCAACTACCTCTGCACACTAAAGCACGGCCATATGCCCTTCTGCCCCATGCCAAGGTACACAACAGCTGTCCTCAATTTCAGGCTATAGAAACAGCAACACCAATATAACGTAGTCAAAATTTAAAAAAAAGGTACAAAATATTCATGTATTAAAGCCACAGGGTGTTACATGGCACCTAGAAAACTCTCAAAGCCAAATGCAATGCAGTGTAGATATAGCCAACTCTGTTCTGCTCTGTGATGAGCTCTAAGCCATGTAGGCATGAGCCAGTTGATGTCCCCTGGCCTCACGATCATAAGTTTCCTCCCTGGCTGTCTTCTGCTTATTAATATAAACACAGATCATAACTCCTGGAACCCCTCCAAAGGAGCTATCCTGCCAGGTCCACCCACTACTCATAGTTTCCACAAGACTCTGCACATAAAAGCAGGAGGAATGAATCTGCTTTCAGTGGGGCTACATTGAACAAACAAGAGCTTTCCCCAGATAAACTCACAAGCTGGAAGAGGTACTAGTGAACGGCACCAACCACTTTCCTCCCATGGCAAACCAAGGAGCTTTGTGAATCCAGACTTCCAGTCTCTGTGGGAAGACCCCATTTCTGTGCTCAACAGCTTGCTTATGCTCAAACTATTTCATTTCAGACTGCAGCAGGTATCACAAGACTCTATATATGTTGCTCAGCATTGACATATCATATGATAGAGGGCTGACTAGACAGACTCTACAATGAGAATATCAACACACCTAACCTCAGCTACTGAAGCAGACAGAAGCAATTTTCAGCAAGTAGCAACCTGGCCAGGGATTTAACCTTCATTATGATAAGTCCCGTATCTTCTCAGCAAGCCTCTGAATAATTTAGTGCCCTGGTTCTTTCCATCATTTCACATAAGATATTCAGCTTTTATAGCATACAGATACGAGAAACTAAGATTTCAGTTCAAAGACGTTATTTTATTTTTTTTTTTCTGAAATGAAAGTGAATGAGAAACCAAGCAAGAATAGTTGAAGACTCTGTTGTGAGTAAGGTATTTTATATTGTATTTTTAGGCCTCCCACAGACAGCTGCATGTGACTCAGAAAGATGCCCAGATGTTTGCTTTGGGGACAAAGTAACAGATAAGATAAAGATATGGAGTAGCAAATTTTCTTTTGCAAGCATGAAGTTTTTTGCTTTTTGGTAGCGAGTATTCATTCATTTCAGGTTTTGCGAACCCCAAGTGCCAAAGAAAAAGGGAAAAACAGTTCCAAATGAGCGATTGTTTCTCTGTGAAGTACTAAGGGATGTATACCAGGATGCTCAGAGGATTATGAATGCAGAAAATTAGAAAGCAGAGTTTCAGGAGAAGTGAAGAACAACATTTCAGTAGGGCTTGTGAACCTGACCAGCAGTGCACCCAGCAAAGTAACCTCTTTATCAAAGAATTCAGTACCAGCAGCAATATATTTTTCAGAAGCATTTAAGCAGTATCCAAAATGTCTCTTAAAAACACCTTTTAATTTCTGAGCAGAGAGGATCATCTGGCTGTTGTCAACTCTGATGTTTATGACTATATTTCCCCTCTGCTGATTCACAGCTCGGATGGTTACAAAGAACAAAGAGAAGGGGGGAGAAGAAAGGTGGGGTATCAGCAATTAAAGACCAAGGATTGTGAGTCTGTAACTCCTAAGAAGTGGGGAACAAGAGATAAAGAAACACTTCAGAGCACACTGAGAAATCCATCAGACACAGATTTTGCTTCAAGTCCTGTACTAGGTTGGCGAGTGTTCTTATAGGCAGTAGCTTAAGGCCACAGCTATTCTGTATTCTGTTTGATTGGAACTGCTTCAAGAGAAGACCGAGTTGGATTATACCCGCCGTTCCACAGCATAACTGAAGACGTGGGCAGAACTCAAAAACACACATATATATGTGCATAAATATACACATACACACAGAGAAATTATACATCTCTTACTGATTTTAAAAGCTTTCCTCCAGGAGTCTGAAGACTCAGTGAAAGACTCTTAAAACCTTATAAATCTCCTGGACCTGAAAACCTGACTTCTTAGTATCTCAGTGATTATAATACAATTTCCAATTCTGGGTTTAGTGAAAAAGTTCCCTCTGTTTCAATACACTGCCAGAAAATATGAATTTCAATCTGTGTCTTAACAACAGAGAGAAGGAAACAAATGGCCAGAACAGATAGTGAAATCTGTGAGACCGTCTGGAGACAGCAAGTTGATATCCAACCCCAACAGAAATGGTTCAAGGTTCTTCTATCAGATATTGCCCATCTGATAGTCTGTACAAAATGCTGATATGCTTCAAGAGGGCTCTGGTGTGATTCTCAGGGTGCCTAGGACCCTGGTGGCAGGCATTTGCCTGGATGTAGAAGATTTTGTATTTAGAAATCAGACTTGGTGATTAGAAATGACCCAGTCGTCATAGCACAGATGCACAGGTGCAAATTACACAATGCCCAAGCCAGAGTCCTGTGACCCTCTGAATATTTTTTTCAGTCTTTCAGCAGAATTAGATACTTAAATACCTCTAAAAGCACATGTGTGTCGTTTACGATCTTAAGCATGTGACAGCCTCTGCTAACCTGGTCTCTGGTTTGCTTCCCCATGGATCCACAGGAGAGGTAACCACCACAACATGGTCTTGTGTAGTGAGAGCCAATCCAGAAGGCTCTATCTGCTTCCAAAAACAGAGCAAATCAGGCATGTGGTGGTCACCGAGCACATGGGACCCCTTTCAGTGAGGGCATGAAGTCCTTTCTCAGCATCTTTGCAGGACTCCAGGGAGGATTTCATAGAATCATAGAATCATTTAGGTTGGAAAAGACCTTTAAGATGATTGAGTCCAACCATTAATGTAACAATGACAAGTCCACCACTAAACCATGTCCCTAAATGCCACATCTACACGACTTTTAAATACCTCCAGGGACGGTAACTCAACCGCTTCCCTGGGCAGCCTGTTCCAACGCTTGATAACACTTTCAGTGAAGAAATTTTTCCTTACATCCAGCATAAACCTCCCCTGGCACAACTTAGGCCCATTTCATCTTGTCCTATCTCTTGTTAGTTGGGAGAAAAGACCAACCCCCATCTGGCTACAACCTCCTTTGAAGTAGCTGTGGATAGTGATAAGGTCTCCCTTCAGCCTCCTTTTTTCCAGGCTAAAAAACTCCAGTTCCCTCAGTCTCTCCTCATAAAACTTGTGCTAGAGACCCTTCACCAGCTTCATTGCTCTTCTTTGGACATGCTCCAGCACCTTAATGTCTTCCTTGTAGTGATGGGCCCAAAACTGGACACAGTACTCAACGTGCAGCCTCACCAGTCCCAAGTACAGAGAAATGACCACTTCCCTAGTCCTGCTGGCCACAATATTTCTGATAAAAGCCAGAATGCCATTGGCCTTCTTGGCCATTTGGGCACACTGCTGGCTCATGTTCAGCCAGCTGTCAACCAACACTCCCAGGTCCTTTTCTAGCAGGCAGCTTTCCAGCCACTCTTCTCCAAGCCTGTAGTATTCCATGGTGGTATTGTGACCAAATTGCAGGACCCAGCACCTGGCCTTGTTGAGCCTCATACCATTGGCCTTGGCCCATTCATCCAGCCTGTCCAGATTCCTCTGTAGATCTGTCCTACACTCAAACAGATCAACATGTCCACCCATCTTGGTGTTGTGACTTTCTTCTGCATTCTTTAAGGCTGGTCATCTGCCATACATACATAACAGCAAATTAAAGCTTTACTGAAATGGTTGTTGAGCTCTGACAAATCAAGGGGGGCCATGCCTCCCCAGAGCAATACACGAGAGTAATGAGTCCTGAGACCTCATGCTTATACTTGGTGTTCTCCAACACACTTGATATCCTTTGTAAATTTGCATTGCAACAGTCATGTTGCAGATGCCGAAGATCTGTTAATTTTAAAACAGGATTCTATTTTACTGAGCATTAAGTCCTTAAACAGAAAGTGTTGGCTTTTTCCCTGACATCATGTTTGTTTGGCTCATTTCTGCTTTTCCTGGAAATGTTCTTTGAATGACAACATGAAAGGCCATATCCAGCCATCAATTAAATATGCTGCTGTCAGAAGTGGAAACAGAAATCTACAGAAAAGGCTTCATCAGGGTATCTGATGCTGTTTAGCAGACTCCTTTTTATGCTGCTCTTTGGATCAGGACCTCATTGCATTGGATAAGGCAGAAACAGAAGTGATAATAGTGGACTGGTCAGGAAGACCAGTGTGTGACAACACAGCATTAATTAGGAGCATATATTTTGCGCGAAAATAGCTAAGGAAATTAATAGAAATTCCAGGTGTCCAGTTTATCTCAGAGCCATGTATATAGTTGCCAATAGGAAGCTGTGAGTGGGCTCCCTGAATGCCTGGGAATCCAACCCTGGAGAAGAGGTTTTCAATGTTAGGTGAAATATAGGTATTTGAGGTCCATCTCCACTAGGCAGCATAAATACCCCAGCTGCAATCCTTCAACTTCCTCTGAAACTTCTAAACAGAAGCTTTGACTAAAGTGAGAATTATCTGCTGCAGATATCTGCTACACGTACTCTTCTCTGATTGTGGTCCCTGCCATAGTTATCTCCTTGGTTAAAGATCATTATCTAAACCTTTTCTCTATGTTCATTCCTATAGCAAGTTGAACATTAGGAAAGAATTTTTCACCGAAAGAGTGATAGGGCATTGGAACAGGCTGGCAAGGAAGGTGGTGGAGTCACCATCCCTGGCTGTGTTTAAGGGCTGTTTAGATGCAGTGCTAAGGGACATGGTGTAGGGGATGACTTTGTAGAGTAGGGTAGATGGTTGGACTCGATGATCCCAAGGGTCTCTTCCAACCTAGACGATTCTATGATTCTATGATTCTATGAAGTATCCCCTGAGCAAGGGTTTATATTATTAACAAGATAAAAAATAACTATTAAAGAACCAGAATAAGAAAATAATTTCTAATTGTGAACTTAAATGTCATCAACTCTGCCCTGTCAGTGTGGAACAACTGTTCCCGAGCGGCACTCGGACAGCTATTGATGAGCGAAGAAGGCACATTAAGGTCATTTATTGTAAATGTCAGTTTTAAAAGGTTTATTGAAAAACGGATATAAACTGGGACATGGAAATGTAGCAAACAGAAACATCACTGCCAGTTTTACTGCCAGTTGCCACATTTAGCAAATCAGTAATGGATCAGTGGGATCATTTTTGGTGCTGTTATTAAGTGCTGGCTGCTGCAAATCCAAAGGAACAGAGTAGCAACAGCAGTGGGAACCTCCTAACCCAAGGTAGCACCAGCACCAGCCCCAGACCCTGGTGCGTGTCCAAGCAGGCTGAGCAGCCCCTGGGCCTGGCAACCTCACAGGGCATGGCCCCAGGAGAGATTCTGCCTCACCACCCTGCCTAAGGAGGCATTCAGGCAGGACTACTATAATCTGGCAGGTGGGGGTTTTGGTGCCTCTGTTCCCCTTTGGCAGCAGTGCAGGTGCTGATCTTTTCCCTGCATTTCAGTGCAGGTTCTCCAAGAAGGGGGCTCCTGCAATTTCAGAGAGGTCTCAGCCTCTGAAGAGCCAATCTGGCTCCCAAACTGCTCAAAATAGCCTACACAACAGTGAAAAACCACTTGACAGAGCTTTTGCCTCATGTATTGGATTGCAAAAACTTAAAATTTAGTTTGCTTTTTGAAAGTAGGTAGATATTTGCCACAAATAAGGCATTTTAGCATCCACCACCTAATGCTCTGCTTCTGCAGCAGTAGGTGCTCGGTCATCCCGACATATTTATATGTTCAGATGTTTATACCAGCACTCCTGCTGTGGAAAGCAGTTGCACCTCTCCACTGGGACTCACTCCTCCAAGTTGCACAATTTTTAACTTGGCCAAACCTCAGCTGAACAATGTCATAGTTAATACAGCTTATTTATTGTCCGATCCGCCAATAAATTAGGAGAGCTTTGCAGTAATGGTATTAGTAAGAACTTGAGGCTTTGTAAATAGAAAGCACTAAAGAAAAAAAAGAACAAAATGAAGAAAACTAGAACAAAAATAAAACTCCCCTCTGTTGTCTGAGTGAATATACCTAAATTGTTGCCTCAAGTAGAAATTAAAATTCCCCTTTTTCTCTGTCCATTTCAAGCAGTTTTGGTCATTTAAATCCTTGAGATGATTGAAAATAACTGAGGAAGGATCTCTCTATCATACACACACACAAACAAGGGGAGGATTTCTTTCAGAGGCTATCCAATTTGCAATATTTCAGCAGAGGTTTGGGGTTTTTCCCTATGATTTTTCTATATAGTACACTGGCACATATTCTTTAGCTAATTAGAATATTTTTACCCAGCTGCTATCACCAGCAGACTGAAAAAACCCTTCCAAATATTGCTTTGATTTTTAAAACATTGGTTTGCCTTTTAGCAATCTTTCAGCAACAGGTTTACATTCAGGATGATTAATGGCACAGCTTGTTCCAGACCGATTATAGAATTCAAGAATTTAGTCATCAAAAGTTTCAGGCACCTGATTAAAAGAGTTGCAGTCAATTTGCTTCTATCACTGAAAAGTACTAAATCACACACGCAAATCCATCCCAATTTAGAAGAGCAATTATGCTGAATGAAAAGTTTGATTCAATTGCCTTTGCCGTCAAGGCTAGAAACATACAGAATGATCATGCTCCCAACTAATGTAGCTCAGAATTCAAATGGGCTCAATGAACCTGCTTAAGAATGAATTATGGCTACAAATTATTTGCATGAATTATTGAGCAAATAATTATGAATGGCAATTACACCAGGAAGAATTAGGCTTTGTTCACATGGAACTCGTGGACAGAATGAATATTCATCAGATAAGTTCCTTGTTACAAATTATTTACCCTACCCCAATATCAAGAGTGAAAGGAAATTATTTGAAAAACATAATCTGAATGTGATTAATTGTAAATGTAATTAGTAAAAACACAAGCATATTGTACACACACGTATATATCATGTATGTATGAACTAGACAGGATGACAGGACATAGGTATCTGTTTTGTTTTACCTTAGTGAATAAATATAATTTGAAAAGTTCTATTTCTAGAAAGCCAGAAGAATAAACACAATCATTTTGTTTGTGAGAATCAGTTCCATACTGGATGAAAATAACAATCTTTTAAAGATAGATCTTAAACCGGCTATACTTCTTTAATTTGCTTTATCTTTGGGGAATTTGTCTTTAATCATCAGAGAATTTTCTGCATTTATCCTAAGGATTTGTTTATTACTTTTCACAATTGCCTTTGTAAGGATTCAAGAGATCTTTGTAATGCAGAAGTTATTTTATTGGATTTTTTTCACTGAATTGAGGCCAATAGAAGCTGCTTTGAAATGAAATCATTTATTCAGGGCAATGAAGCTTCATTTATTGCTCAGAACCATGCAACTCTGACTAGCTTTGGTTAGCTCATAAACAGAAGGGGCAAAAAACTTTGCAACAATAGTACAAGGAGACAAAACCAGGAAGAGTAAATGGAAATAGCCGGCTCATTACAGAGCACGGGGTTTCATGAAGTAGTAGGCTTGGCAGAGAGATGGACCTAAACAATATCACAGGGCCAATGATCCAGCCTAAAAATAAAACCTCTACTTTGGAGTTTAATTAACAAAAAAAGAATAAAATATCTTTAAATAGGTTAATTTTACAAACTCAAGTTAGAGAAAAAATTGGCAGACACTGAAGCCAGGAGAAGTGGGAGGATGGAAAGACCTGGTGCTGGGCAGCTGCAAGCACACAGGTTTGGCAGGGTGAGAGCCACTTGTGTAGAGCAGATGCTCATTCTGCTTCGTACTTGTTGGGACAAAAAGATCAACCATCTAGGATTCCCTGAGAGCCTTAAGTCAGACACAAACTAAGGCTTGGTGTGGTGCAATGGCTGAAATGGAAAGTCCTTCAAGATTATAATTTTCATGGCCCTGAGTAGAATCATCAAACAATTTGGTTTGGACAGGACTTTCAAAGGTCATCTAGTCCACCCCCCTGCAATGAGCAGGGACATCTTCAACTAGATCAGGTTGCTCAGAGCTCTGTCCAATCTGACCTTGAATGTTTCCAGGGACAGGGCATCTACCACTTCCCTGGGCAACCTGTTCAATGTTTCACCACCCTCATTTTAAAAAAATCTCTTCCTTATATCTAATCTAAATCTACCCTCTTCCAATTTGAAGCCCTTACCCCTTTTCCTGTCACAACAGGCCGTTCCAAAAAGTTTGTCCCCATCTTCCTTACAGGCCCTGTTTAAGCACTGAAAGACTGCAATAAGATCTCCCTGGAGCCTTCACTTCTCCAGGCTGACCAACCACAACTCTCTCAGCCTTTCTGCACAGGAGGGGTGTTTCAGCCCTCTGAACATTTCTGTGGCCCTCCATTGGACCTGCTCCAACAGGCCTATGCCTTTCCTGTTCTGAGGACCCCAGAGCTGGACACAGCACTCCAGGTGGGGTCTCACAAGAGCAGTGTAGAGGGGCAGAATCACCTCCTCCTTTGACCTGCTGGTCACACTTCTTTTCATGCAGCTCAGGATATGGTTGGCTTTCTGGGCTGCAAGTACACACTGTTGGCTCATGTCCAGTTTTTCATCCACTGGTATCCCCAAGTCCTTCTTGGCAGGGATGCTCTCAATCCCTTCATCCCTGAGCTTGTATTAATATTGAGGGTTGCCCTGACCCAGGTGCAGGACCCTATACTTGGCTTTGTTGAATCTTGTGTGAGCCTGATGAGGTTCATGTGGGGCAACTTTTCGAGCTTGGCCATGTCAAGCTGGATGGCATCCCATCCCTCAGGCATGTCAACCACACCACTCAACTTAGCGTCATCTGCAAACCTGCTGAGGGTGTGTTTGATACCACTATGTAATTGATGAAGATATTGAATGGTACTGGTCTGAATACAGACTCATGAGGGACACAACTTGTCATCGATTTCCATATGGACATTTAGCTGTTGATCACTACCTTCTGGATGCGACCATCCAACCAATTCCTCATCCACCAAACAGTCCACTTGTCAAATTCATACCTTTTTAATTCAGAGAGAATAATGTTTTAGGGGACCATGTCAAAGTCATTACAAAAGTCCAGGTAGATGACATCTGTAGCTCTTCCCTTGTCCGCTAGTGTAGTCTCTCCATAATAGAAGGCCACTGCGGCAACAAAGGGCACGGACTCCACCAAGTGATGAAGCGAAGATGTTTAGTGTTTTATTTTTACAACATATATAGTTTCTCTCTTTTGATCATGCACTGTGCGCTCTACACAGATAGGTTGTGGGGGCCTGTCCACATGCTGTTATGAGCAATACAATTGGCTACATATAAGTGTTCATGTGCCTATGCTAATTAGTCATTGTTATTTGTTTTGATATTGTTATCTATTTTGCTGGCTTGCTATCTATATTGTTGCCTTCACATTACCATACAAGGACACTGTTTACTGTTTTCAAGGCTTCCTTCCCATCACTGCAAGAACACCTGCCAAACTCTTGCTCAGCAGCGTGTCTCCACAATTCCTCATTCCCCACAGGCCACTAGGTTGGTCAGAAAGGACTTGCCCTTGATGAAGCAACACTGCCTGTCTCGAATCACCCCCCTTCCTCTATGTGCCTTAGCATAGCTTCCAGGAGGATCTTTTCCATGATCTTCCCAGGCACAGAGGTGAGGCTGACAGGTTGGTAATTCCCAAAGTCCTCCTTTCTACTCTTTTTAAAAATGGGTGCAATGTTTCCCTTTTGCAAGTCACCAGGGACTTCACCTGACTGCCAAGACTTTTCAAATATCATGGAGAGTGGCTTGGCAACTACATCAACCAGTTCCCTCAGGACTCTGGGATTTACCTCATCAGGTTCCTCAGATGGTCACAAAGATGATCTTCTCTTACAGTGGGAGGGACTTTGCTCTCCCAGGCCCTGTCTTGTGGTACATCCACTTGAGAGGTGTGGGGAGAGAGGTTGTCAGTGAAGACTGAAGCAAAAAAGTTGTTGAGTACCTCAGACTTCTCCTCATCCGTTTTTACAAGTTTGCCAGTCTTGCTTGGGGTGTGGGGGGCACATTGTCTTTGACCTTCCTTTTCTGGCTGACATACCTGTAGAAGCCCTTCTTACTGTTCTTTTCATCCCTTGCCAATTTTAGCTCCAGTTGTGCCTTCGCCTTTCTGACTCCATCCCAACACAACCCGACAGTGTCCCTATACTCTTCTCAGGCTACCTGTCCCTGCTTACACTGCCTGTGCATCTCTTTCCTGCCCTTTAGTTTGATCAACAGGTCTCAACTCAGCTGTACTGGTCTCTTGTCCTCCTTTCCTGATTTTGTCCATCTGAGGATCAAGAGCTCTTGTACACTGTGCCCAGGTGACAAAGATGACAAACAGCATCCTGGCTTGTATTAGAAAAAGTGTGGCCAGCAAGACTAGAGAAGTGATCGTCCCCTTGTATTCTGCACTGGTGGGGCCCCACCTCAAATACTGTGTTAACTTTTGAGCCCCTCACTACAAGAAACACATTGAGATTCTGGAGCATGTTCAAAGAAGAGCAACAAAAGCTTTTGATGAGCCTACAGAGGTCTTATGAGGAGAGGCTGAGGGAACTGGAGTTTTTTAGCCTGGAAAAAAGGAGGCTGAGGGGAGACCTTATCACTATCCACAGCTACCTCAAAGGAAGTTGTAGCAAGATGGGGGTTGGTCTTTTCTCCCAACTAACAAGAGATAGGACAAGATGAAATGGACCTAAGTTGCGCCAGGGGAGGTTTATACTGGATGTTAGGAAAAATTTCTTCACTGAAAGGGTTATCAAGCATTGGAACAGGCTGCCCAGGGAAGTGGTTGGGTTACTAACCTTGGAGTATTTAAAAGACGTGTAGTTGAGGGCCATGGTTTAGTGGTGACTTAGAATTGCTAGGTTAATGGTTGGACTTGATGATCTTAAAGGTCTCTTCCAACCAAACCAATTCTATGAAAGCATCCTTAACGATCTGCCAGCTCTGTTCTGCTCCCTTGTCCCTGAGGGCAGTTTCCCAGGGAGTCCTACTGACTGACTCCTTGAACAGCTGGAATTTTGCTTTCCAAAAATTTAAGGTCCTGACTTCACTATTCACCTGACACTCAGGACTGTGAACTCCACCAGTGCATGATCACTGCCGTCCAGGCTGCCTCCAGTCTTGACATCACCAGTGAGCTCATTGGTGAGTTGCATTGTTGACCATCAGGTCCAGTATTGCATCCCCTCTGGTAAGGCTGTCTATTACGTGGCTTGAGAAATTTTCCTCAACTTAACTTTTGAGCCCCTCACTACAAGAAACACATTGAGATTCTGGAGCATGTTCAAAGAAGAGCAACAAAAGCTTTTGATGAGCCTACAGAGGTCTTATGAGGAGAGGCTGAGGGAACTGGGCCAGCAAGACTAGAGAAGTGATCGTCCCCTTGTATTCTGCACTGGTGGGGCCCCACCTCAAATACTGTGTTAACTTTTGAGCCCCTCACTACAAGAAACACATTGAGATTCTGGAGCATGTTCAAAGAAGAGCAACAAAAGCTTTTGATGAGCCTACAGAGGTCTTATGAGGAGAGGCTGAGGGAACTGGAGTTTTTTAGCCTGGAAAAAAGGAGGCTGAGGGGAGACCTTATCACTATCCACAGCTACCTCAAAGGAAGTTGTAGCAAGATGGGGGTTGGTCTTTTCTCCCAACTAACAAGAGATAGGACAAGATGAAATGGACCTAAGTTGCGCCAGGGGAGGTTTATACTGGATGTTAGGAAAAATTTCTTCACTGAAAGGGTTATCAAGCATTGGAACAGGCTGCCCAGGGAAGTGGTTGGGTTACTAACCTTGGAGTATTTAAAAGACGTGTAGTTGAGGGCCATGGTTTAGTGGTGACTTAGAATTGCTAGGTTAATGGTTGGACTTGATGATCTTAAAGGTCTCTTCCAACCAAACCAATTCTATGAAAGCATCCTTAACGATCTGCCAGCTCTGTTCTGCTCCCTTGTCCCTGAGGGCAGTTTCCCAGGGAGTCCTACTGACTGACTCCTTGAACAGCTGGAATTTTGCTTTCCAAAAATTTAAGGTCCTGACTTCACTATTCACCTGACACTCAGGACTGTGAACTCCACCAGTGCATGATCACTGCCGTCCAGGCTGCCTCCAGTCTTGACATCACCAGTGAGCTCATTGGTGAGTTGCATTGTTGACCATCAGGTCCAGTATTGCATCCCCTCTGGTAAGGCTGTCTATTACGTGGCTTGAGAAATTTTCCTCAACGTATTCCAGGAGCTTCTTGGATTGCCTATAGCTCACTGTGCTACTTTTCCAGCAGACACAGCTACCTCAAAGGAAGTTGTAGCAAGATGGGGGTTGGTCTTTTCTCCCAACTAACAAGAGATAGGACAAGATGAAATGGACCTAAGTTGCGCCAGGGGAGGTTTATACTGGATGTTAGGAAAAATTTCTTCACTGAAAGGGTTATCAAGCATTGGAACAGGCTGCCCAGGGAAGTGGTTGGGTTACTAACCTTGGAGTATTTAAAAGACGTGTAGTTGAGGGCCATGGTTTAGTGGTGACTTAGAATTGCTAGGTTAATGGTTGGACTTGATGATCTTAAAGGTCTCTTCCAACCAAACCAATTCTATGAAAGCATCCTTAACGATCTGCCAGCTCTGTTCTGCTCCCTTGTCCCTGAGGGCAGTTTCCCAGGGAGTCCTACTGACTGACTCCTTGAACAGCTGGAATTTTGCTTTCCAAAAATTTAAGGTCCTGACTTCACTATTCACCTGACACTCAGGACTGTGAACTCCACCAGTGCATGATCACTGCCGTCCAGGCTGCCTCCAGTCTTGACATCACCAGTGAGCTCATTGGTGAGTTGCATTGTTGACCATCAGGTCCAGTATTGCATCCCCTCTGGTAAGGCTGTCTATTACGTGGCTTGAGAAATTTTCCTCAACGTATTCCAGGAGCTTCTTGGATTGCCTATAGCTCACTGTGCTACTTTTCCAGCAGATGTCGGGCTGGTTGAAGTCCCCCAGCAGGATGAGAGCCTGTGAGCACAATGCCTCCTGTAAAAGACATAAATG
The DNA here is from genome assembly GCF_001431845.1 of Calidris pugnax. NCBI lineage: Eukaryota > Metazoa > Chordata > Aves > Charadriiformes > Scolopacidae > Calidris > Calidris pugnax. The sequence goes on from NW_015094510.1 coordinate 19,708,440, forward strand.
ATTTGATCACAGTATGACCCTCTCGTCTTCTCTCATTAAGAAATGATAAATAGACTTACACTCCACTGAAGATCACAAATATTGCTATTCCACAGAGAGAAGACCAAATAAAACACTCATTTTCTGATACTTTGGAAGGCTAGTCAGATGATTTATGACCACCATTTATCTTAAAGGTACTAAAATGAGTGATTTCTTCATTGGTATGCAGAAAAAATTTGCTAAGTTTATTTTAATTGTGGCACCAGCAAAGAAAAAATCTTCACTGGGAATAGTCTTTTTTCCTCAATCAAATATAACACATGACTGAAGTGCTACAGTTTACTTTACAGACATGGCTTGTGTAAAAATTGTCCTAATTCTGGCCTTGTTCTCAGAACTTAGCTAATGAGGTAACGTGTGCTAATGGGAGATATTTCCATTTTTACTACCCTCATTTGCAGTTTGTTTTAAGGACTGAGAAGGTTCAAAATCTGAGCAGGTCTGACATGGCTCTGAAGGGCTGTGCTGTCCCAGACCTGCTCATGCATTGCAGGCAGCACCATGGTCCTCATCAGAGTCATTCAGAGAGATCTCTGCTACGGCTCAAAGCCCAACAGCACTTCCTGCATCTTCAGGTCACTCTGCCATCACTGCAGCTCTGTGTGGCCCATTACAGGCTGCCTCAGTGCTCAGCTCATTGCAGATGGGATGACCGTATATCATTCCTGGATCAGAGGAGAATTGGTACCTGGCAAAATCTTAGCTGAATACCTATTTGTGTAGTTTGATAGAGCCTTTTTTTCTAGTGCTAACATTTCTATAGTAGTAGAAATGCAACAATTTTGTGAAAATTTCTAGTTCTGCTTGTACATTTGTTTCTACTGTTAATTTTTTATTTTATTTAGATGCTGATGACAATGTTGGAGGGGAAAGGGTGGGAAATAATGAGCAGTTCACTATAAACAGGCAACTCTCATTATAAATATAAAGCCCTAAAGAAGGATGAGACAGTGGAAACTTTGCCCAAGAAGGAAAGAAAACATACGGACTTCACAAGTTTCAGGAGATCCAGTGCCACGCAGCTGTCCCTCCAGGATATGTATTAAAGTGATACTCTTCTGAGAGCTGACTTGATTCACCAGCATGTTCCAGTTCTTGACATTTCCAGAAATTTGAATTAAGCTGATATATCATAAAAATGTCACAACAGCTTCAGAGAGAAATAATTTCTGATCACTACTTTGTCAAGAAAGCAAGACAGCAATGACTCTGGCAGAGAAGAAACTTCTAGGAAATGTCTGAGAAATCTAAATCATGTACAGCAGAATGTATTTTCAGAAAGAAATAAAACAAGTATTTACATAGACACAGAAGCCATGAAACACTGGATATACAGACAGGATATATGTAAAATGCAGCAGCAAAGAAGATTGACACCAAGAACCTTGCCATTGTCAGGTGAAAGGTGATGAGTTTTTAATGAGTTTTGTTACTTTTATAATTTCAGAAATGAAAAGGACAACAATAACAGTGTAAGAATATACAAGGTGGATGAGTCAGGTACTGTGTACTTTAGAAAAAAAAAGTATCTATATATATATACATATATATATATATACACGAAGGACTGTTCGTTTTTTTCTTTGCAAAGAGTGGCAATGATGACTTACTGTAGTTACAACTAGATGTATGTCTGATGCCACATGGGAGCTCGTAAAACAAAAGATTCAGCCAAGAAGTGCACGCACCAAAAACCAGGTTTTGAATATGGACAAGTATTACACATTATCCATGATGACAAAGGGAAATGTAACGTGTATCTAACAACAAGACAGCTTGTTAATGGATAAGCTTTCCATATGCAATAAAGTGCTAATGACAGCACTGGAAGCAGGCAGATCAAAAGCAACAGATGGTGCAAGAGATTTTGAGTTGAGCAGCTTTGCTGATGAGAGATGGCATCAAAGTACTAGTTGTGGATGAGTCATGGCTTCCTCTCTCAAAGGTCAGTGTATCCACTTCTGCTGTATGAAGATTTTCTCACAATGTTAGTAGATGAAGACTTTTCCCAAACTACATCTTGGCTAAAGAAATCCATCAGTTGCTCTACCCTGGTTTATGGGATTAAGTAATTTTTTTTGGCGAAGACTTTGTTTGGGTGGTCACATATAGAAAAAAAAATTCTCAAGGCACAATTTCCTAGAATTAGTTGTGAAATCAGTAACAGTTATTGTGAAGCTTATTTAAATACTACATAGATTAAGATATTTTCTGTTCTGTTGACTAATAGAAGGGACTGATCATCCTTTGCACCCAGAAACTGTCACCAAACCCCAAGATGTTATGCTGCCAGTGAACATCTGTGGCCACACCTACCATGCCCAAGCCTGCCTCAGTGTGTCCAGTCTTCAGGAATGCATTCAGTAGGCAGATGCATCCACACCCAAGCCTTTCACCCTAAACTGTCTTTATGGTCAGTGGACAGAAACAAGCACTTTTAGGGTATCATATATCTGAGCTATTTTAGGCATTAGTTTTGTAAAAAAGTAATTATGTCCTGAAGTGTTTAGGTTCCATATAAAAGGAAACAAGAGGTCCCCAAGAGGGCCAATGGAATCCTGGGCTGCATAAGGAGAAGTGTGTCCAGCAGTCGAGGGAGGTGATTCTCCCCTTCTGCTCTGCACTGGTGAGGAGGCCACAACTGGAATACTGCATCCAGTTCTGGGCTCCCCAGTTAAAGAGAGACAGGGAACTACTGGAGAGAGTCCAGCGTAGGGCAACTAAGATGATTAAGGGATTGGAGCACCTCCCTTAAGAGGAAAGGCTGAGAGAGCTGGGACTCTTTAGCCTGGAGAAGAGAAAGTTGAGGGGAGACCTTATTAATGCTTATAAGTATCTAAAGGGTGGGTTGAAGGAGGATGGAGCCAGACTCTTCTCAGTGGTTCCCAGTGACAGGACGAGGGGCAACGGGCACAAGCTGGATCATAGGAAGTTCCACTCAAATATGAGGAAAAAATTCTTTATGGTGAGGGTGACAGAGCCCTGGAACAGGCTGCCCAGGGAGGTTGTGGAGTCCCCTTCTCTGGAGATTTTCAAGACCTGCCTGGATGCAGTCCTGAGTAATGTGCTCTAGGCAATCCTCCTTCAGCAGGGGAGTTGGACTAGGTGATCTTTGGAGGTGTCTTCCAACTCTGACAATTCCATGGATCGTGGAATGTGATACACAGCTAGTTTAGATGTAAGTGCTTTCCTCAGCCATCTGAATTTTATCAAAGGTGAGTGCCAGCTGAGGGAAAATCAGATGAGGAATACAGTACTGCATTAATGAATCAAGAAAAACAATTTACGTGATGTCGCGGGCTCTGGCAGGTCTGCCATCAGACTTCCCACATTGCCAATTCAGAAGGATAACAGTACAAGAACAACACATGGACCAAAGAAGAATCGTCTCACCTGAATGCTTACTGCTTACATCCAACTTTTACAATTACATTCCACCCATACTTCTAGGGAAAACTGGCTTGAATAGCCTTATCTGCATTGATGTTCTAATGATCTACATTAAAATAGGCTACTTCTAAACTATCAACTCTCCTGAAATGAAAAATATCCACCACTGTTAACACGATACGTCAGTCTCTGAAGGTCATATGAGCATTGGTCCTGCCGAACATAGCTCAAGTGTACCTAAGGGGAGATGAAAGGACAGCATTTTAACCATGCAGTCTTATTCCACAGGCATATACAAAGCTCCTCTGAGAGTGGCATAGAAACAATTTATTCCTTAGCTGGAGGATAATCATATCCCTGATGACATCCGCTCTGAAGAAGCATAAAATCTATAAGCAATACTTGTGACAAGTGGCAAGGACATTTCAATTCAGTTCTTTATAATTTTACATATTCCTCAATCACTTACATATTTGAAGTGTACTTCAGTTATTTAAGTGGCGGGCATTTTGGAAAATAAACAGGTTTTGGAGAGACCTTCTAGTGGCTTTCCAGTACCTAAAGGGGGCCTACAGGAAAGATGGTGGGGGACTCTTTGACAGGGAATGGAGTGATAGGATGAAGGGTAATGGTTTTAAACTGAAAGAAGGGAGATTTAGATTAGAATTCAGAAAGAAATTCTTTACGGTGAGGGTGGTGAGACACTGGAACAGGTTGCCCAGAGAAGCTGTGGATGCCCCATCCCTGGAAGTGTTCAAGACCAGGCTGGGTGAGGCTTTGAGCAACCTGGTCTAGTGGGAGGTGTCCCTGCCCATGGCAAGGTGTTGGAACCTGATGATCTTCAAGGTCCCTTCCACTTCTAACCATTCTATGATTCTGAGATTGGCACTTTGATGCATTGGACGTTATACTGGGACTAGTACAGACTAAACAACTGCCTAGTGTCATATGAAAGAACATGAAAGAACAATAACTCGAGTAGTTATTGAGACATCTAGATTTCAGAAAGACATAGATACTGGTGAAGCTTTGTTCAAAATGCTTGAGAAAATTAGGTAGGGCCTATAAGGACAGATCAGACAGAGGTGGTCGTGACTCCTGAAAGTACATAAAGAAAGGAGGAAACAGAGGAAACAGATATCAGGAAGAACCACCTCAGTGATTCTTCCTTACAGAAAAGTTACAATGATTTCAGAAGAGAAACTTAAAATGAACCCAAACTGTAGAAGGTAAAGCCTTGAAAGACTCAGCAACAGAACTCACACTCAGAGCAGAAAGGAGTGAGCCCGAGGCAGGGAGAAACTGAAGAAAGCAGAAGCATGTTTGAGAAGAATTGCCTTTCCCACTTGGCCCAATTCCCTTTGCTGGCAACAGCAGAAAGATGGCAGAGGAAATAAAATGTCAGAGGTAGTTGATGGTGGTTGCATAGTTGGTGGTTCTTGCTGAAAGTATGCCTGCTCTGTCACTGGTGGAATGATTCCAAACCTGAAGACAAATTCTGCCATTGATACGGTTACAGGGGTTGCTGAGTGTGGATTAACCACAGCACAGCACAGCACGGATGCAGTGTTTGATGTTTACTAGAGGACAGCAAGAAAAGGTACTGAGAGATGTACCAAACCCCCCCACTATAAGCTTTTTTTGGCAAAAAACAAAGGTTCAGGTGTCCAACCAGTGTCATGATATTTTTATGATTTTGCTACCTCCCGATGCTGAATGAAATCTCATAGAATTCTTGGTTTCAAAAGGGGAGAAAAAAGAGTCACGGAATCACGAAATCGTGGAATTGTCAGAGTTGGAAGGGACCTCTAGAGATCATCTAGTCCAACTCCCCTGCTAAAGCAGGAACACCTAGAGCACATTACTCAGGACTGTATCCAGGCGGGTCTTGAAGATCTCCAGAGAAGGGGACTCCATGACCTCCCTGGGCAGCCTGTTCCAGAGGTTAACTCATTACAGAGTTAACCTATAGGATAAAATAGTTTATATCACATGAAGACCCTTCTGGTTCAAGCTAGTAAAAAAATCACTGTGAGAAAATTAAGCTTCAGCAATTATCTCCAAGGAAGGCAGAGGTTATTTGCATGCACCCTGCTACCCACAGGAATAACTGCAATTAGCAGGTACTCTTGGGTTTAGCAGAGATAACAGATTCTGCAATACCAATAAGGTAGCGTGGCCATGGGGATTGATGCAGGCACAAGTTCCAACCCTTTTCAAGGAGTCACTTTGTTAGTGCCTTTGCAGGCAAGCAAAACTCATGGAAAGGAACACTTTTTTTCACAGAACATACTTTCTACAATTTGGACAACCATAGGAGCTTTCACAAAATCTCCTTCTGAAACCACAGAAATTCACATGTTCTTTGTAAATCCCTAACAGTGCATGAAGTGACATCGTTGAATGTTACAAGCCACTTTTTTATGCTAAGGGGTGAAAATGACTCAAGCCAAATACCATCATAAAAAGATTATGTCTCTGACTCGTACTGCATGTAAGCTATCATGCAAAAAGTTGAAGATGATCTTTGTGACATGAATCCACTGGGCTGAATCCAAAGAGTCTGGACTGACAACTAATGCAAAAAGGAATTTGAATGGTGGCAAGGTGACTCACTCCCCAGCACCCAAAGCAATCCTGAAGCTGTCTCCTGCCAAAGTGATTCCTGCCAAAATCACTGAATGCATTTGTTAGTAATACGCTCAAGGGCGCAGAGATCTACAAGACAGAAATCTTTCTGAGCCAGAACTACCATCATGTATTGACAGATTGTGTGCAAGATCATTTTAGTGAGGATTTGGAGGAAGAGGAAGGGAACTGTGTAGCTCTGCATATTGCAGAGAATGAGACCAGGGTAGGATTCGTGGGGATAAACACATACATGTGAAAACATGGATTTCTGTGTCTAAGCTTGTCATCTAGGTACATCTAGATTGTGATTCATTTCATCCTAAAGGAGCTACCTAAAACAGACCACATGAAACATGTCCCCTAAGTGCCTTTTCCCTGCTGCCCCAAGGGAAATCATCGCTACCAAACTCAGATGTGGACGACTACACTGTAGATGCCTAACCAGCCAGGAAGGTCCCCTTGTCCCTGCCTTAAAATATCTCACATCTTAATTAAAGGAAAACATTTTATTATTTGCTTGGGCTACTCTGAGAGAGTATATGTTTTTTCTGTTGCTAAGATTTGTTTTTCACCATGAAATATTTAAAGTTGTGGTAAGGTCATAATAATTTTCTTTAATCACCACAATGCAGTGTTCAGTCATTCTAAGAATAATTACTGAACTCTAAGTAACGCAGCAGCTCTAAATGTTTTCAAAAAATACACTATTTTAGTTCGCAAAGTTAGGTAATGCCAATTCCTGAAACTTCTTCCTTTTTAATTTTTTTTGCACTTCTGAGAGCCCTGCTAACAGCATCCACAGACCAGCAGAGGGGAAGACTCTTCTTTCTTGTTCAGACACCCCTGTCCAGAACACACTTTTTGTCAGGGAGCCTATTCTCCCTTTTTCCTTCTTTGCCTGAAAAGAACAATAGCAGAGCACTACTAAAATATTTAAAAATATATAGTAAAGCAAAATTTCCTGTGCATGACTGAAAACAAATGAGGGCCATAACCTATAAAAAACAACAACACAAACTTTTCTCACTTTGACACTCTCTCTCTTGCTGGGAGTTTTCAAGCAGCCCAGAGCATTTTTTCTCTGTGTCCATCAACAGGTGTCAAAAGAAATCTCTCTTCTCTGACCCTCATTTTTCAGCATGGATTTACAGAAAACCTGCCTTGCAACCTCCTAAAAGGGAAGAATAGGATTAGGCTGAGAAATTGTGCCAATAGAGCTAAATATACATATATACTAACTGTGGGGGGTTTTTTTTAGACCTTTGAGGACCAGAGAAAATATTTTACAGCGCAAAACTTGACAGGAACAGACTGTTCAAGGTATCACAAGTAGAATGACTGGTGGCTTGCTGCCTGTGTGCTTAGTGACATGGTTTAGTGACGTTTTTTTTGTCAGAGTTATGTTGATGGTTGGCCCAGGTGATCTTAAATGTCCCTTCTCATCTAGACAATTCTATGATTCTATGATTCTAAGTACCTTTACAGGTAGAAAAATCTAGATACTCAAGTAGTTTCAAATCTAATGGAGAAAGACTTATTTGGAAGAGTTTATAGACATATTTGGAAGCTGAAGCTATACAAATTTCAATGAGAAATTACACACACATGTTTAAAAGTAAGGATGATTTCCCACTAAAAAGGATATCCAAGAAAGGAGCAAGATTGTCCACTTTTCGGTGTTCTCAATTTCAGCCTTATTAACCATTCTGAAAGACATGCTTTAGTCAAACAAGGTGTCTTCATACATGGGTGACTGTATGAAATGCAATGGCTTGTGAAATTGGTCGGACCCAATGATGTAAAACTCCTTCTCGTCCTCATATGTTACGAATGTAGGAAGCTATTCATCTGTGCAAAGCTGCAGTACATTATTACTGCACAGTAAGGCTAACCTTCACCGCCTGTAGCCCTCTGCAATCCCATTCAGACAGTGTTAGAGAGAGAAAGTGATTTTTCCCTTTCTGCTCAAGGAAAAGGCATTTGTCTAAGATCAAGCTGATTGATAACTTCAAATTTTCTGTCCCCTTACTGCTTCACATTTATTGAAAACTACTTCACAGGACTTTTTATTAAGATGATATCTCCTAGCCCTAGAAGATAGTCAGGTATCATTGCCTCCCTTTAGAGTCCAATAAGTGCAGAGAGATGAGCTGTCACTTGTAGTAGGGCTGGCAACAGGTTGGGAATCTCTGATACGGGTGACTCAAATCCTGCTTACTAACTCAAGTGCCTTCCAGAAGTAATACACCAGACCATGTCCACAACCATCTTGCTGTGATCCTGGCTCTGCACTCTATGCAGTGTCCTTCCAGAAAAACAGGATTTTTCACCCTCATCATCTTTCTGCGCCCTACTAACAGCAATATAGCACACTGCCAAAGTATACCCTGCAGTCCCCCTGCATTCCCCTTTTACTGTCTTATTCACATTAGTAAATAAAATCCCTCTTGCAGTTCAAAGGATTGATTATTCCTGTGGTGTCTGATTGAAGTGCTCATTTCTGGTTTTTCAGGCCTTTTTTTCTCTCCCCTCAAAAAATGGTTGATATAATTCACCTAGAAAGAAAGAGATTTTTAATTTAACATTTGTGTGGGATACAAGAGACTATGGGTACTCCAAGCACCATCTAGAGAGATGACAATTGCTGTATTATAAGCATCTAGGTATGATGGGTGAGCTGTAGTGATGTACAGGGCCCTGAGCTGATACATGCTGGCCATCAACCAGCCCTTTGAGAACATCTTCTACTAATCTTCACTGTGCTGAGTGCACATAAAAGGGATCAGACTGTAGAGTGCAAGAGCTTGTGCTGAGCACATGGTGCACCTGCCTGTCTTCAGTGTTCAGGGCAGACTGCTTCCATTCAACTGCATTACAATCTCAAATCCCTTAGAGAAAAATAGATATAAATCTTACTCCTAAGCCACAGTGGTTCTGGTGAGCAACCAGCCTGATGTAAGCAGGTGTCTGTAACTCCACACACACAAATCCCACTGCAGTCCAAATCACCTCCCAGGCCAATCCAAAGAAGATGATCCACAAGTATTTCTAATCTGTAATAAACAGACAAAATTAAACTGGAGAGTCATGTTCTGTCATACGTTCTTGGAGGGATCAACAAATAGAGAAAGCAGTAACATTTATGACAAATGGGATTCTTATACTTTCTTTGGGGGAATTTTTATCTCAGATTAGAGACAAACGTCCAACCAGCCTAGTGAATAAGAAGAGACAAGAATAGCTGTGCCCTCCACAGGAAGGACATATCAGAACTGCAAAAAAAGCAAAAAAAGAAGAAGAAGCCTTTTTGTCTGAAGAGGCCACCTGCATTTTTTCAGTGCTTCCAATCCGCCCCAGCAGGAAACACTTCAGTGTGAATCATGGCTGTCAGTCTTTTGGTTGATGCTGCTGTGTCTGCTCCCCTCCATGGGCTAAGGAGGGATTCAGGGATTTGTAAACTACAGAAGATGACCTGCTCAGCAAGAACGCTGCCAAACGGCCTGGTCCTGTAAGTGCTCAATTTTCTCAATTCCTGCAGGGTTTGGCAGGAGCTAGGAGCTTTCCCTGTGGTATCAGATTTGGCCAGAGCTCATCCCAGTAAAGAACACTCTGAAAATCACCAAGGACCACTCAAATGGCTATTACGGGTCCTGCTCCTCCTCCATTCCAGTCAACAGCAACCTGGCACTGAATTCACCTTTAAAAATGTGGACCACACAGTAAATAATCATTAAAATCTGTAATGTTCATAGACAATCAAAAATAATAATATAAGCATTTGATATCCAAATATCATCCAATGTCAGAAAGGTTTCCAACAAGGAGCCATTTCAGAAGCTGTCTCCAGTCACATCCTAAGAGGACCAAGGTGGGATGGTTGGTAGGTGAAAACCGCTGTGGGGATGCTTTCAGTCAGTCAAACCTCTTCCATTACTAGGGGTCAAAGCCCAAGAGGTGACCTAAAGATGTACCCGAGCACTTGATTCTGAGAAAAAATATGATTCCTGTGAAACTCAGACATTTGGTCAGTGTAACAATGTAGCGGCATTGCCAAATGTGTGTTCTATCTAATTCTGATAGTGTCCTTAAACATCCCAGAGGAAGGAAGAAATGTTTTGGAATTTTTAATTATTAATTTATACACAGATTGTGCCCCCAAACATCAGTACTGTGACATTTACATCCTTTTTCCAACCTCAGTATATAGTTTGGTGCTTGGTTCAAATTTTTGTTTACTTTCTGAAGTTTACTGGCACTGCCCAAAGCAAAGCACCTTATTTCGTGAGGCAATGAGTTAAAGAGCAGCTCTGCTGCACAGCAACAGCTTTACAATAACACGTAAAAATAAGCTTATCAGTCTGTAATGCCCTGAGGCAGCTTAGGGAAAAAATTACTTAGTGAACACCAGGAATGGTGGCCCACACCATGGTGTGGGACAAAAATGTGTTTCTGAGATGCAATGATGTTTTTTTCTTAAAGACTTAATGGGATATATTGGTAGAAGAAAAAGTTCTGTAGGCAAGTACCGAACAAGTTAGCTACCTTATTCAAATCCTGGTCTTTTAACAGTCATTACCAAGTCTTTCCAAACATATCCAAAGCGTAAACCAAACTCCAACAAGCAAACCCTCCACTAGCATCTTTGCTATTGAAGGTGCAGGGGACCGCTTCATTAGGTGGAGGTCAACCAGCAGAGCTCCCCCAACTTCTGCAGAACTGCCTTACTGTACACAGCATTGCACCTAGAAATAGAGCAAGTAATTGTTGCACAGTTCCACTGAAAAAAAAAAAAAAGGGGAAACACTCAAGTAGACAGCAGATGACTCAGTATGATCAGTGGTTTATAAATATTTAACACATCAGTCATTCCAGATGAGACAAAACTTAGGTCAAGCTTGGTATGACATGGTGAGTTACTCAGAGTGAAGAGGGAAGGCTTCCTCCCTCGTCAAAAGCAGCAACTGCAGGAGATGCTTCTGAAGTGCTTATTTATGGGGATCAGTTTGGAAGGATCAATGACGAGTTGATTCTGCATAAACTCCTAAGGGTTGCACTACTGCATAACAGCAGAGGGAAAAAAGAGCAAGTGGGCTCAACCTGAAGCCACTTAGTGGCATGCCAAATAAGGTGAAGTGCTGTGATTTCTGGGAAATGAATAGACAATGTCTAACCACTGTATATTTATCATTATTACTACTTCTCAGGGATCAAGACAGCATCCAAAGGCCTCTACCTAATAAAATTGTTACTGATGTCATCTGGAGTGGGAAATTAATCCAACATCACGCATTCACGGGTTCATGGATCCACGGATTTGACAGAGTTGGAAGGGACATACAGAGATCATCTAGTCCAACTCCCCTGCTAAAGCAGGGTTGCCTAGAGTGCATTACTCAGGACTGCATCAAGGCAGGTCTTGAAAATCTCCAGAGAAGGGGACTCCACAACCTCCCTGGGCAGCCTGTTCCAGGGCTCTGTCACCCTCACCATAAAGAATTTTTTCCTCATATTTGAGTGGAACTTCCTATGTTCCAGCTTGTGCCCGTTGCCCCTCGTTCTATCACTGGAAACCACTGAAAAGAGTCTGGCTCCCTCCTCCTGCAACCCACCCTTGAGGAACTTGTAAACATAGATGAGGTCTCCCCTCAGCCTTCTCTGCTCCAGGCTAAAGAGCCCCGGCTCTATGAGCCTTTCCTTGTAAGGGAGGTGCTCTAATACCTTAATCATCTTAGTTGCCCTATGTTGGACTCTCTCCAGTAGTTCCCTGTCTCTCTTTAACTGGGGAGCCCAGAACTGGATGCAGTATTCCAGCTGTGGCCTCACCAGTGCAGAGTAGAGGGGGCGAATGACCTCCCTCGACTGCTGGCCACATCTTCCTTATGCAGCCCAGGATTCCATTGGCCCTCTTGGCAACAAGGGCACATTGGTGGCCCGTGGAAAGCCTGCTATCCACCAGGACTCCCAGATCCTTTTCCTCTGTAGTACTTCCCAGAAGATCCCCTCCTAACCTATATTGGTGCCTGGGGTTCTTCCTTCCCAGGTGAAGGACCCTACATTTGCCCTTGTTGAACGTCATTAGGTTCTTCTCTGCCCAGCTCTCCAGCCTGTCCAGGTCTCGCTGGATGGCGGCACAGCCCTCTGGGGTGTCAGCCAGCCCTCCTAATTTGGTATCACTGAGGATACACTCTGTCCTCTCGTCCAGGTCATTGATGAATATGTTGAACAGAACTGGGCTGAGTATTGACCCCTGGGGGATGCCGCTGGTTACAGGCCTCCAAATCTTTGCGCTGTGTTTTGAAATTGGAACTAGCTGTTCATATTCCAGATGAGATTTTCTGTGTATGAGAGTTTCCCTTCTGTTGGTCATGTATGCAATTGAAACACCCAGCAATTTTCTTCTTTCATTTTCATTTGGTTGAATGCTCAGGAAATTATGTGCTTCTTCTACCAAAGGGCCCCAGTTTTCTCTGTGGGTTCCTTCGGTTGAAATTTCTGAAGGTCTGCTCCTGATGTTTCTGATGATACCATCATCTTCACCTGGGAAGCACATTCCTGGCTTGATTGGCAAAAAAGCCCATTCAACCATCTTCATGCTAATACCATGAATAACTTTTGCCTTTTCATTAGGCCTTTTTTGGCCCACAAGAACTAAGCCATATTCCAGGTCTTAGAAAAATCTTAGGTGTGATGCAGTGGTATCAGTGGCAGATTCCTCATTTACTAGAATGGAAAAGGGAAGGGAAGGGAAGGGAAGGGAAGGGAAGGGAAGGGAAGGGAAGGGAAGGGAAGGGAAGGGAAGGGAAGGGAAGGGAAGGGAAGGGAAGGGAAGGGAAGGGAAGGGAAGGGAAGGGAAGGGAAGGGAAGGGAAGGGAAGGGAAGGGAAGGGAAGGGAAGGGAAGGGAAGGGAAGGGAAGGGAAGGGAAGGGAAGGGAAGGGAAGGGAAGGGAAGGGAAGGGAAGGGAAGGGAAGGGAAGGGAAGGGAAGGGAAGGGAAGGGAAGGGAAGGGAAGGGAAGGGAAGGGAAGGGAAGGGAAGGGAAGGGAAGGGAAGGGAAGGGAAGGGAAGGGAAGGGAAGGGAAGGGAAGGGAAGGGAAGGGAAGGGAAGGGAAGGGAAGGGAAGGGAAGGGAAGGGAAGGGAAGGGAAGGGAAGGGAAGGGAAGGGAAGGGAAGGGAAGGGAAGGGAAGGGAAGGGAAGGGAAGGGAAGGGAAGGGAAGGGCTCTTACAGACTAGGGACATTAAACTGTTTCATGTTTTCCATTAATTTCAGACAGTTCCTGCCTGCCAGAATAAGGAATATAGTAAATTAAATAACTAATTAATATTGAGTGATATCCTGAATTATTCCTTTCCCCTCTTGCGCACTGCTTCATACCTTGGTTATTTTTTCATTTATTAGTTTGAAGCAGTGACTGCCAATATGTTTGTCTCCTGTACTGTCTTGCTTATTCTAGTCCTTAAATTAAAGACCTAAAAAAGAAGTTATGTTTATAAATTCCATTATCCTTCTTATAGAACATGAGAAGTTGACTAAAAGCTTAAGCAGATTTGATTTTTTGTGATAGGACTGGACCAAGCAAACTCACAGACGTATAGATAACAGAGTAGATGAGTATATTGTCAAGATCTGAAATGTGATTATTTTTGCCGTATTAGAAACATAGGTTATACAAAGCCTTGATTTATCTTTTTAAAATAGCTGGAGAGATTTCAATATTTCTACATGAGTTCAAGCCCTAGGGGCTTTAAAAATACCACTTGGTGTCACAGGCTTTTGGATAAAATGTTAAAAAATGTTGACCAAGGACAAAACACATCAATGAGTTGAAAAATTTCAGCATAAATGAAATTTTTCTTAGCTTACCTACATTAATTCTAGGCTAGGCCAAGCAGTACAGAGAAAGTGCTCAAGAAGTTGCAGGTTTCATGAGTAATAAAGATACCAACCTGAGGGAAAAGCAGTAGGGCACGTGAGTAATGTGATAATCTCAGAAGTCCTCATGAGTCCCTTCAGCTGATGATGAGGGTGGTTTAACTGTTTTTTAAGTATTGTCCTGTATTAAAATACTTAACACCAACGCCCATCATAAAGAGGCCATTTTACCCATAAACACACTATGAACATCATCAAAAAGGGCTGCTCTTTTCCACACAAGTTTCCACTGCTTGACAAAGTTGGCAGCTACAGCTCTGAAACTTGCTGGCTCTCAGCTCCCAGCAGAAACAGCACTTCATTTAATCCCAATGGCTCAGAACACAATTAGATATATTTGTGTAAGTTAGAATGACATTGCTTTCTTTTCTTTTTTTGTCTCTTTTTTCTGTATGGTGTGTATCAGCTCAGTAAAATACACGAAGACAAACTAAGCCATAGTATGGTTGATGGATAATAAACCCACTAGTGGGTACTCAGTTACTGCGAAGGAAGTGGTGCTGCTCTAGCAAAATTACGTGTTACTAATAACAAATGTCACTTGTTAAAGGCTCGTTACAGAAGAGGAGGAGGGTGCAAGTCCAAAGCACTGGCTGCACTCGAGTGTAATGAGAGCAGGAGGGCTGGAGCATCATCTTGCAGAAAATGAGATAAAATTTAGGAGTTTCCCTTCATAATTGTTAGAGGATAAGTAGCTCTATCATTGCAACTTCTTGTCTATGTACAATAACCTTTGCAGAGAGAAGTATGTTACAGGCTACTATGCGATTCCCTTACTGCAGATACTTCCATGCAATTCACTTGGAAATATTCACTTCTTTCTTTTCTTTTTTTTTTTTTTTTTTAGATTACTATTCTAAATCTCTGATTCCTCCTATTTTAATCTGTTTCCTTTCCTTACCTGTTCCTGTCATCTAATTTTGCCACACCAGTATGCAGTGATAT
>NW_015094510.1:19723560-19754294 GCF_001431845.1 Calidris pugnax
TTTTTTTTTTTTTTTTTTTTTTTTTTTAGATTATTATTCTAAATCTCTGATTCCTCCTATTTTAATCTGTTTCCTTTCCTTACCTGTTCCTGTCATCTAATTTTGCCACACCAGTATGCAGTGATATGGACCACATTGAGCTATTTTTAAATCTCAGAAGAAAGCCCATGAGTTACCACTATAACAGTTTCAGCAAGACATTGACCCTGCCTTTTCCAATAAATTTAAAACAATTTCTCATGCATGCTTTCCCTCAAAATGACTTAGGTCAGCTCACCTCAACATTCCTCTGCTTCAGACCTACCCTCCAAGTCTGGGGGCAGGCTACATAGACAAAAATGCTCCTTTTACCTCCCTGCCTTCTGCCCTTTGCAGGCTGACAGCCACCCAAACTCCAACTTCTGTTACAGAAAACTTTTAGCAAGGGGAAAATGACTTCGAAGATACCTAGCCTTCTCACAAACTCATCCAGGGAGAGAAAAGAAGATAGACAAATCATCCTAAAATTGTGAGGAAACAGCATTTGGATCATTGGTTGCCAAGAGACTGAGGAGGATTTACCTTGTTTAGTGGTCTGGGTCAGCTGTCTGTGCTCCTTTCCTCTACAGCCAAAGAGACATGTAAGCATTTAAAGACGATGTCAGCCTACCCTAAAAAAGATATATAAAACAAATAAAGAGTGAATCAGTCTGCAAATGTAATTCTCTTTTTAGGGACTACGTGGTGATTGTAGGAGAAGGGTTTAAACTAGAGACTCTTGAGACAGCAAAAATTAGATGAAAAGAGTACCACTGGTACTTACCAGCACTGGTACGTACCAGTGCTACGTCTCAGTGCATGCGTCACACAACATCTCTCCACAACAAGCAGAACCACGACGCCTTTCTTCTGAAGTCCAGAAGTGAGATCTGCATGACCACGGACTTCAATGCTTGGTTGCTTCGTTCCCAACATTTCCTGATGGCACTATTAATTATTGACTTGCTGGCTGAGTTCAGAATCAAGTCTCATAGAGGGAACTTGCTGCAGAGGAAAATTTCCCTCCCTTCAGGCATCTTCCCGCTTGAGTCATTTGGGAAAAATTTGCATGTTTTCTGTCATTCATGTGGTTCAAAAAGTCTCTTTTTCTTAAGAGAACTTGTTCTGAAAAAACACCCAGAAATTACCACTTTCGCCCTCTTGTTCCTCTTTCTTTGCCAGGTACATGACCAGAGCATCAGCAACCAGACAGCTTAATCCATCTGCCTGCAAAGTCCCAAATTCATGTGGATTATTTTGTTCATACTGATGACAGAATTTGGCAGTATGTGGTCACATTGTCCAATAACAGTTCAAAAATCTGGCATTGGAAAAGATTGGCCAGGATTGTGGCAATTTGACACAAGCAGCCCTGGCTCAGAAATCTGTAATTTCTAGCAGGGAGATGTGATAGTGCTTCTCCCTTAATTTGTACTGCCCCACACTGCCTGTTTTGTGATGGAAGGACTAAACAGTCTTTGAAGGGGAGAATTTTCCCCTTTTTACATATCATTTGACTGGGGAGTTTTGGAGACAATATCTAATCCCTGTCACTTCTCAGGGTGAAGTCATCTATCTCATTCTCACTGGTCTTCGACTTTATTTTCTTAGACTAACAGGGACCTGTATTGTGTATTTTGTCCTCTTTTCTTTGGGCTTGTGTTTCCACCCTCCTCCATATTTTTTCCCAGTTTTGTATTTTTTAATTGATGCAAAGCTTGTAGGGAGGGACAATTTTTTCCTTTAGAACTAATTTAGGTGAAACAATTCACAAATTTTCATACACACAAACCTTTCCACAGGTCTGCAGCAGGAAGAGCAGACTTTACATTATTAACAGTTTGGGAGCAATAGCACTGGTTTTAACTATGATGTTTGCAGTAGACGCAGACAATTAAAGTAAATACGGTGCCTGCAGCCTGTTGAGTACAGGAGAATGTTAGCAAGGGGAGCTATCATAAAATTGTTAACATTTGTGAAACAGCAAAGGAGATAAGGCATTTCCTTCTGTAGAATAGCAATGATTTAGCCTGAGAAGGGATGTGGGAAAATCACTGTGTTGTAAAACAGCTTCTGAGTCCATGCCTTTCATCTGTTAGAATTATCTCCTCTGATTTCAGCCTCTTGTCTTGAAAATGTGTAGGTTTCTCCTAAATCCTGAACATAAAGATAAGAGAGGGATTAGTTGTTTGGAAAGAACTTATTTTCTTCTGGCATTTTTTTGTGGTTCTGGTGATCATACACCCATGTTTATTAAACTTTGGTAGCACAAGAAGTATAATTCATAGGTACACCATAATGAATTAAAATTTTCAGCTCGTTTCAGAATATATTAGTTACTGTACCATGTCACACCATCTCACCACCAAAAGAATTTAAGAAGAGGGGAAACATACATAATATTCCCTCTAATAATCAGCTTTCAAGATTTGTGGCACAAATTCTTCTTCAAGTAGAGAAAGTTTCTCTATATTTTAAAATTCTCAGTGGTTTTCCCGTCCTTGAACTTTCCATGGTATCTCTTGAACCCCTGTAAACTTTTAGCTTGTATGTAAACTTGTAACAAGGATTTTCAAAGCTACCCTGCACAATTTTTGAGGAATACTCCCTTTTTGTCAGTTCTCTGTAGAAAATACATCCAATATATTAATCATGGACTTGACAACTACGGGGCTTTCTCTCAATTACTTCTCACTGCCATTTGTGCTTGGGGGTCTTTGGCTGTGGCAACATCCAGCAGTCTGCCACAAGAGACCCATTGGTATAAAACTCATGGCCAGGAGAATGGTGCACCACTTCCTGCACAGAACACGACGCCAACCAGCCAAATGGATAAAGAGATTAGTTTTACAACACTGGTGTAACAAAATGAAGCAAAAGCATTTCAATTAGAATGAAGACATCACTGAAATGCAACCTCTCCTTATTGACTTCGGAGTATATCCCCCTCATATACACCAAAACTGTGTCCCTCAATTCCAGTTATTGGTGTTTAATTTAACACCTGACAGTGATTTGGTTGGGACCCCTTGTGACCATTTGCCCAATACTTTCCCCAAAAGCAAAACAGAGAATCATTCCCAGCAGGGAACTATTTAAACCTTGCCCTCTGAGCCCTTGGGAGGGTTCAGGGAGGTTGCTGAAGTGGCATTATTACCTCTTACAGACAGTCACTTGGTATCCCTGGATACTGGTATGACATAGTAGCTAATGGTTTACTTTCCTCATTATTTTCCTACCTGTATCGTGTTTTCTCTTTCCTTCACTCATGTCCTTTCACTCCCTTTTACTCTCCAATTTGCTACTGCAGAGTGGTCCCTCTTCTCTCACTGCTTCCCATTATCCCTCCATAATCCCATTGTACAATCTGACCATCATCTGCACTTTTCACAGCCCTAAACTGAAGAAAGAGCCTGGCAGATATTAGAGCATGTTCAAAGACTAGTAATGATGATGAAAGATTTTTAGACTGAAGAGTGGGCAACAAAATACAGGCTATTAACTTAAAGGAGGAACCTAAGAAAGGGGTCTGACATAAAAGAATATGCAATATAAAGAAGTAAATTAGATTCTCCTATTTAGCTTCTCTTGAGGGAACATTCATGAAACTCAAAGGCAGAAGATACAATTTTTAAACATAATATTAACCACAAAATATATTGCCACAAATATAACTGAGGACAGAATATAGCATTTTATAAAAACGTTAGACAATCAGATATGATGTAGGTACTGTGAACTCCATAACTGCATTAAGTGAGTTTAACAAATTACAGTCGTTTAGCCTAAATTTTAAACTTATCTGGGGGCCCACAATAACTACTGTGTGAGTTGGTGGAGGGAAAAGAGTGGGTAGAAGTTACACAAGCGGGGAAGTCTCTAATTCTCCACTGCTGTGTTCAGGCCTTTTCCATCAAAGCTTGATTTCTATGAAAGAAAAACTTTTGGACCAGTGAGGTCACTGCTCCAATTTAGTACAGCAGTTCCAATATACCATGTCAATTTTCTGGTGCCTTGTCTTTTTATCACACACATCAAACCTGGAGAATTCCCTTAGTCCTCTGAACCGGTGAGTGTGGAAAGAGAAAGCTGGGCTGCAAAGGAAGAAATGAAAGGCAGGATTTTATTTAAAAATTGCCAGTGCACTATTTTTTCTTTCTCTACCCTGTGATAACATCCTTCACCCAGGGTGACTGTACAGCAGAAACAAATTATTAGATAATTGGAAATGCAGGTCTTACATTTGAACTACAAGCAAAAACACTCTTGGGTGGCTTAACACTGAGGTCTTCTCAACACAAGGTATCATACTCAGTTAATGCTAAAAATGTCTGTTTCACTAATAATTCATTTTCAAAACAGATAATTAAGCAGTGAGACATTCCAAGGCATTTATTAATGTTTAATAATGCATGGCACAAAGCAGAAGAATTTTGATGCTAATTTGTTCTTGATAACCGTTCTAATTCTTCAGCCTCTCCCGAATCTGTTAGTTTTGGGGTTTTTTTCAGAATGCTTTTAAAAATGTAGACTTCAGTGCAACATGTGAATCATTTAAATCCAAGATCACAATTAGGTTGTAAAGCACTGAGCATATGCATATGTTTTATGAAAAGTACACGCTTGTGATTCAGCTGTGAAAACCTGAGGCTGGGTTTTGTTTTCTTTTTCTAGAATAAAACCTAACCCAGCAAGCTTTAATTGGATCTCAGTGGGAGACAGTTCATGCATTGAACTTCTGTCGCTCCCTGATTTATTTACATGTGTGTATATATGAACAGAAAGAAGGAGTTTCTAATTCCAACACATTGATGAAACTCTTGTAAAAACATAAAAGGGAAATAAAAACATCAAGGTTTTTTTTCTGATTACTCATGTACAAATTTCTGAAAGCTGTGAAGGGGAAAAGGTAGTGCTGTAGCATTGCTAATTGTTAAATGGGAGATGATCCAAAAGCCAGAGCCAGAGCTCCTCAACCAGAGGAGATGAGTATATTTGTGGAGCTACGGAGGATGGTTTTTATATTTCAGACACAGCTGGGAGGCAGGTGAAGCCGCTGGTAATGCCATTTCCTGTATAAAACTCTCAGTACAGCATGTTTCCCAGTTCTCTGTCTTTGCAGAAATCAAGTCATTAGGTGGTCATTTCTCATCTCTAGGAGATTGAAGGCTGCAGATCGATACTTCAAGTGGGTGATTAGTGAATATCAAGCATCAGGGTTTGCAATTATCTAATTCAACGGTGAGGGAAGCAAAGGAGGGAAGTGGTTGCATGGACTAAAATAATTAGATCAGATAATTCTTCCAATGTGAAACACATGTGTATATTGCCAATGAATACTAAACGACAAAACAGAAAGAATTAAGTATTCATTTCAAACACTGAAAACACCAGTTTCAAAGGGTCAAATGTCACTGTGATTGAAACTATTGTCAAAAGGGAGAAGAGAAAAGCACTGTTTTTATAAGCCTGCATGTTTTTATTCTGTCACCATGATTAGCATCCAAATGGTAAGTTAAATCCTTTTGCCAGACCTTACAGACTTCTTCCATATAAATATCATTTGAGATCAGCCACCACCCTACCCCACTATGTGAAGACCATTGGGTGATTTCATCACGGATGAGTGTGCTGTGATTGTGCCAGGTGCACTGATTCTGACAGTAGGTAAATCTGGAGAGAAAGTAAGAAAAATATTTCTCAACTGACTCCCTATAGAACAAAAAGAGTATTTTGAAAATTAAATAAAGTCATTACATGTCATGTTACAGGTTTTCTGCAATAAGAGTGTGTGAAAGAAAGGAACTAAAGTGGTAAGTGTTAATGTCAACAAAAGGCAGTTGCCCAAACCAAAACAGCTATAATCTTTTAAAGGGGAGAAAAACATAATTCTCTCAATTAATGTTATTGATTCCTCATGTGAAAAGAGAACCACAGAACATTGAGTCAATTTTGTAATTGCATATTTTTAATCTAAAACAGAAAAGGCAAACTGACAGAAACTCGAGCTCCTTCCACTGAGGCACCATACCCCAGAGCACTCTGAAAGCTCAGCTGGCAGCTGAAGAAGGGACACAAGCTACCAATGCTTCTGCACAACGTAATTGTCTGAAACAGATCACTAGGCCTAAGACCCAGCAATATTCCTGGGCAAAAACCTTCCTGGAGACTCTACAGCTAAATCCTGACCTGATCCCTTCCATTAGTAGTATCCACAAAACCCTTCGTATCACTACTAGCTATGTAACCACAACAGCTCTGTGAAGCTCTAAAGTAAAAAACAGGATAGGTATTTTGACCCATGAATGAAATCTAGAAGTAGCCAGCATGGAGTGAAAGAGAACTTTCTTTTTGTTTTTTAAAGGGGGCATACAGTATAAAGTCTTTCATCAATTTAAAAAATAAAAAGCATGCTAAACAACAATGTTAGGTCTGGACACCAAGATCGCTCTAGTGTATATGTGCAAACCCACAGGAAGAGAAGTAAATAACATATTGTCAAGTAAAGGAAAGTGACAGTAGAGGAGAACAGTAAGAAGTGAAATGAAATGAAATGAAATTAAATTAATTTGAATCCAGAAAAGGCAACTGAAGATTTTCTGCAAAACAGAAAGGCACCGTGCACCCAATTTTTTACATTTTCTGCTAGTAATACTTTAATTGAGGCAGTCTGTTTGACTTTCAGATTTATTAGTCCTTTACAGAGGTGCTGCTATTCAGTCCCAGCCCTTTCATCACAAGGGCAAGTTACATTACAGATCAGCCACACTTACCCTAACGTGCAGTTGGAATACATTTTAACATCATAAAGGGAAAAAAGGCCTAGGAAATGTTATCTTCTGTGCCCAGTAGGATAAACTGCTCTTTCAAAATACAACTCACACTGTAATAGCTGTTGGGAGCTGCAGCAGCTCACAGCAGGTTTTTCTATTGAGGTCTAAGACTTGTATCTATGTTTACAGAGGTCGTCAACTTACACAAACTGCAACTGGACAGAACTACTGATGCCTCCAAAGAAAGTCATGGTGAAGGTTCATCTGTGCAATGTGAGAGGCTTCTAACAAGTGTCAGGTTAATAGTGAGCCCTGAAGACGTGCACCCACAGCTCTTCGGGTTCCTGCAACTTGGTGCAGCGCCAACGGTGCCAGCTGTGCCTCTGCACCTGCCAGCGCTTCGCTTCTGGGCCCCAAGTGCTCTGCTGCCCCAAAATGTTTGAGTTTTGCCTTTCACCAGAGCAACTTTCCTAGGGCACAGCACAGACTTGATAGGGTGGTAGAATTTACAGTCTTCTTCAGATAACTGATTTATAGGTTTCTGGGAAGCTCCCCCTTGTCATACAGTTTTAACATCTCCCCCAAATATTAAATAAAAGTAGGGTACAGTAGATGGAGACTTTTTGCTTTTACTTCCTGTGTATTTAATGGTTCATAAAGCTGTTATTACATATTTAATGTCCTGTACTTGAAAACACAATAGAATCGCCTTGCTACAACTCACCATAGCTTTAGAGCTCTAAAGTTAAATTTAAGGACACTGGAAGGCCACCAGAGAAAGAAAAAAAAAACTGATCTCCATAAATCTCAGTGGGATGCAAGGATGTAAATTCAGCATGTAGCTAAGAAGAGAACACCTGTATCCATGGATTTATTGTAATCACCCAGCATATTCTCCCTCCTATTATTTTGAGCTTCCCTGACTGTGATTATGGACACTAAGTCCTGTGTGATTCAGCATCATGTTGACAAAATTATTTGTGAACAGGAAACACTTTAGCAAGACTGTGAAAATATCTTGTTCGCTAGTGTCTTGGGAAGATCTTCTATTGTGTAGAGTTTTGTTAAGTGGGTATGTAAGTTTTATTCAGTGGGTATAACTTTTTTATAGGTTTGAATTTGCTATTCATCTCATCCTTCCTCCATATTCCTCATCTGGTCATATATATCTTTTATTTAATGGATTGGATACAATGAGACTTGAGGAATTAAAGAATTGTGCTGCACAGAAATAAACTGCAGTGGATCTGCACTTTGTGCTGCCACCCTGAACATACTCTAAAGGTGAAGGCTGAAGCTTCTACACCTTTGCATCTTCCTCGTGACAGTAAGTTAAAAAAAGGTCATGGCCCAGATTTTTTAAATGTCTAACTGCAGTGATTTCAGTTTCAACAAGGAGCATGACAGACAGAATCCAACAACCCTGCTGCAGCAGTGATGCAGTTGTTGGTGGGTGCTTCTTAACAGTGTTTGGCCTGTAAAATATGCCTTTACTCAGCTTATCTCAGTTTACCATATAAATAACTTTGACAACTCCTTTCCAGGTCCCCAGTGGACTACAACTATAAAAGGAAATTAGTAATATCAATTGCACTATCTTTTGCTGAAGTACAAACTCAGTCTGTCTCTGAAGTGCTTTGTGGAGTTACCTTGGATACAGAATCTGGCCCATTGTCTCTGGTGGAAAGCAACATCTTAATTGGAGGTTTATAGTGGGTATAACTACTTCAAGATCTCTGCTGACATTTCATACGGCATTTCAGCTATTTAGTAGTAGTAAACTCATAGTTAAATCTCTGTGCCACTCTCTGTGCAACTCCGTGTTAGAGAAATACACTGGCACCAAAGTCTTTCGGTTAGAAAATACCTTGTCAGCTAGTCTAGTGTTGTGCTTCATTACCAGCAGTAGGGGTGTGTGGATTTTGCCTGCTTGTGGAGAAGAGCTGACAGTAGTTCGAATAAGCAGCAAAAAAACCCTCAGCAAGTGGCAATCTGCAAATGAAGCTGAATCAGTGTTGTTGTGTTGTATTCACTCACAGCTGCTTATTAGATTCTGGGACTTTCTTCATCTTCATGGAAACAAAAGACTGATTTTAGGGCAGAGACCGCCATGGGGGAAGGCTGATAACGACTGAGACAGAACTGCCCTGCACAGTCCTGGCGATGGAAGGATTCAAGGCTATGGGGGAGGGAGATCTAGGGGCAGAAGCTGTTCTCACCAACCTCAGCTATGAGTTAATGAACAGACGCAGAGCTGCCAGCACTGTTGCTTTTGGCAGCAAGCTGCTAGTCCAAGACACTAAGCAGAAATCAACTGAACTTTTGTTCTCCAGGAGGCAAGTTTCTGTGGTGCCCATCAGTCCCAAGAGTCACTACTCGGGTCAGCCATGTAGGTCTGAAGAGGAGGCTGAGGGGAGACCTTATTGCTCTTTACAACTACCTGAAAGGAGGGTGTAGAGAGGTGGGGGTCGGTCTCTTTTCTCAAGTCACAGGCGACAGGACAAGAGGAAATGGCCTCAAGTTACACCAGGGCGGGTTCAGGCTGGATATTAGGAAAAATTTTTTCACTGAAAGGGTTATCAAACTTTGGAATGGGTTGCCCAGGAGGTGGTTGAGGCACCATCCCTGGAGGTGTTCAAAAGATGGGTTGATGAAGTGCTGGGAGGTATGGTTTAGTGATGATGCTCCTTGTTTGTTGTGTGGGTGTCTATTTTTGTCAGTTAGGTTGACGGTTGGACAAGATGATCTTTAAGGTCCCTTCCAACCTAGAAGATTCTGTGAGATTCTGTGAACTGCCCTATGCCACGGGTAATACAGAACTGATCAGAGTACGGCCACCGGCTGTTTTCAGACTTGGCATTGCTGGCAGGTGTGGATTTGGCAGTTCTCAGCGGTAGGCTGCAGCCCACAATTTGTGTCTTTCGGGGATGTCCTAACAAACTGGCTCAGGTACTGGTAGTGCAGCTGAAGCCACACATTCAGCACTGTCTGGGTACTGACCCTGCTTGCCTCTCAGGCAGGTTTCCACCCCGGGCTGGTGTCTCTGCTGATGTGAGCAGAAGGTATCTACAGTGCCTGAGGAGGCACTGCACTGGTGGTAGCCTCACAGCCAGGAGTCAGGCTGCAGAGCCCCCCCGGGCAGCAGTCTGCTATCCAGTCTGTTTACTTGCTCTAAAAGATTCCAGTTATGCCTTTTAATTTTCATGCTGAATTAATTACCTGTCCTTCCACACAGATGGCTTCAGAATAAAAATACAGTGCCTGTCGTCAGCTTTCATTTAAAACTCCTTTCATACCAACGCAGTGGCTGGAAGGACCCCATATAACAAACCTTGACAGTCAAGTAATATCAGCTAAGGCTTCAGTTAGAGAAGCTGAATTGGAAAAATTGATCTTGAGACCGTCCTCCAAACTCTGCATCTCAAGGTCACAGCTATCCTACGTATATGCAGCAGGACAGAGGGCATGAACCCCAGCTCCCCAGGGCACTGCTCTTCTGTCATGCTCACGTGCAACCAGAAAGATGGAGGAATAAGCCACGTTGCATTACATTTGAACGTGGGGTAATACAATTTTTTTCCTTAAGACATTTCACCTCGTTCTTCATTTCATCAACTTCTAGTTTCATAACACAGAATGGATCACTTTTTTTTTTTTTTTTTTGCTAAAGCATCTGTGATATTTCATTAAAATATTGGCAGTGTGAGGCCCCGACTTTCTTACAAAAATAAATCAATTTTGTACAATCTATGAAGCGTACTGACTTTGCTGCTTTAACCCTTACCAGCAATCTTAGCATATAAAGGGTGTAAAGGTTTTAAGTGTACACCAGGCATTCTCTGGCTTCAGAGAGGGGCTGCCTTTTCTTGCAGAAATCATGAGATCCATTCAGACATGTTCCCGTTCAATATTAATGGCACCTTCCCTCTTTGTAAGTTATAAAAAAATCAATTTGGTCACTTGAGGGATGGGAAATCGTTTCTATTCACTCAAGTTATTTATGGATTTAAATCCCTCATGCCCTAATGGAAGAACATTCCTACCATTATTAGCATTACAGAGACACAGGCACTGAAAGAGAATACTAGGTGCTTTATTCATATCTTTACTACAATGAAGGAACATGAGTGAACCCTTGATTTGAGCCTTTGTACCTACAAAGGCAATCGGCTTGGACAGGTAGAGAAAGGACATCTCTTTAATCTCAAGTGACAACTCCTTATATTTTTTCATTTTAATACGAATAAATTTCATCTTTGCTTTTTATCTAATTAGTAATGCTTACAATTCACCTCTACTTGGACAATGTCCAGCAGTGATGGCATTTGTTATTATTTAATTCTTTACAGGGTTCTGAAAATGCTGTCTTCACTGAAGGAGAAAATCTGTTTCTCTAAAACAAACTCCTTCCTGACTCATACAATAAATACTTGAGACCATTTTAACTAGTCTTTCTTCTTATTAAAACATTTTTCAATTTCTCTCTCTTAGCCTACATTCAGAAACCACGTAATAGAACTGTGTTTGGGTCTAACATCTTCCGATGCCAAAATATATTGAGGAAAGACAGAAGCCCAAGCTATTGAATATTAGACTTGGGGTTCAGGCCTCAGATATGAAGTGAAAAAATAGTTAAAGCATGAAAAGCTACAGTCTTGGATGGACAGATGAACCAAGGGAAAAAGGTGGAAGAAGGGATTTGTTTTCATATGACAAAAAACCTGAAATTATGAGTCAATGGGGCAGAGATTTACAAGAAGTCTGTTCCAGATGGCAAAAACTGTAAAGAGAGCTTTTGCCTTGACAGTTTTGAGCTTGTTTGGTGGGACTGAAAAAAAGCCAGTGCAAAGTTAAGAATGAACCTAGAGAGCGGAAGAGAGAGAAGACAAAAAGGGGTGACATAACTTGACAAGGGACTATTGAAAAATACAATAAAGTTCTTTGACTGCAGGGGATTCTGCACATGCAGCTTTGCAATAACCCAAGGAACCCAAGGATGGAGGGAAGCATAGTGACTCTGCACAGCAAGACTTTAGATAGTTGTGTAGAAAGGAAAATGGCATCACCCACAGCAGAAGAGTATGTCACAAAGAGCAGTGTTTTGCTCAGAGAATCATCTAAGTTGGAGGGTATCTTTAAGATCGAGTCCGACCATCAACCTAACTCTGCAAAAACCACCACTAAACCATGTCTTTCAGCACCAAATCTACCCATCTTTTAAATACCTCCAGGGATGGTAATTCAACCCCTTCCCTGGGCAACCTGGTTCAATGCTTGACAACCCTTTCAGTGAAGAAATTTTTCCTAATATCCAATCTAAACTTCCGCTGGTGCAACTTGAGGCCATTTCCTCTTGTCCTATCACCTGTGACTTGGGAGAAGAGACCGACCCCCACTGAGAAGCTGCAGACGCTGAGTATCCCAAGTCAGCTTCCCATGGGAAACAAGCAATGACGTGATGCCTGGATGGCTCCACATGTACCTGACTTGGAGCAGTACTGACAATTTCAGTCCAAGGGCAATGTCCAGACCTCAGAGTACTGTGCCACTGCAACAACCTCATCTCAAGAATTCATGTTGCCTAGGAAGAATTATCCTCCTTCCTGTAAAAAGGAAAAACTGTGCCTGCTAACCACACACAAGTAAGCATTTCAAAAAGCAACACAAGCCATAGGTTTTTTTTCCCAGACTAAATACTTACATGACAAATGTCTAGACTGCACGTAATGGTTCTATCTGCTGCCTCTGATCACAAGACTTGCCTCTTAATTCCTTCTACTTCCCTCGTGCTTTGAGTTCAAAGCTTTCCTGAGCTTTGCAAAGGCAAAGATAGAGAGAGCAAGCCAGTGTGCATACCTCATCAGCACAGACTATTCTCTCTGCTATCGCACATTCACACAGTAAAGTGAAAATTAGTCCAAGAATCAATGTTTGATTAACTCTGCCAAGCAGACTAGCTTGGCATCAAATAAGAAACTCAGCATAATAGGATTTTTTTCCCTCCAGAAAAGATTGACTGCAACAGCTTATTTTTCCAGACTGCTACAGAAGAAAATGTACTTCCATGTTTCAGTTCATTTCACCCATACTTCAAAAATGCAACAAATTTAAAATTACATGAATGCCACCTTGGTCTTTTCCAATGTAAATTAATTTATGCTTCTATGACAAATGCCTCATATTCATTAGCTCTGTGTCTCTTAACTTCATTGACCTCATCAGAGTTTGTGTGACATACCCATATAAGCAAGATGACAGAACTAAAATTTTTCTACTTTGTACAACTATCCGTACCAGCCCTAGAGCCTTTCAAATGTGCTTTATTCAACCTCAGTAATTAAAAAATACATTTATTTTACTTACCCTGGATCTGTAATTTCTGAAGATCAAAAGATAACTGTCGTTTTTGGTGATAGGAAGTAGTTGATAGCATTTAGCACATCTAAATATGTCATACGATACCAAGCAAGGTTCATATATCTTAACTAGTTCAGAGTGTGATTTGTGTAATATGCACAGACATATCAAATAGCGTCTCTGGCTCCTTACTGAAGCAATTACACCAGAGGGCTGATGAGCTGATGAACTAATGCAGGTTGTTTTCCCCTGGATTTCTGCCTTTGTGTTGATTCATGCTGATGACTGAAAAAATGTGTATTAGATATGAACCTTCTCAAGAGTGGCAGCAAGCCACTGTCTATCTTTAGCCAAAGATAGACTTTAAGCTAAAGTCTATCTTTATGCACGCTCTCGCTCTCCCTTGTGCTCTCTCACACTCTCTCTCTTGGACTCTGTCATTTAGGTGAGCATTGCAGCCCTTCTCACAGTCAGGACACGTAACGTTTTTTCCCCTCCACTATTTAGCAAGACCTGTTGGAGGGTACTACTGCTGAGATGGCTCCCTTCAGCCATATGGTTTGGACTCAGCCAACGGCACACGCTGCCACTCCACACATAAGCTGTATGGAACTTCATTCCTGCAGGAAACCAGGGATGACACTGAGAAGCCTGCAGGGTTTTGAGTGAGGACAGGCACAGGAGCTGGACTCTTTTCACTGGTTTCCAGCGATAGGACAAGGGGCAACGGGCACAAGCTGGAACATAGAAAGTTCCATTCAAATATGAGGAAAAAGTTCTTTCTGGTGAGGGTGACAGAGCCCTGGAACAGGCTGCCCAGGGAGGTCGTGGAGTCCCTTTCTCTGGAGATCTTCAAGACCCACCTGGATGGAGTCCTGAGTAATGTGCTCTAGGTCTTCCTGCTTTAGCAGGGGAGTTGGACCAGATGATCTCTAGAGGTCCCTTCCAACTCTGACAATTCCATGATTCCGTGATTTATTGATTAGCAGATACAGCCAAGGGGGAACAGCATTTACCTGTCAAAACCAGATGCCGTGGCCAAAAAAAATGTGTGGATGTTGGGTTTTTTTTTACATCCATGACTGTAAGTACGACACCTCAGACAACATAAATCCTAATAAGGAGATGACATGAGAAAATTGATGGTGAAAGGTGGGAGCTGGAGTCGTCTGGCTGTTTGCAGAAAGGGTAGTTTAATGGACCAAGTCACCCTCGTACTGGTGAGGCTTCCCTCCCTGGTGGTAATACCAGTTTGACTAGTTAGCCCTGTTATTTCTGCAGCCAACCAGGCTTCTGACTGTCTTCTGAAGCTGTCAGGTCACAGCCGAAGCAAAGGTGATGGCCTGAGACTACACGTTCATTTCTAGTAATCAAGGAAACACTGTGAGCCAGGTACAGCCCTTGGTTATTCCCAAGAAGATCTTGGTGGGAATGAGTGTCCCTATGCCCAGCACTCTTTTGCTAAAGCTCCCACTTCTCTAATAGTGATCAAATGTTAGTCTTATCTCAACTTTATGATTCAATGTTCCAGCTAAGAAATTAATATGCAAAAATGGAACTTACTAAAGCTCATTCCTGGGGGGAATATGTAATTATGCAGAAATGAACAGAACTTAACTTACGCATTTTGCATTTCCACAGAAACACATGGACTGAGAGCCAGATATTCATTGTCATTCTAGCATCTGAATACTTTTAAGAATCTGGTGTAAAATGTGTACACTTTTTCCCCTAAACGAAATTTAAAAGTTTCAGCTAAACCACTTTTAATAAAAAATAAATTATGTTTCTTAAGAGATTAACTACATGTAGTGCTGCACGCAGCAATTTTTTCCAGCTGACAGTTAATTATTCCAACAGCATACCCCAAGGATTGTGTTCATGTGAGATAACACTTTTGTCAGGTCACTGACAGTTGGTTCACAAAACACCTTTGAGGTCTGGGTTATCTCAGCATAACACACAATTTCTAGGAATCTTACTGCTTAATTCTCATTCATTTTTTACATATAGATCCTTTTCTTGGACGTTAAGGTTTGGATTTGAAAGCCTTACATATTGTACAAATACAAAAACACAACCTAGGCAATTCCAAGGTCAAAACATTTAGTCATAGGTAGCACAAAGCCAGTTTAACAAAACATGTACCTGCAGCTTTACAGAGCATACAGCAGTCTTTAATTTATTTGTGTTAATCACGGTCACATAATATAAATGAATCGTAATAGCTCCAGCATGATCTGGACTTCCTATGGGAAGAGCTCAGAAGCACTCTAAGGACACAGCGTTGGTAGTATTGCTCACTACTGTTGTATATAAATGTTGGAATTTGTGCCTGTATAGGGGAAAATAACAAACTACAAACTAGGAATGTGTTGGACTGTTCTTGTCTCCCCTGGGGAGACCTTCAATGCAAAGCAACATCATGGAAAGACACTCTTTGACTATGTTATATCAAGCTGTAAAGATTTTCTTGACTTTTGACCAACAGATGACATGTCCACAGTTCCTTCAGTTCACTCATGAAACCTGTGAAAATCCACGTTTCCATCTGAGAGGAGTACACCACAAGCACACATAGTTCCCACAAAGAGATGGAGTCATAGATCTTACACGATTTTGGCCCTTTTTTTAGGTAACTTTCCAGATGAATTATCTTTTAGTGACATCTTAAAAACATGTCATCTTGCATTGTTACTACAAAAGGCTTCACTATCATTCACAGTCATAACTAACATCTACCCCTTTTCCTACATCTTTACTACCTCTGTGAATACCATTGGAGGTCATTTTTCCTCCAGTTTCATTACAGCATGCAAAAGAAGCAGGAAAATATGTTACAAAATAAAGTGAGTCTCTATTGAGCCTCTGCAATCAGATGCATCCTAATCTATTTCTGTTTGGGTTTTTTTCCCTTTCTCCTCTGATCTGATTCTGCAGAAAGTACTTCCAGTAAGATATGAAACTATACAATTTGAAGGAGGGAGAAGTACACCTTTTGCTGCCTCTGCCTTCATGTCCCATGGATATAGAAGAGAAAGTTTTCCAAGCTTTTCAGATGCTCTTTACCATGGACTGGAGAAGACTTTTTTTCCTGTGACTTCATATATTTTGAGTGGTGTACTGGTGTAGGAGATGTGCATTTCTAGACCTCTGCTGGAGCTAATGAAAATCCTGTTTAATCTGACACAGGAACTACCAGTAGCTGAGGAAGAAAATAATTCTGAGTTCTGGAGTATGTGCTGTATTACTGAATGCAGAGTATAACAACAAAGAGAAGTTTCATTACCTAGGCTTCCTACAGACAGTGGTAGTGACTTGAAAACTAGCACCTCCCTGATGGCATCCAAAGAGAGATTTCTTATTTTAAAAGCAGATCTGGTGATTCTTTCCATTTTTAGGAAAAGAATATAAAGAATTGCAAACAAGTCATGAGATTCTCCAGCTTATGGCCAAAAAAAATAAATCCCATTGAGTCAATAAGATGCAACTTCCTTTAGATTAGTGCTATATCTGAAGAGTGAGGTGGAAGAATGAGTGAGGGGCCTGCTGAAGGTTTTTCGTTCTAACATTCTCTTTTTTTGGCAGAAGCAGTCAAAAAGGCATTCTTCCACATGGTTCCTATAAAATATTGCACTGTGTCTTCCCTTAGGCTTGCTTTTTAGAGATAAAAAGAAAGTTCTCTACAGAGAGGGGTAGAATTTATTTATGTTGTGGACCTGTCTTAAGAACTTCAGTGACAACGAAGCAGAATTGCTTCTACAAAGACTAAAATAAACCTGCAAGATAGATAGCATTTCAGTTCCTCCAGTAATTCTTCAAACTTCTCTAAACAAAACCAAAGTACACCAATATTATGATGAAGCTGCCAGTTGATCTGTTAACTAGACATCAGAAAGTGTTCAGATGTCAAAAATATTTTTAACAGGATGGTCACAATCTTAAAATACCAGGGAGCCTGTGTTTTGCTGTCTCCCTCACATACACACCAAAAATTATCTAGAGTCAGAGTCAATGTAAAAATGCAAAAATAGCTTACTGCTAGCTTAGCAACTGTGGGTGTTCTGAGCTTCTGAATTAAGACTAATATTCATAAAGGTGCAGAGGGAAAACATGCAGCGGGAGACTACAAACTTATGTATGTTTTTGGGGAAAATAACTTCTAAAAAATGGCAATTGTAGCAGAAACATGGAAGGTATTTGTTATCATGATATGGTGATTTGTTATTATCTAGTGGCTGTAGACAAAAGTCTGGCAACAAGTTTAGCATGCAACTGTGTGGCATGTAAACTGTTTATGCTACAAAGGAAAGAGCGTAAAAAGAGCATGTGCTGGAAAAAGGTGGGGAAGCCCTGTCAGCCCACGTACATGGGACTTCCCAGAATGCTGTCCACAAAAGAAGGGGTCCATCCAATGTTGCCATTTTCAGGCTTAGAAAATGCTCAGAAACAGCATAAGATGACATCTAATTAAATTGTTATCATCTTTTAATTGCTCATTTTGTATTAATAAACATCTTTTGCTCACATCCTAGACATTAGGCATTGTTTCCATGAACCCTCCTGGATTCAGAGTCACAGGGAAGAGCAACTCATCACTGGTAAAATAATGGTCACCATTTCAAGATCTATGAACAGGATCCTACAAGACTAAGTAGATCTAGAAAGTCATCTTACAAAGCCAGGTGAGGAGAGATTACCTACTTGAACCCACCCTGGATCACTGGAAAAGAATGCATTTCTTTCTTTTATGCATAAATGGAGACAGCAGAGGAACTGTTTCTGCAGTCTTCCGTAGCCAGCCCAGCATTTCTAAAGAACAAAAACTTCAGGTACGAAAGAATGAGAGAGATCCTAAAAATATAAAGAAAGATAAAGAAAAAAACCACCAAAACCAAACCTATAATTAAACCTGTCCCTGAGATAGCACAATACTTTTTTGAAGTGTGAAGAACTGTAAAGATCACTGTCTCGGGCAGGTAGGAGGAACAATGCTAGTTCCACCAGGGCAGGCAGTAGAACTATTGGTGAATCTGGTGGGAGGTGTGGGCGCAGCTCAGCCACCTGCCACAGATGTCTGAAGTTCTGCCACAGCCTGCAAACAAAAGCTCTTTCTTCCTTAAGACACCACTGACTCCGGATAAGAAGCTTAAGTATAATTTTCCAAACTAATGAGAACCTGGGGTCTAAAATATCAAGCTCCCCTTAACTCTAGTGAGATGTACAGAGAAATCAAGAGGAGAAATATCCTTTTCTCTTTTCCTCTCCTCCATCAGAGAGACACAACTGTCAATGAATCACATGCTCTCATCTCCGCAACAGGAACAAAGTAGCCTGGCTCTGTTGAGGCCTATTTTGATTAAGACTAGGTCAGTTCCCCGGGTGTATTACACTGGATGATCACTTTTAGATGCCTCACAGGGCTCTCAGAGCACTCAGGGGGCTAACTTGCTTTCTGGTAAAATAATTTAACTTCTCAGGAGGTATGAGTAAAGAGGGTAAAGAGAAACAAGTCATTTTTAACCAGTGGCACATGGCTTCTAATACTTTCAGAAGGCACACTTACAAAAGTAAGGGAAGATCAGAGACAGAAACTAGGGAATCACATCCAGACTTTGCAGATGACAGCAGGGGGATACAAGATGATTCTAGGGAATAAAGAAAAGAGGCATCAAAGTTACCTAAGAGGACAGACTTTTAGGAATGCTCTTTAATCTCGAGACCAAAACACACCATATCCTAGGGATATCAACAGTAGACATGAGCAGGGCTGAAGGATAGAAGGTACCTTGACATAATACCTAAATGTCACTATTTATTCAGTGCCTTGCCACTTCATTTGGTGGAAAAATTAATGTCTTTTAGAACTGCTGCTATTTGTATCTTTCATTTCATTTTACTATTTCGTTTATCGTTTGTAGGAAAATTTCCCATTCCCCTTTTTTCCTCATGTTTTTCTTGCATTCTCGTTTTCTTTTACCTGTATATTTTTCCTGCAGCAATTACATCATCATTACTACCCATGATGGCAATGACACAGCAAAGAGAAATGTTTCTGGGATCATTGTGGATGTTTAAGATTAGATGTGGAAGTTAAGCTTCCTGTGGCATCAACAGAAAGAAACAGAAGCCTTGAGGGAGTCATTCATCTCAAGTCATGTGTGTGAGACACAAGGGGTAACAGCTTTTGAAGGTCCCTTCATCCCCCCATTGACTGTAGGGAGTCCAAGAACAAGCAGTTGGTTTAGACAAGACATTTGAGTTTTAAATCAAATTAATTCCACCTTGACACTGCAAAAAGTTCTCTGACTGATGAAAAAATGTATAAAAAGACCTGTACTTTGTGCTTACATACAGTTCAGATTTACCATGCATTAAAGGCATATTTGTATGGAAGCTTAGATTTTGGAGGATGTTTGACCCACATAAAAATCTCAGGAGGGCCAGAGCCCAACTGGCATTTTTGACACATCTGGTAGAGAAAAACAATAATGTACAGGGACCAGGAAGAAAGATCATGGAACGTGGCTGAGAAAAACGTTTGAGCCTAACAGTCACTCTTGGGAAACTGGCTTGTCAAGTTCTTGCTGAAGGCATCAGTGATGTGCAGAATATTACTCCGGAGGGATGGACTGGCTTATCATACAATACTGCTTGAATTAATTTCCTCTCAGAGGGCCCTAGTTTGCCATAGATGATCTGTTTCTCCAATGTTTCCAAAGACAGAAATTCACTGCTGCTTACCACTGAGCCTGCATGGTTGTGTGGCTTACAGATACTACAAATTAGCCCCTAGGATCTGAGATCTGGTCTTCAGAAGGAATGCTTGCCTCTGTTGACAAAAATTATAACAGTATTGGCCTATGAAAAATAAGACAAATTGATAACTGTGTGCTTTTTGTATTAGCAGATAATAAACACAAAATTTAAACTTGGTTCATTTGCCTGGAAGCTTCAAGTCATTTGATAAAAATTCAATTAAAGCATGAGTAGTGAGCTTAAATGTAATCAAAAGGCAAGGGAGGGGACTTTGCTACTGCACTCGTCCTGGGAATACAGATAAGAACATGCTCCTTGTCTGTTCAAATCAGATTAAAATCCAAGAAGATGTTTCCTGTAAAATCCAAAAGCCAATACATTAATCATTAGCCTGTATATATTAGGTCAATTACCTAGACAAATGGACAGACTTCAAATTATCCTAAAGACACTTTAATAATTACAAAGTAGTCAGAATTTTTGATTATCGAAAAAGAGCCTGTTCATATTTTTCATCTGTGATCAAATTCCACAGTAAATGCAAAATAATTCTGAAGGATCTTATTATAACAGTGGATTGCATAGTGCCTCTATCCTGATTGATGGAAGAACCTTAGCATATAAAGGGTAGACATGGCTTTTATTTTATTTTTGCTTGAAAACTCCATACTTCCTCTCTAACCTCTTTAAAATCTTTACAACTTCAAAATAAATGAAAATAGAATTTCAGACTCGAATATATGAATTTAAAATACATATATCTACCACAGCAAATTCTACTGCGATAGCATTATCATCTGTAATCATCTGACAGAAAAAAAACACCTTTCCTCGTGTAAAACAGGGATGAGGAGAAAGGAAGAATAAAGGACTTTGGAAAGACAGTGAGCTGTAGACATTTAGATTTTAAATACACACATAAGAAATCAAGAATGGATACAAGGATAACATGTGATATAAAATCTTACAGTTAAAACTAATCCATTCTGAATTTTTAGTAAACAGAAATCAAAATAAAAGCACACCTTCCTTCCAGGAAATCAGACCATCCGATCCCAAAGGTAGTTTCAATCCCAAAGTTACACACAAGATGGCCACTCTTCCTGTGTGACCTATATAAAACTATATATAAAAAGCTTGTATAAAGCAAAATAATTCATTAATCAGAGTTTCATTATTAAGCTTACTTTGTGATTTTACCTTACATCAGTAAAAAAAATCTTTTTCAGTTACCTGATGCCTGGGCTAGTTAAACTAGTTACGCTATTACTTTTGTTTAAAGAAAAGAGAATGGGAGACAGTTACCTTTATTCTGCAAGTCAAATAAAAACTGGGCTTGATAAAATAATTCAATAGAAAATACTGGTTTTAGTATAGTAAAAAAAGGAAAGAAATCCTGTAAAATATTCTAGAACAAGCCTCAGCCTTTCAAAAACTGAGGTATGAATGTCACAACCTTATATAAATCTCAGTGGCTATCAGCACCGAATCTGCTCAAAAATGAAACTCAGTAGCACACCTTCCTCAGCTGCACATGCCCATGATAACAATCAATCCTGAAAGATGACAGCGTAGCAATGGAAGAACTCCAGAGCTTCATTGTTTTGTGGCCAGAAGCTCTGAAAAATCCAAACTTGAGGCCACACTGTTGTTTTACATCTTAGCTACAAAAATAGATGAAGTGTGAGTCTATGCCCTTCCTGAATGCAGGGGTTTGGGCTACAGTTTAGTGCCATCTTCTAGCACTAATGAAAAAGAGAAAAGTAAAGGCTCCCACATGCTTTCTCATTGTTCCTTCTCCATCAGTTCTCATTGCTATCCATGCGCTGGCCATTAGCCCTCCAGCTCTGTCTTTGCCTGAACCACAGAGAAATCTGGTGGCTCATTGCACTTTAAAACAACATACGTGTAAGGGTAGGAAAACCATTGCGTTCCATTTTCTGAAATGGAATAAAATATGAGACTTCTGTGAAATACACTCTTCCTGTCATTGGACTGGTTGGACTACTAACAGGAACATTCCATAAATGTAGGTCTTTTCCTGCTCACAACTGCAGGAAGATTACAATCTTTCAAGATTACAATTTTTTGCAAAAGCGTCCATTAACTGAGATTGCTTGATAGATAGTTTCAGGAAGATGTCAGCCTGGACAGCTGATCTGGGAACTACCTATAGCAGCTATTCAGTCAGCTGGATGTCACACAACTCACTCTCTGAGCTGAACCGAGCAGTCAGGTGCCTCAGGCTTTTCACACAGTGCTGCCCTGAATGAACACCTAAACACTAGCAATTATTTTCAGAAAGTGGAAAACTGATGGCAGGTGATAATATCTTATCTAAGGATACTCTGTGAAGCCTCTTCCTCACACCAATGCTTGGCTGGGCACAGTGACGTGGTAGAAATGAAGTCGGTCTTTTGGGAACCAGGTGTGACTACCACTGGCTTTCTAAAGACCCCTTGAAAGCCTCCACCGTTAGAAAGAGAGCATATGATTTGAAGAAGCATTCTGGGATCTAGCAATGATTTAAGTGATCATGTTTGGCTGTTTTCTAGTTGGTATTTGAGTGTCAGTACCCACAGTGCCTATTCCCTACGTAGGGATGTCCATGGGGACTTGTCTCCAACAGTTCTCCTAGCAGGAAAAATTAGTGAAGATGCCATGTCACACGCTAGAAAGAAATATGGACTCAGGTTGCCTGGCTCCTGGACATTTCCACTAGACCCTGAGACCTTGTACAGTCCTCCACAGACTCTTATCACTTCCACTGGCTGGGAACAGAGGCCTAGTAATTGTACCAATACAGATATTAATTTTTTATCACCTGAAATGCATGACCTCCTCCCCCAAGGTGGTCAAGAGACCATTAAGTGGGACTGAGAATTTGCAGGCACCAACTTGGGAAATCTACATTGCCTTATAGGGTGGACAGGCTCCAGAGATGAGACCCAGCAAGACACCACGCAGCAGCTGAATTTTCCCAGGAAGTGGCATAAGAACATGGTTAAGGGTGCAAATCCCCTGTAATAGCCTTGGAGAGCTATGGAGAGCCACGGGAATCCACCTTGGTGCAGTCATGGTTATATCATTTTTTGGGTGGAAGCCTTGAAGGAAACTGTCCTTGGAACCACACCTGGATGTCACCTTTGAGAGTGCTAGTCAGCATAGCCCAAAGCAACACCAAGAAGTAAGCTAATAGCAAACAGAACTGGGAAATTTGAGCTTGTTCCCTGGCCTCTTTTATTGAGCAAAATACATGTATTCTTTCAATGTGCTGTCATGTGCTATCCATAATGCAGGAGAAGTAAGCTTCTTCTTGGTCCACAGCTCCTACTGGAAGCCTGTTCCAGAATCTCATTTCCACAACATCTAGAACCAGGATAAACTTACTGAGCTTCATCTTTCCATGTTTCTTAGCTTTAAGATGTTGTTTCCCTACTAATGTTCATACAACAATAAATACTGTGTGCGAGGAGAGTTGATTACCAATTTGGTATAAACTAGAAAAGCTGTTTTTATTTTCCTTTTGGATTCATCAGAAGGGATCAAACATGCTACTAACCTTTTCCTCCTCTGTAGAATTCAACTTTGTTGAATGTGAGTGAACAGAATTGAATAAAGATTAAATTCGTGCAGCACTAAGCACCTAGCAGATACCTAGCCTTAGACATTTTAAGATTTTAAAATTTTTGTCTTTTCCACTTCAGAATATTTGTCATAAAGGAAGAGAAGTAGAAATGGAAAGTAAAAGGGAGACCTGGGTATTTTAGAAGTAGCAAAGATGCAGACTTATTTGGTTTTTTTCTATTGCAATTTTACATTTCTAAGTTCTGTCATTTTTCATAATTGCACCAACTTTATCTTCCCAGGATACTAAAAATATAAGAGGAGACTTTGTCTTCGCTCCCCATACCCATACTAAGCCTCCATACAGCTTCATTTTATTTTATTTTTTAGAAGTAATTAAGAAACATCTAAACTTCAAAGGCAGAGGTTTTCCAAACAGCAGTCATTGCTCTTCCTGACCACTAGCAAAGCCCAGTGTCATCCTGTGTTCACTTCCAGTTGATCGTTTTCCTGGCTTCATTAAACAAAAATCCTCATCCTGAAAGACACAGACTCCTTAGGGTACCACCAAACTAGCAACACAACACAAGAGCTGGGGAATGCAATCTGATAGAGCCTGAGGAGCTAGAGAACAGAGATATATCAACAGATAGCTAAATACCACAAAGCAAAATACTCTGAACAGCAAAGATATTTTACACCTCTTTCAGTAATATTTTTTATTTCGTATATTTAATAGTGCACTCTCATCTCACTCACCACAAAAGGA
The DNA here is from genome assembly GCF_001431845.1 of Calidris pugnax. NCBI lineage: Eukaryota > Metazoa > Chordata > Aves > Charadriiformes > Scolopacidae > Calidris > Calidris pugnax. The sequence goes on from NW_015094510.1 coordinate 19,747,804, forward strand.
ATTAGCATTTCTAAAGCTTTTTATGATCAGATCACCTATTCTTCCCTTAAAAGAAGTGTTAAATAATTACAACTGTCACTCTACTTCCACATGCATTGAATTCACCTCTGTAACAGGCATTCATTTTGCTCAATATTGAATTCACTGTCATTTCCACACGTCACTCCAAAAGGAGGCTGTCAGATTTTTAAGTAAATTACTTGAGAGAATAAATCACACTGTTTAGACCCAGTGCCACTGAACCGGAAACCACAGAAAATGCTGCTGCAGATTTGTCAAACAAGCTTTGTACAGAAGAAAAAAAATAAAAATAAATGTGCACCATTCTCTAAACTGCTAGTGCTGCTTCAAACAAATTGTACCTCATTGTCCACTGATATTCACAGGACAAAGTGACACAGTTACTCTGAAACAGAACAGCTCTTCCAGTATGTAGGACATCCAGCATGGACTAGAGATACACAAGTTCAAATGATGCTCTTCCACTGTCTTCTTGTATCAATTTGACCCAGTTTCTTATGGTGGGATTCAGCTCCAGGCTCAGGAACAAGTTTCTGTCTCTGCAATGCAAGTGGAGATCTCCTCAGGACAGGTAGTGAACTCCAGAGAACAAGACAGCTGAGCAAACCAAAGTGTGAGACAAATTACCTTTAAGCTCTCACGGTTGTTATGACTTCACCTCCCCTGAATATAATGGGAGCTCAGATACTCACTTCACATGAAGGCATCCATGCTGCAGAAACCTAAACTTATGTGTCTAAATCTGGAGCTGAGTTAGACCTTAGTGTCAGATCAATAGGACATCTAAATAACCTAATAAATTCACGTAGCTGAGAATGGTTCTCTACCTTTAAAAAATTGAGGTACTGCGGCTTTCCTGGCACCCAAGGACAAACACATTAATGATAAGACTGAAAAAAAAAAAAAATTGCTTTACTAAGGGAAGTGGGAAAGAAAAGGGGCTGTACAGTATCTATGAGGAGGTCATCAAGACACCAGAGCTGGGCTCTTCACGGTCGTGCATGATGGGAGGATGAGACACAATAATTATCAGCTGAAACAAGGGATGCTCAGACTGGCTACGTGGAGAAACTTTTTCATCATGAGAACGGTGAAGTGGTGGAACAGGTTGTCCAGAGAGATCGTGCTATCTCCATCCTTACCGGTTTTCAAGACCAGGTGGAACAAAGCTCTGAGCAGCCAACTCTGCCCTCATGGCTGATCCTACTACAGGCTAGAGATTGAACTAGAGAACTCCTACTGAATTATCCTACAATGAGATGAACTCATCTTAGTTTACACAGAGCAGAAGAGAAGCCTGTCATCTTTCTTTTACTACAGAAATTCAGAATTCATTCACTGTCTTCTTATACACATGAGAAAGACTTAAGATAAGCAGCCTTCAAAATCAGAAGTCCTGGAGCTTTAATTATCTTCTCCTTTCCTGCAGTTTTCTCTTTTCCAAAAGAAAACAAAAAAAGAAAAAGAAAATGTAACCAAATTAGAAAAACAAGGAGGTGGAGTAATTTTAAACAATGTGCTCTACTGATGCTTTCAAAAAAGCACATCTGAGATGTCTCCAAACATTTCATGTGTCCAAAGCCTGGGAGACCTAATTTATCACTGCTGGCAGCAAAAAAAGTCAAGGCACCAGGTGCTACATAGTTAAGTTTATTGCAGGACATCTCACATTCTTTCCCCAAAGAGTACACAGAGACAAACCACCTGCCCTTTCACACAGCAATTTCATGTCAGCATTTTAGTTTCCACTTTATACTACCAATTCTTCATAAGCATTAAGGCAGAACCTCTGTCAGATGCCCATGTTTACCCACCACAATTTCATTATTAGTATTATTTTATTGAATTTGGAGCATTTGGTATACAAGCATAACAGGGTCAAGTCCCCATGGCTAATATTCATGTTAGCTATATGGCCATTCTGTTGCTCAGGGCTATTTACAACTGCAAAGACAGTGTGAATACACAGAACAGTGCTGAGTCCACAGAGCTACGGGAGCGTGAGCTGGCTTTTATTCTCTTCTCTAGCATCAGCAGCATTTCCAAACCGCGTTATAGCAAGTGCCAACATGAGCAAAAACAATCGACTGGACAGTCAGCAAGCCCTCAAGCTAGATCCTGATTTGGCAGAAGTGGTAGTTAAAGAGCCATAAAGAGCTCATACTTTTACTCATATCCTCAGAAAATGTGAAGAGAACATAGTGTCATATATGAGTTCTGCCCTACCATTTCTATACTCGTTTCATAAAAGCCATATTATTGTGTTAAGATGATCTCCTTATGCAGTTATCTTGCCCTTCCCATTCCCGAGGGAGCAGTTCCCACACCTGTATTGCTCTCAATAGATATTTATCTGTCTGACTTGCTCTTAAAAACCTCCATAAGCAATACCACTGAGAGGATCAATTTCCATGCTCAACTGTCCTGCTACATAGCACTTTCCTTGAGAGACAACTGAAGCCTCCATTGCTGTAATGTGAGCCTATTTAATCTTCTTGCCACTTCGATTTATTCCTTCCCTCACCTGTATTTGAAGGCCAAACTCACATACCCCCTCTACCTTCCCTTCCCTAAGGTGAGCAAAGCCAGGCCTCCTGCAGCAGCCGTGTAGAGTGGGCAGCTGGCTGTGCTCCCTCCAGGACCCTTTCAGACCTTCCCTTATTGCTCTGAGCAGCATGCAAGGACCACATTTACACCTGCCAGACCATCTTCCTCTTAGCACCTCCCAGCCTGACTCTGCCGACTCCTGTCTGAAACACAGCCCTCCCAAGGCAATCTGTCCCCACTCTGTGTTCCCCAGCTTTCCCGCTCCCACCTCCCTGCAAACGTGCTTCTTCCTTACAGAAGTGCATCCTCTGCTCAGACCACTTCAGCTTGGCAGGACTGTTTGAACACTGAGGTTGTCCTCCAGTGGATCTGCATCCCTTCTCACCTTAGTGCCACTTGTACTTCATAAGCATGCTCTCTACTTCATCTGGGGGATGGGGGTGTTCAGCCTGGAGAAAACGAGGCTGAAGGGAGACCTTATCACTCCCTACAACTACCTGAAAGAAAGTTGTAGAGAGGCAGGGGTTGGTCTCTTCTTCCAAGTCACAGGTGATAGGACAAGAGGAAATGGCCTTAAGTTGTGCCAGGGGAGGTTCAGTCTGGATATTAGGAAAAATTTTTACACTGGAAAGGTTATTAAGCATTGGAATGGGCTGCCCAGGGAAGTGGTTGAGGCACCATCCCTGAAGGTTTTCAAAAGATGGGTAGACATAGTGCTTAGTGACATGGTTTAGTGATGGTTTTTATCAGAGTTAGGTTGATGGCTGGATTAGACGATCTTAAAGGTCCCTTCTAACCTAGACAACTCTATGATTCTAAGTCATTAATGAAATCCCCCTCCAGTTCTGGGAGGGGATTACTAATGGCTCGCTCTTTCAATATTACATCTATCATTGCTGGACTTCTCATCTTGTTGCCACTAACTACAGTTAGTCTAACTACAACCACCAAAGGGTGAAGGCATGTAACACTGCTGCCTTCCCAGCCTCAGTGGTGGGTAAACAGGTTTTTCTATCCTTTGGGTATCCATGGAAATATTTTCATGTTCATACTTTTATTACTAAAGTATTTGCTTTCTTATATTGTGACAATTTTGCACCTGCTAATTGCTCAGGAAGAAGTCTCAGAATATCTTCAGAAAACTGGGCTGGAATATATTTACCTTTATAGGTGAAAAAAGGTACAGAAGAGCAGAAGGCGGACATTTTAAGCTTCAAGACTTCAATTTATCAACCACCCACACAGAAAGCCTGATTTTTCAGAGGAAAAGAGCTGAGCCCCTAGGCTCCCATTTGTCACAATTATCATGAAAAACTGAAGAGGCTGAACCTGCCTTAGCAGGGACGGAATTGAATTCAGGAGCTCTGGAGCATGTAAACCATCAACAGCAGGTGCCTCTGCCCCACAGCTTTTATCCAGAGATGCCTCAGGGCAAGACAGTCCTGTTAGGCTGGAAACAGTATCTTTTCATCCTCCTTTTTTCTGCAGCAAGAGCCTTACCCCTGATAGGGCTGGGATCACAACCAAAAGAGTTGGAGAGGTTTACTTTCTTTTTGATTCGTGTTTTTTTCATCTCTTTATTCTTCTCCTGATTGCATTAGCAGTTTTGACTGTTCTAACCTGCCTAAGTAAAGGCTTCTAGAGCGAGGAAGGAAATATTACACAGTTTATGTAATGAGAGTCAGACTTATTCTCCCCACATTGCAGCCCAGGATTTAACAAGCTAGAAGGCATGAAAGACTTCATTCTTGGTGAGCTCCAAACAGCAACTTATCTCTGCACCTCATCCATCTCATCTTACTAGCTGCCTTTGTTCTTGACCAAATCCCTTCTCTGACCAGATGTCACCTGTCCCAGATGTCTGCTTAATTATCCTGATCCCTGCTTCTGGGTTTTTTTTGCTAAAGAAGGGAGGCAAACTCAGATCATTCTAATACCAAACCAGAAAAATCAGTTACCACTACACAATTTTTCCCGCTATATGAAAATGTAACAGGTGCTTTGGTTTTTTTCCCCTCTTACTAGACATTAACTGACATAGCTGTGATGGATTATTACTGCCTTCATTTTTGTAGACTGAGAAACTGTAAGAAAATGAGGCTAAACTTACTGCAAAAAGCTTCACGTCATTCCTTCAAGCAGACCTAGGAGTTCTGACACTCCCACCTACTTCAACAGGAATAAAGGTTAGATCAACACTGAGTGCCTTTAAAACCTTCCCCCCCTACTTTTCTGCCTCCAAGCAGTTTGAAGCCTAACTCCCAGGCTCCTCTTAGTCAGTCAGTAAACACTACATCTGTTTCTAGGAAATCATAAACGTAGCATTTTGCAAAACAATTGTGCAAAGGCTCTGGAAAAATAAAACTATACAAAAATGCATGAAGCTAGTCCACTTAGGTAATACTGACATGGACTTGAAGCCATTTCCCATAAAAGATATGAAAGGGCAAAAGACTATAAGCACTGCAGCTGCTGATCTGCTCAACACATCTAATGCAATATTCAGTCTTTTCTAGAAATTGAAGTCAACTATTACTAGAATCATTAATGAGAGGCAATATGCAAATAAGCAGAACTGCCAACCCTGAAGTGAACAGAATAGATGTTTCTTGTGAGATTATTGCTGAAACCTTTCCACAGCCCTGATTCCTGTGGAAGTTTGAGTGTTTACATAGTCATTTCAAAATGTAAAATATATTGTAAATTGCTGCTATAATCAAAATCAACGACACAATGTTTAGGGAAGTGTTAGATGATCAAAAATTTGCAGTATGAGTCTACCTTAGAAGGTGTTAGCAACTGAGTCCAGCACTGCTTTGAAAATCTCAAACCTTCACTGAGGTTCTGAACTGCCACGTCTCTGCTCTTGGTACCTTACAGTGCTTCAGCTTCCGCAATACTTACAAGATTTTCCTAAATAGCATGAAAAAAATATGGCCAGTTTGCAACCACCTACCACCACACTAGCAGTGCAATCAGTTAAAACGCACTGAAATGAGGTGGGTGAATTGGTTAATATACTTTGCAGTGCATTTCAAAGTGAGAGCAAGCTGCACATTAAGCCCTGGTAAAGCGTTACCACCGGTCCTGACATATTTCAAATCCCAGGTCCTCAGCACAGAGCTAGCAGGCGATGCACCACATGAGCTCAGAATCTCAGGCAAGAATAGGTAGGTAGTGGCAGGCACTATACGCTTTCCATAGAGTTTACCTAGTGCATGTAAGTTTTTCAAAATACCTGAATAATTCAAGAGGCTAAGTCTCTATAATTCAAGGAGTCCTACGTCATCCAGGCACTCGTGAAAACTTTCTCCCTGAGCTGGGTCAGCCACCTGGAGCATTTTACACCCAACATACAAGTTCAGCTTTAGCCCAAAATTGTTTCTATTACCTTGATGACATGGAGTGTGTTGGTTTTATTTTATCTTCTAGTGTACAAAGGTCAAACTTTTTTGTTCATCAAAGTAGCAGATGGCACAATGGATCAAATGGGCGTGAAACAGTTATGAAAACTGTTATGACAACATTTCTGTCATCTATTATGAGAGATGACTGTGACAGAACTGAAGGCCGCAGGTGGCAGATCAGACGTTGAAGCTCTGTACATCATCTCAAAATTAACAGAGGGTGTCAACACACAAATGACCAAGAACATTTTCAAATTAGTCAAAGGCTGTATGCACAGGTGCATATAAAGGGAGGAAAAATACAGAAACCCCTCTACACATCACAGCTGTAGAAAATATATTTTAATGGTAACGTTTTTTAATGGTAACATTTTCTATCTCCCGTTTTAGGCTTCTGAGGATCAGGCCAGATTGCAGGAGGCACATATATGTCAAATAAAGTTGATTGAAAATACTGGATTCTGCTTTAGGAAGAGTCTGCATCTTTCTTTTTTTTTTTTTTTTTTTTTTTTTTTT
>NW_015094510.1:19754518-19772498 GCF_001431845.1 Calidris pugnax
GATTCTGCTTTAGGAAGAGTCTGCATTTTTTTTTTTTTTTTTTTTTTTTTGCATTCTCATGGCTTTGATAAGCATTGATGAAACAAAAATATTACTGACGTATATTATACAGAATAAGTTAGAACTATACACTTCTGCCATGAATGGCAGCAAAGCAACACATCTGTGATTCAAAGCTACAGCAAGACAACTGCTGTTTGATCTCTGTACTGAGCTGAGCTCTGCAGAATGTATGCCAAGCAGTGCTATACATCCTAAGAATCAACATTGCAAAGACTGCTTACTGTTGAGGATTAACTTGCACTTGGACTGTTCCTCAGTGACCATAGCTCCTCTCTTCCAGGTCTCAGATATAGGTACCCAAAACTATCAGCATTTTCTCAGCCTCAGATATGGTGTGCAGGTCAGGCACTGAACATAGGGAGCCTGGATACAACCTTTCACCATCTTTCCTCAATGTGTATGTTTATGTATGTGTACATATACATACTATATAGAAATAAGCACATATACTAAAACAATATGCTGCCCAGTAGCTCAGGTAATCAGATAACTACGCCACACCTTTTACACAATGTTGCTTTTCTCATCCTTCACTGTCATTTTAATTAATGTTTAGCTGCTCATGTTGAATAGGCACACAGGGCAAAACCAGTCCCTCTACAATTGTTTCCCTGCTCCATCAGTGCATCCTCTGGGATGACAGAAGGATCCAGGTTAGAGCACCCCTCTGGAAGCCGCCAGCCCAGGGCACAGATAACCTCACAATCAGAGTAGATGTTCCAGGCTTGTTCCATTCACCTCTAGACACCAAGGATGGAGGTCCCACGGTGTCTCTGGGCAACCTACACCAGTGCTTAACCTCTCCCATGGTGAAATATTTTTCACATGCAGCCAGAGCCTCCCCTGCTGCAAGTTGCAGCTGCTGTGTCCCAAACTGAGCTATGACCTCCAGAGAAATCCCATTCTGGCTTTCTAATGAGCTTCCTTTAAGCAGTTAAAAAAAATTGGAGTTTTTCCTTCGACACCTTTTCTCCAGGCTGAACTTCCTCAGTTGTGGGCAAAACGGACTTGACTTGGGGAAAACTAACTTATTGCCAATTAAAATTAATATTCAGCTATGAATTTGGTTGATGGGAAACAAAGAGGCCAACTTTAAAATAGCTTTCCTCCCCACCTTGCCAGGCTCAGCTTCACCCCAGACGCTTCTCCCTGCTCTGAGCAGTGCAGGAGGGCAACAGGCAGTCTGTAATGGCTCCTCTCCACCATTCCATCTTCCTCATGCTTCTCCCTGCTGTGGCATGGATCCTTTCCATGGGCTCCAGGGGATGGAGATACCTCCTCTTGAGCCACAGAGCAACTTCGTTTCCTCCAGCCTTGGTTTTCCCTCAGCTTCCTCCTCTGTCCAGTGTTTTCCACCCTTCCTTAAATACGCTTCCCCAGAGACGCCGCCATCTTGGCTGCGGGGCTCAGCTCTGCCCTGTGGTGGGTCTGTTGGAGCTGACTGTGTCCTTTACCAGGCAGCTCCATTCTGTCCTCACAGAGGCCACCCTGCAACCTCCCCTGCCAACACCTTGCCACAGACACCCAGTATATCAGTTTAATTAGGTGACCCCTGACTCAATCCTCTTCTAATGTAGGCCCTCTGTCCCCCCAGCCCTTGGAGACAGGAGAGGCCTACACACAACCCTGCCAGGAAATACACCATTGTACCCCTCAGGCTTTGCTGTGCCCTTCCCCGCTATATGGCCTGCCCCCTTCAGACTTTTACCTATATAAACTGTTCATCCTCCTTTTCCTTAATTATTTGTTTCCATCACAATTACAAAAAGGAAGAGTTAAGAAGTCCCTTCCAGCCATGTTTGATCATCCAAGCATCACTGAGGTAAGCATTGCTATAAACAAAATAGCAACCAAAACCCATGCCGTCACCCCTGAAATTTAAGAAATACCTTGAAGAGCTTAAAGTCCTTTAGTGGCATTGACCTCAGATAAAAACAGATGGTGATATTTAATACTGGCATAATAATTGCAATTAGCATACATTAGCAGTGCTTCTCGGTGTAGAAGACATCTGGCCAACTCCAGCCTAACTGATGGCTTTGGTAACTTGCCAGGAGGCAGAGAGACTGCCTTTGATTTGTATACACGGGGCGGGGGGAAAAAATTGGTGAATCAGCTTTCATTAGGAACAGGCTTCAGCAAAAGCCACATCTTCAGCAGCGAGTATCTGCCAGCCCTTACACCCAATACTCCTTAGAAAGTTACTTCCCTCAGGGATTCTGGGCCTTTCAGTCCCGCAGCTCATGCCTACTGCCATCCTAAGACCACGACTCGAGTTGGATCCTCCGATGCCCATGTTTGAAGGGATGGAGAAGAGTGCTATAAACACACGAGAGCTAGAAATAATTTATTACCATAAAAAGCTTAGAAACCTCAGTTCATTTTGTTTACAAGAGAAAAAACATGGGATAACTTAATCTTTGTGGTTGCACTCTCGCCGGGGAAGAAAACGCAGATAGTAAAGGGCTCTTTACCCTAGTTGGGAAAAGAAAAACAATGAAGGACTTGAAATTATAGTCAGATATGTAGAACTTAAAAATATAGACGTTCTAGTGTCAAGGGTGATTTAGCAGCAATCAAACATGGTTAAACGAGTATAAAAGGCATCAGAAAGCCTGGCAATTTCTTTAGACCTTAAAAAAAAATAATAAAAAAAAATATATATATTTATGGATCTCCAGTGTCAACTAAGGTTTTTATATACTCTATATTGGGCAAAAAAACCAACCACTTTTTGTTTCCAAAGCCTGAACTGCAACAGACCTTTTAGTTAACCATTGCCTACTACTATCCTCACTTGTCTCAAATGAGATATATATGTTTCTTCTATGGCTAAATTACAGTGTGAGACTGTTCATACACAGAGTAACTTAAAAGGTCCAAAGAGCAGAACCACTGGCAAAAAAAATTAAAAGTGCTCTGCTCAGCGGGACCCTCAAAACATTTATTAAAGACAGAATGAATACAAATGGGACTTAATGAATTTAGCAGAAGAGTGATCATGTTTGGGGCTCTCTGAACAAGAGGAAGCCATGCTCCTCTTCAGCCCCTGCAACGGGATCAGCCACAATGAGACTACCTACTCATTTTGGTTCAACTGCTTATTGGTGAGCACTGCAGGCTTCATGTGTGTGTTTAGCTCTCTGCAGTGACATACAGAACCTTCCTTATAGAAAAATGCAAGGAGCCAAACCTTTTACCAAACAATGCAGGGTTCCAGGTCAGCACCTCTTTTGTTGATGGGCTTTCAGAAATTGTCACTATCAACCCTGGATGCAGAGCATAGGTAGTCAAAGTATTTGTAAAATGTATTCTTCTCTTAAATTCTGACTACGTGGTAAGCAAGCTGCAGTTAACATTTCATGAGCCAATACAGAATCAACTCTCTATAGATAATCAATACTGTAATAATTGGTTCGTTACACTGTTGAATATTTCTATAACATTTACCGTTGGGTGCAGTATTCATAATAACCTTTCCCTGTTTCTAGGAAAAGGCAAGAAGCTGCTGATTTTGGGTCATTCTTATGCCAGGTGAAATGCAGGTCCCATTTGAAGACAGTATGAGATGTAGTGAAGTTCTCACTAGTTCAAGATAGTGGCACTCAGGAAGAGTAATAAGCAAAAATCCAGCCTTTAATCCTTTAGCAAAAGTCACTTGTAGAATAGCAAGGCCACATAGATTTGATGCTGTAATGAGCTTTTTAGCTTTAATGCTACATTAGATTTTATACCATTACACTTAAAGTTAGTCTTGAATTTTTCAGTATCTTTAATACAAATTAGCACAAAGAAGTTCCCAGAATCTCCTTGAGCATCCTTAGAATGATCACTCATGTCACACCATACAAGATAAAAACCCTAAAGATTCTAAAATATTATTTCAGACACTAACCAGCCACCTGTGGGGGCTTCTCCCATCCCAAAGCATCCAGAAGTTTTTCTTCTCCAATGAAACAGCAACATTTTAATTAATATTGTGTTTGCTAAAGTCAATTCAGTACAGTATTGATGTAATATTGACAAAGTAGTCTTCTTGGTAATTATTTTAGTGAATCTAAGGTTGGTGGGGTTGTTTTTTGTTTTGTTTTTAAAAAACTCATTTTCTCTTTACAAGATAGCTACGAAAGGTTCGGGAGACTTCATCTGACAATAAAATAAAGGATTTTCACGGTTTAAGTCCTGTCAGCATTTGCTTTAACACAAGTGGAAGTTACAGAGATCAGCAGTTCCCAGGCTGTAATCTCTGAATTGGTCCAGAAAGTGGCATTAAACAGCAGAACCTACTCGTACATCCATTACATACTGCCCAGCTCAGAGGTCTGGGAGCACTGGCAGTGGTTGCGCTGTGAGTTTCATGGTGGCCCAGTGTTTATGCACTGAGACAAGGAACTATTTACAGAAAGTACAGTTTTGTGAAGCATAACCTGGCAAACTGCGGCAGAGCTTTCTGTCCTGATTACTTCCTGAAAAAATAAAGCCATCAGAGCCTGTTTACTCCCTGCCGGGCTTGTCTTTTCACCAGGTGATACAGGATAACTAGCTAAAAAAAAAAAAAAAAAAAAAAAAAAAAAAAAAAAAAAAAAAAAAAAAAAAAAAAAAAAAAAAAAAAAAAAAAAAAAAGATTAGGAGCCAACTTCATGTGTAAAGACTTGGTGCAGGGAGATGTTTTTTAGAATGAGTGTGCTCAGTTCAGCACTAGTGTGTCAACCCTGCGTGACGGGAGGTTTATTATTCGCTGGCTCCGGGCCAGCAGCCCTGCACAGCGTTATCCTGCTGGCAAAGGAGCCTCTGCAGAGCCACATCCTCGTTCCACATAACTTGAAAGTTGTGAGCAGTCACTGAATGAAGAGGGGAAAAAAGAGTGCAATGTTCAGCCACGGGCTTATGCAGAAAATTGCATTTGTTCACGGGTGCTCAAGTGCCTACTGAGGATACACACGCATGATGTGAACATGGCACTGCTCTCCCCCTTACCTCTTTACCAAGACAGCAACACCTCCCAAAAGCTGCTATTATTAGCCAGAACAAAACATTTGTTTTCTTCTAGCTGATGTCCTTGGAGCACCTCTGGCAGCTCATGCCTCTGCACAAAAACTGCTTCAGCAACTGTCTTAAAATACATCTCTACAGATATCTGCAAATGCTCAAAAAGAATAAGGCACCTAGACTCAGTCACAGCTCAGCAACACAACAGTCCAAGAAAAAAAAAAAACAAACCACATTTGCATTTGACTTAAAAAAATGCTTTATGGACAAGTTTTTTGTTGAATGATGTTAGATGACTGCCGCAGCACTCAGATGACTGCTCTGGATACAAGCTTTCCACTGAATCTACCAATGCACCTCCCATTTAGAGGCTAAAGCCTAGAGCAAATATATTTTAGAAATAGCTTCAGACACAAAAGCAAGCATAGATTTGAATGGGTGAGCAGGTTGTGAAAGTAAAACTCACTCAAGTTTGGAACAGAATAGGGAAAACATGACTAAGATCCAAAAAAGGACACAAACACAAGATAGGCAATAATTTTCTTGCATAACCATGTTCCATCTGGCTAGATTACCGTGAAACAAGAATTAATACTGAAGTTTTCAGCGAGTAAGAAGAACACATTGTAACTTTAAAATTATTATTGATTTTTTAATTTTATTTTCACCTTCCTTCAAATAGGACTGAATCATGTGGCAGGCATTACCCTCTTTCCTGCACAAACCATACCAGCTCTGTAATATTACAAGAGCTTCATCTGCCCAACCTGCAATATAAGGAGATGCTTCTCTGTCAGACCTGCTTCAAGGGAACACTTGCCTACGCCATGAACATTAACAGCTTCCATCATATTTTTATCCTGTCTGAAGCAGATTTTAAGTTAATATCAGATAGCCTGGTTTGTATAAGAAAAAGATTGAACTGAAAGTGTTGGATAAACAAGTGCAAAAAGTCAAGATTCACTGTACAAGACTATGGATGTTCTGAAAAATTATTTTCTTCAAGTATCCTTGGAGCACCACATGTGAGAGCCAGACAGCACAGCTGACAAACTTACGTTGTGGTTTCTCTAAATGCCGGTTAAATTTAATGAAAAAACAACTGAACATAACTGTACTGATGAAGTGATCTCACATGTTGTTAGTCTACCCCAAAAACATGTGAACATGAATCCAGGATTAAACAGGCCTTCTTGAGCCCTGACCCAGCATCCTTTTGGAAACGCTTAGGTTGACCTGATACTCAAGCCACGGACCAAGGACGTTGGTGCCCTCTTCTGGTTGTATTCTTTGGAGACCGTTAGAATACAGCATCACCAGTGTTTTCTCTGTGTCAATTCACTCTTTGCTTCTTGTTTAATAGAATAAAAAGCTTCAGGTCTTTTCTCATATGGATGAACCTGAGAACATAGAAACCTGGTCTGGTGGGAGGTGTCTCCGCCCATGGCAGGGGGGTTGGAACTCAATGATCTTTAAGGTCCCTTCCAACCTGAACCATTCTATGATTCTATGAACAGTTTTATGTGCCTCTTCAGTAAACAGAGGTGACAACCCATCACAGCACTGGGACAGGCATATGGTTCCTAAGCATGTGCTATACAAATATGATTTGAGGTGAACTTGGTTCTGCCACCTTGACATCTCACTCCACCATCACATAGGAGAACAGCACTGCTGTTGCTGCTCACCTGCAGCCTGTTTTGTCATCCATTTTGTTAATTCCCAGATATTTCTATCCTCCTTATGAGTGACAAAAAAAAAAAAATGGAGGATGATTCTTTTTTTGAGATACATGTCACATCCAAACCTCTGCCTAGATAGGGTTTACAATATTCTATTGTGAGCAGCTCACTGATTAGTACCAAATGCCTAATCTGTTGAATGCTGTAGGCTCTAGGGTTCTCTTTTCCTAATTTTTCAAGTTATTTACACATCAAAACACAAAACAATAATAAACAAACAGAAAAGGCAGCTTGGCTGCAGATGGTGGAGGGAGAAGACCTATTTCTTGCCAGAACGCAATGCTTTATCATAAGCCTGTTTTTCCAGCACTTGGCTCCAGTAATGCCCCTCTGTGTTCAAATAAAGAGGGTCTGAACATCTGAAAGACAAGGACTGATGATTCCCTTATGGTTTAGCGAGGCATTTACTGGTGTTAGTGACAGGGACACTGGGGCAGACAGCAAGCATGAGCAATGAACACAGCCACCCACACAGCCCGCTAGCTCAGATTGACTATTTTGTCCTGCTCCAACGAGCTCTCCCCAGGACAAATCTGCTTAAAAAAGATAGCCCTAAGCATCATGGAAACAAGCCAAATGGAGACAGACACTTGGCCAGGAACCAGTCCTTGCTCAGCCTACAATTATTTTTCCAATACCAGCACAGCCTAACTAGACAAGCACTGTACAAAATTCCAGGACACAGAGCCATAATTTTAGCATCTTTAGAAGGATTAGGGCCAGAACTGCCTGGTCTTTCTTGCCTTGGCTTAGTTTAGACTCAAGTTAATTTGATAAGGGTAGGCATGTACTTTAGGATTAACTGTATCATATGCTCAGTATCTTTCTGTAGACTGTCCTGGAAGATTGTCTGTGCTGATTCTCTTCAATGTTTGCACTACTGCCATCTACACTGACAAACACCAAGCAGGGCACAGAGGAGCTATATTGGCTTCGAAAGCCTGTGTAATGAGTAGCTGATGTTTCTCTGCATCTCTGCAGGAGCATCAGATGAAGTGCACATCCTCCATAAACTCATTGCCAAGGATGTTCATTACGGGCACCTCATCGTGCAAAGCATCGAAGAAAAAGTCTGAGCTTACCATACAAGAGAAGAACTATGAAGCAGACACAAGCTAAAAATAAGTATTCAATTAAACTCTTACTTGTCTGCTGCAATAGGGAAATACATATGTCCACTATAAGCAGCAGAGAACCTAACAAAGTTGGTAAGACTCAACTTGGCAGGGCTCTAGAACACCTGAGTGGTAAGTGGTGGGTCTGTACCTCCTCTGGGTCACACCTGCCTAGCAGAGTCTGCACAGCTCTTCAGTATACAAAGATGATCTTGGTCTGGGACAGCAGGTGCTGAGGAAAATTGCAAGACTAAAAGCTTAATTCCAGGAAGCAATCACTGATGCTGATGGCTTGTTTCTCATCCTTAGCAGCAGCCCCACAAGCTGCTTCAAGGTCACTGGCAAGAATAAGTACCAAACTCAGCACTCAGAGCTAATTCTAGTCATTTGTAGAACTGACAACAAGCAGGTATGTACCAAGACTAATCACACAGCAGATTTCCCAGCAAGGCAGACACCCTTCAGTCATGAATTAATAGCTTAACTATCCTGACCACAGTTAAATCATTCTCCCTAATTACCCAATTACATCTCAGATATCCTTAACTCGCTCCAGAGAAGAAGAAAACAAAGACAGATGCTAGTTGTTAAATCAGTACCTTCCCATAGAGTATTATTTTGAGTTCTGCTTGTCCATTTTAATCTTAAGGGAACAACGGATCCACAGCACATCCCCAGCTCTAAAGAACAGCTTTCTTAGGACACCAGAGGTAGCTACAATGTTTAATTTTAGAAGCTATTGGTTAAAAAAAATTAAATTAACTACAACACAGAAGAATCAGGATCATGCAACCACAGTACATTTGGTTCTTCTGAAAGTCAAGGCATGATAGTGTGGAAACTGCTAGAATAAAAACAGGGATCTTTTTATTTCTAATACCAATGTTCAAGAGCTCTTGAACCAAATATCATGGGTCAAAGTTAAAATCCTCAACACTTCTCAGTTCCAAGCCATTCCACTTAAAGTATTGAATAATCATTCAAAGCTCCTTGGATGCACTCAGCCTGCTGTCTCACCAATAGGTTTTATTCTTTGTGTATTGTCCCAATACATTTTAACCAGGGGGAAGATGCTGAATATTGAGTTCTATGCAGGTCATGGTCTTTGAAATATACATGCTGGAAGTCAGACTGATCTTCATAGCAGAGCTAACTGAGCAACAGCAAGCTTAAAAATCCTGAAATGCAATATTTTAAGTATTTCCTGAACAAAGAAAATGAGGTGTTATTTGTGGCCATGGTCTACATGCCACTAAGTCGCATGGTCAAGAATTGTGATTGTCTCTGTTTAGTCTTTAATGTTGACTCTCCTTTATTTCTTCTCCAGGGTATAGTTGTCTTCAAGAATTCTGGTTCTGTTTGTTTCAGACATCACACACAAAGCTGTGAGCTTTACAGGTGTTATTTTTCCTGTATAGGCACTACATCAATGAAAACTTAAAGCTTCCTTTTGGGTTGTTTTCATCTCCCTCCTTATAAATCCATATTCCTGTATACTTGATTATTTTCAGTACATCTTTCAAGTACTCTTAAATGTTTTAATAAGATGAAGCTTAAATGCACATGCATAAACAGCATTAATTCACCTTCATTACCACAGTATGCCAAACAGAAGCATCTCTTATACCCTTTCTCAAGTACCAGCTGCAGAGGAGAGCCCCCATGAGGGGTAGGGCAGAGTTAAGTGTGATGACTCAGAAAATGAGAGAGGAAAGAGCACCCAGTTTTCACCTGGGAAAAGTCAAAGCTCACTCATACAAGAGCAGTAAGACTTTCCCTTGCTCTGAGTAAGACAATAGAAAGGAAGCGAAAATAGAGCAAGAACATTCAAAATGCCATTATTACCCACAAATCTCAGATGAGACCACTTCAAGATCAGTTTCTTCTGTCTCATAAATTAAATGTAATCCATCTTGCACAAACTTGTTATTAGCATTCACACTATGTGATTCTTCACCCTAACTACTTAACTTTTTTTCATTTTCCCTTTTTAGCCTTTGGAATAACAGAATAATTAAGCCACTAGCTCAGTTGCAGAACAGTGACAAAACAAACAAGAATGTAGACAAAGCAGTCTTCTTCAGATATTATGATTAAAAAAAAAAAAAATCAGGCAAGTTTGTATACCAGAGAATTAAAGCTTCAAGGAAGTTAAATGCAACTATTGTATCTGTCTTGCAGCTAAGTAAACTCTAAATAAGTAAAACAGAAGGAAAGTTTGGCTTCTAGGAAGCCACTAAATGGTAAAACATTTAGTAAATTCAGACCTGCCCACCTCCTACTGTGTTAGATGCACCAAATCTGTTGGCCCAGGAACACAAGACATAACTGTAGTCAGAGACTGTTCGTAAGATCAAAACTCATCTCTTTCCTCATATGACATGACCATATGAACACCTTCAAACTGCTGTAACACTAAGAAAATGGTTCTGTGCTTGAGACACTGGTTACTGCTTCCAGAATACTCAACAATAGTTGCAGGTCAGCAAGCTTCTACTTCCGAGCAAAGTAAAGCTTATTAAGATGGGGTTTCAGGACACTTTCTGTTCAGCCTGAATCACCTCAAACAAGCTGGCCCTCATAAGCCTGGTAGATTTAGCAAGACTCTTGCCCAGTACACTCAGGCAACCAAGAAACTCACCACTCCCCGCTATAACTAGGCACCACTGGCTCTGACCTTTGTACCCAGCCACCTACTTTAACGCAGTTGGCTGCAGACATGAGTGACGTTCACAACCCACCTTTAAGACTTCATCCACAAGCCATGAAATTCATTTCATGGAGACAATCCATGGCTCTTGGCCATCCATCATAAAGTGGATACCACAGACAAGCATGACATATCTGGTCATGGCTGTCATTATCAGTAAATACCAAGATGGATTCATTTACATGACTAGCAAACATTTGAAGCAAGAGGCCAATAACCGCTTAAGCTGGACTGAACATTAAGACTTCCCTCCCTTAAAGGTTATTTATTTTGAGACAAGTGAATCAGTCATTACCACTACCTCCATTCTGGAGGAACACAGGCATTTGCATTACTAGCAGAATTCACCAGCATGGACAGGGGGAAGCAAGTCTTGCACACAGAGAGAAGTGAAACCCCTGAAGCCAAGAGCCTCATGACACACGCACTGGTATAATCAGGTTTTAAAATTAAAGAGGCTTGTTAACTGGTACTTAGTACTTCTGCTGAATTGCATGTTAATGTCAAGTGTTAAGCATATTCTTGCTTGGAAACACATCAGGTGCTGCACAGATTACTCTGAGGAAGCAGCAGGCACTGAAGGTTTTAAACTCTTACAGTAAGAGAAAGACCCAGAACTTACCTTGCCTTTTTAGATAAGCTTAATATCATTCTCCACTTGTTGACCAATATGACCAACTAGTTTGGTTTTTTTTTTTCTTTAACCCCTTTAGACAGCAGTTGCACTAAGGATACTCAAGGTAGTGTTTTGGTTGTTTTTTTAAGAACACTAACAAATAACTGGGTGGGCACAAAGCAGTGCCCCTCGATAAGATAGGTAATGGTTAGGCAAGTTTGACTTTCACCTCAACATTGAGGTCTTCTACACAAGAGTTCAGGATTCATAGACCACTTGCATCTGGATGCTTTTGCTGTGATACAGTAAACAAGTTCCAGAAAATAGGTTCTGTTCATGGCTGCATGATCTTGTCTTGCAGAAGAGGAAGAAACAGATAAGATATTGCAGCAAGTCACCCAGGTCTATAGAGATGTCAGGTTGTATTGGTTCAAACCACACTTTAGTGACTCCAATTACCTTAAAAGCCCTGCTCACAATTTTCTAAAAAGCCACAACCCCTTTCATTCACTGTTAAAACTGATAGGAGTCAAAAGATTCACAAAGGAACAGTGTAATAAGATATTTATTAAAAGTGCTGTCAGTTTTATTAAGAGCTATAGCCTAATATCCTTTTTTGAAAAGGCATTTAGTTAAAAAAAATACTAGCTTAAAACCAGTCTGATCACTATGGTTACAGACACATGACCTGCAGTGCTCTATGAAATATTAGACCAGCTTTGCTGATTAGGAGGAAGTCATCTCCAAGTCCAGGATCCACAGTCTCTATTGTAGAGGAAGAACTGCTGGAGGTTCCAGAAGAGACACCTGCAGGTACCTGGAACAGAAATGCAGTCACTGAAGATATTAGTTTAACTGACAAGTTTAAAGATACCACCTTCTTGTGCCATACACTGAGGAAGAAAAGAATTATCCTGCAACTGCCTAAGAACTTTTTTCCAGTACATCTGTATACCTATGGATGAACTACTCTTCTGATCAGAAAAACTCTTCCCCTCAAGAAGCTGTCAGAGGTTTCCATTTCAGGAATAGAAACTGACCACTATGAGAAGTTTTTCAGCTACAGCAGCTGTAGCCCAAGCTGCTAAACCAGAGCCATCCTGTGCTTATCACCTCCAAGTTACAGAACACTGGCTCCCTGGTTACTTACTTTGAGTGCTTATACTTCTCCTTAATCGCTTGCAGTTGGCAATGGGGAGCATCGAGGCATGCTTTATGCAGATCAGTCAGGCAAGGCACTATCTCACTTAATGAATACCCAGTGAATGCAGCAAGTGTTTCTGGCTGGTCAGAGCAGAAAAAACAGCATTATTGTATTGTAGGCAATATTCATCTATAAGATGCATTTTCTACAGAAGCAGGAAACCATTTCCACTACATCAGTGCTCACTCTAGAGTCTTTAGGCTTTAAAAGGATTCAAATGTATCCTGCCATCAGTTTTACTCTAGGTCTTCTCTGGTGCCAGGAGAGCTGACAAGGAGCTCCTTCTGCTCTAAGTATGTGGCATCCATTAAATCTCTTCTGGATTTTGCTCTCTGCTGAAGCCATTCCTCCAACACACACCTGAAAGGCCTATCAAGGCTTGCATTAAAACAGCCACTCAGTGTGATCACTGAACTCAGGTGGACACGTGCAGCTTTCCCTCTCCCTCCCAGAAAACCCAAAATTGTTTTGTGGGGGGCAGGTGTTGAATTTTGGAGATTAAAGACTGACAAGGCCTTAGGTACAGACTTGATATGAGCAAGACAGCAAGGTCCCTCCCATTTCAGAGAAGAGGCAGGGTATTTCAGATTGATTTAACATTATCAGGTAGTCCCATGAGCTCAGGAACAGTAACTCATCCTATGGTTTCAGCCTTTGTAACAATATACTTTGAAGCTACTGCTTCTGCTTCCTAGCTTAGTTCTAATGATAACATGAAATGCTTGAACTACTCATTAACATGCAGTTGTTGTTCTTACCCAGAAAGACCTGTTCACAGTATAGTTTGCTAGACAGTAGGCTGCTGCAGCAGTTTGTGAAGGAAGGTACTTCAGAAAAGGATCAGCTTCAAGGAGACTCAGCTCTGCAAGATACTGAACAAAAAAAAAAAAAAACCACCAACAACAACAAAACAACAAAAAAGAAACAAACAACCACAAGTCTTGCAAACAGAATGAGCCTAGCTGGTACAGTCAGTCCAATACAGCAAGCACTGAAAATTGTCAATGTCTTGGTTTCATGTAAGAAACATCAATTACATGTCTGGTGGGCAGAAACTGCACTCTAGTCCTGTTGATCTTACAGGAGAACCTTCAACATTTTTCAGTGGCAACAGGAAGACCACACCTTGTCAAAGCCTAAACAATCTACACTGCAATCTGAAGTTATGACACCAGAGCTGATGTTGGGGCCAGTTTACAGATAGATAGAAACTTAGAAAATTCATGTTTCTTAAAAATGAAAGACACTCTTCCCATCCTCCAAGGCTCTTGTTCATATAGGTGGACCTCACTTGCAGATCAGGGATAAATGGACAGCTTTAAGAACCAGAATTTGGGCTCCACTGGAGTGAGCCACTCTACAATCCTATACCCTTTGCAGATAAGAAGCAGGTCATGTGTTTTACTATAAGCTTGGGTTGCTCCGTTTCTAACTGCTGCCTATGCAGTTATGCAGGCATTTGCTGGGTTATTATGTAGTAAATACTTAACACCACCACAACCCGGGCAGACTTGTTGTGCCCTCACCATTGAAAAAAGCAAACAGATCCCTACTACCTATCTGCCTAGTCAGTGGAGGCTGACTAGACCAGACAGGTAGACCGAAGGATTCTATGAGACATTTATGCAGGAGTCTCAGTACAGAAACATCCAGTTTTATAGTAATTCCAGGTAAGACAGCATAAGAAAAAGAGTATCTTCTGATAGAACATAGCACAGTAGCAGAACCTGTCTGTTCATGTAACTTAGTTAAATAGAAATGGTTCTGCTTCTAGGATCACTTCTCCCCCTCAGTCCTAACAGGAGGATAATTCATACCCTTGCAAAGTTCTCTGTCCTCATACAGACTCCATGCCTCTGAATATACTGAAGGAGGAACTGGTTGATAGTTGGGGCTGTTAGGTCAAAAGCCAGCACTTTGAGAAGCAGCTGTTCCATTCTTAGCAGCTGCCTCTTTGTGTAGGTGTCATCTGTTATATACACAAATTCATCCACTCCCGGTGGGTATATCTCTTCATATTTCCTGAAAAAGGAGTACAGAAGCACATTTGTCATCTTAAAGTTACGGTAAAAGAAAGCCTTCTGTTGGACCATATCAGGATGAGCACATACATTCAGACCTGTCTAGAGCTCTTATTTTGTCCTTCCTCCAGGATATGTAACAATTTAGTTTCAAATTTGGGCAAAGATTTTGAGAGGAACTCCAAGTCATCAGTCTAGATAGAAACACACTCACATAGTCAGCAAGCTGTCAGAGAGGAAGTCTCAGTAGCACAGTGCACTCAAGACAAAAAGCACTCCTAGGCTACGCTGGGTACCCTTTCCACTTAAAGCAGTTCAAGGTTAATTGCAGATTGCAAGCATGCCTCTATGACAGCCTTACAGGCTAGCAGCCTAACACAGCAGTGGTTTTGCTCCTGCTGTTATGGTTTTCCTACTACAGTTCCTCACATCACAAACACTAAATATCTCATTTTGCTAGTGCCAAAGTAGGCAAAGTTGCTAATCTTGAGACGTCATGAAAAGCTACCTTCAGTCCTTCAAATTAAGCTAGAAGACTCTGTCCAAGAATAAGGTTTATCTCACTGATATTTCAGGAAATGATAACCACTTACGCAGCCAGAAGAATTGCTGCTGTTCCTACAAGCTGCAGCTTCCCTCTGAGAACAGACATGCAGGAAAGAAACCTGTCCAGGAAGTTCACTGCCAAGTACAAAGTCTCCGTCCGAAGTTTATATTCTTCCCCAACTTCCACCAGCCAGTCTACCAAGATGGCACGCATTCCTGTTGTGATATCGGGTTGCTTCCTCATGTAGTTGGGTTTGGGCCTGAATCTTACCTGTTTGGAAAGAGAGCTGAAGAATCAGGACACTCACCCTAAAGGAGCCATTGATGGCTGAGCCGATTAACATTCTATATACTTATAGCAAAAGGAGCATGAGTTGTTCCACTATTAAAAACTGATTACTCCTAACTATAATGCTAGTAGTATTAATTAGCAGCTAGTAGCATCTCTAGAAAGTAGTATTTCTACACTGAAGAGATAGCAGCTATTGTATTAGTAGCAGAATAGTAAAAGACCTCCTGGTCTATAAACAGCTTTTGCCACCATACACGAGCCATTCAGAGGGACCTGAAAGTGACTTCAAACAAATCACATTTTCCCCCTCTTCCTATTGAGACTGCAATTTACTTCTGATACAGAAAAGCAGGAAAAACTACCACTGTAGGAAGAGAGCTGTCAGGGAGATCACATCCAACCGATTTAGTACTTTTGCAGCATTCAACTCCTATCTGCAAGAATTCTTCATCCCTAGGAGTCAAGAGATGCTCCAACAGTGGGGTATTTCTGGGATGCAGAGTAATCCTGAAAGATCTTATCACTGTCTAGGAGCTGCTCATGATTCTAGCTTCAGAGATGCCTTTTACCGCTTACTTTCTAACTTAATGGCAGCATCAAGTTATCTTGGGGTAGCCATAGATCTTTGCAGAATTGCAGCCCACCACAGAGATCACAAACATCCATGAGCTTGTTACAAGCCACTCACTTCAGCCTCTCGGAGGTACTGATGAATGTCTTCTGCATACTCTCCCACAGTCAAAGTTATGGGATCTCCTAGGTGATCCTCAGGCTGGGACTGGAAGGATGTGTCTACTACCATTGGAGATCCTAACAGGCAAGAGGAACCAGCAACACATTTTAGTAATTAGCCCCTTCACCTTCTCCTGCTATTTCTAGCACAGAAGTGCTGTACCTCATGTAGACACACACCGAGTTATCTTGAAGTGTTACTTACTGTAACATAATCTACTTGCTAGCTTACCAGCATCATAATTCATAACCACCCTATGTGTACTTGTGCTGTAGATGCCACCTCCGTAGTGACAGGCATTACCTGTACTCAGATCCAGCAGCAGCTGAATACTGGATTTCATCGCACTAGTATCCAGTTCACACAGGCTTGACTCCAGCTCTTCAGCCACTTGGCAGCTATGGTTTTCTTTTTCTGGTTCATCTACGTAGATAGAAAATCCTTGCTTTGGTGCAGCACTGACCACGCGGTTGGGTAATTCATCTTTTCCAGATGGAGGGATGGTGTTTTCAGAGCCCGAGAAGCGTCTGATAACAGCAGCACCCTGAAACAGAGCACACAGCAATGCTGTGGGAGGGCGACTCGGGAAGAAAACAAGAGTAAGTATCACTCGGTTTCAAAAATAAAATCATGTTCCTTGCCTAACAGACACCAATAACATACAAGTTAAGTGGGAGAACCACCCACTACAACTGGTGCTTCTGAAGTACTGCTTGTTGCTGTCTTGCTGCAGCAGACTCCTCACAGAAAGAGTGAGGTGTAGTCAAAGCCAGGAACCAGGGGAGTAGCCTCATCTCCAGTGCCCACCCCCAAGGAGAACAAGGTGAGGGTGCTGCCTGGTTCTGATGGGGCTGGCAAGTGCAGGGTCTGCTCCAAACTCAGTTCTGGCAAGGAGCTGCTGCTTTAAAGTGCAGCAAGTTAAAGCAACAAGAAGGCTTAGGAAGGACTTCACCTGCAAGAATGGATTTTATGCTGAGTTACACACCAAATTTTGACCTTTTCAGCTCAAGCATCACAACCCCTAGGACTACAACATGTGACCAAGATACAACCCTTCACATCATCTACTATCAGTGAGCCACCAACTGGGTTAGGGGCTTCACAAAGTCACAACTGAAAGAAACTTGTTCACACACAACACCTGTTATTTTAGGTCCTGTAAATCGCATTAACACTCCCTGCCACACCAGCAGACCCCAGGAGGCCTCAAGGAACACAAACACAGACACCCTGCTGTGCACTTCAGCTCCTTGAAGGTTCTGGCATCCTCAAGAGAGCACGGCTAGCCACACAGTGTGCAGTGGGACCTTCGGGTAAGCATCAGTGAATGCTCTTCTTATACCACCCCATACACTTTTAGAGGGTAAGTGCCCCAACAGTCTCACCGCATCGCCCTCCCTTCCAGGAGGGATTATCTCTTCAAAGCATTTCCGGGGGGGAGTGCCAGTAAATGAGGACTAAGGAGCTACCAGCAGGGTTTCTGGGGAAACTCACGCCCATTAACCGCAGCCCGGTCCCGCTCCTCACCCCGCCGCCCCCGGGCCTTTACCTGCAGCCTCGGGAGAAGGTGCGTGCCCCGCTCCGGGAGGCCAGCCCCAGCTCCCGGCCCGGGGCAGGGAATCGCCCCCGGCCCGCGGGGAGGGCGGCCGGCCGGGGGCTCTCTCGGGGAGAAAACCGCAACCCTTCGGCGGGGAGAGGAGGTGCGGTGGCCGCCGCTCCGCTGCGGGGCGGCTGGGCGGGCAGCGAGGGGGGCTGCCGCCGCCGGCGGGGCTCACCTGGCCGCCGGGCCGCTGCTGCCCGTTCTCCGCCAGCACCCCCAGCACGGCCCGGCCGCTGCTGCTGCGGGGGGCGGCGAGGCACGGCTCCCGCCGCCCCGCCCGGCCCTTCTCGCTGGCGCGGCGCATCGCCCCGACGTTGGTACCTTTCGGAGAAAAAAAACCAACAAAGAA
>NW_015094510.1:19772688-19777922 GCF_001431845.1 Calidris pugnax
AGAGCCGCGGCCCCCGCCGCCGCCCCGCGCCCCGCACCGAACAGCCAGAGCGTGAGAGGAGGGTGTAGGAGCCACAGCAGCAGGGCCAGCTGAGGTGGGAAGAATTTGACTGCCCTCTTTGATGAAGGAAAAAAAAAAAGAAAAAAAAGAAAAAGGATATTTTAATTGATTTATTTTAATTGATTTAAGTGTGGCTTTGACTCCCGTGTCACTTTTAAAGTCAGGGGACAACCGCAGAACTGACTGCACAGTTGTACACAAGAGCAGTTGTCAACTGTCAGTGATGGAAACACAGAGCTCTATGAGGAGTTAAGCAGCAGTTCGTCCAGTGGCACCAAAGATTTTCACCTCAGATGTGGCTAATGACACAGACAGCACGCTTACTACATCTGTTGGTGCTGGGAAGACCTGTGGCTATGCTGGGGAGCAAGACTAGATCACAGAAATTATCTTGACAAACTGGAAAAATGTTCTGGAAAAGTGACAAGCACATGTGCAAAGTCAGAGAGAGCGATCGGCTGCAGAAACGCGGGATGAGGAACAGCCAGGTAGGCAGCAGCTCCATGAAGAATAACCAGGAGGTTATGGTGAACCTCAGGATGAGCGTGAGTCACCATACTCATGGCTGTCCTAGCGTGAGCAAACTGGAATATAGCTTGTGTGGCACTTGGTGCCTCTGAAAGTCCATAGTGAAGACAAAAGAGCAAGCAGTATAAAAGCTTAAACCTCAGTGTGACTTTTAGGTTAGGTGTGAGGATTGTGATGCTTCAGAAGAGGCAGGGTGGGAAATTGGAGGATTTCCCTTTTTTGCAGATCTTTAAGAGCAAGTTAGAGAAACTACTGTCAAAAATGTCTCTGTCTTGGGCATTTGTGGTACTTCTTGAGATACTCTCTGATGTTACTGAAGGTAGAAGGTATGATCCAAAATTTGGATACATCTTATGCCAGATTTGGTTTTGCAGTTCTTGTCATCCAGGCTGTATTGTCTGCATTTTTTCTTTCCACTTTTCTTATGTTTATTTTTTAAATTGACATCCCCTCCTCCCCCCACCCTCAAATTAATTTACTATAGGAGGTAAGTAGTATATCTCAAGGTGAAAACTGTTACCTGTGGTTGATCTGTTGGCCATGTAACACGACTTTTCCTTTTCAATGGGAGGATCTCCACGTCCTTGCAGCAGCAAGGTCCTAAGCAGGTAGTCATTCATCATAGTGGAGCTGTCACAGCTATGGGCAAATGCAGGTCAGAGGAACAGAAGTTTACACTGTACTTCTGTGCTCTTCTCTTTCTTTCATGTCACCTCTAAGCCCCAGGTTTGCACAAGGAAGACTTCACTCGGGGACACTTCTTTAAACATTTTCATGAAAGTTTTTTATTTCTGGAAAAAAACCAGTCTAGCTGCCAGCCTTTGAAATTAGGTACCAGTTTAAGTGGAACTTTAAATACTTTTTATCCTATTGTTTTGATGGGATTATTTAAAAAATGTTGAAAAAAATCCTGTGCTATAATATTTATACAATCTACAGCAGTCTAAGAAAAGTGAGTATTAATCAAAACCATTTCTAAATCTGTGAATATTCCACATTTTAATGAAAAACTTCCATCATAGTAACATTTTTAAACAAAAGGCTTTTGAAATTTTTATGTTTTATGTGTGGAAAAAAAAGCCCAGTCTCACACTTTTTAGCAATATAGGAAGAAAAAATGGGATTTTTTTTCCATCAAAGCAACAATTTTCATTCTTTAGATTACAATTTAGCAATGCTTTTCTAATTCAGGAGTACCAGGACTCTGCTTTCAGTCTGATTTCAGTCTTTCAGAAGAATGGAAGTTGTATATTCAAGAGTAAAATGCTAAAATATAAAAAAAGAGGGGAATGAATAGATCTATTTTATAAAAAATATAGAATAATTAGGAAACTCATTCTGTCAGGACATCAATGAGATGATGGTTCTAGGGCTTAGATCCCCAAAGATATTTATGTCCCTGCTGCCCTGGTTGCATTGAGCATGGTCTGGTCTGCCATGGACACGGGCTGCTCTGCTCCCAGCCACTCACTGCTGCTGCCACCACCCTTCTGCTGGCACAAGGTTTTGTGTGGCCATGAGACAAGCCAAGGACCTAGTCCACCTGAAAAGTAACACAGCTGCAACAGCGACACAGCGTTGTTACCCGCGAGGTCAGTTCTCTGAGCTCCATCAACTGCAGGTCCAGCTGAAAAGAAATGATGAGACTGAGGTACCAGCATCAGGAAGGCAGGGAGGGTGGTGCCATCCCTCATCTTTACACACCTAGTGCTCCATGCCTGAATAACTTTAAGTGCTGTTTCATTTTTCATAATTTTAAAAACATTATGCTATTCTTTGTCAGCATTGAAAATCAGCTGTTCTTTCAAGGGATCTTGTTTTGGCAGTGCCAAAGAGCTGTTCTTTTTATTTTCAGTAAAAACATCTGGGTATGATACTGAAATAGATGAAACATTATGCAAGTACATATTTTCAAATAGGTAAATGCTGTTTGTGAAAACTGTCTGTAGCTTATGAAAATAATCTTACCTCTGCCCAAATGTATTTCTCTTAACTGCTCAGTCGCTTCATATGGTATTTAGCACAAGAAATGTCAGAACTTGGTAGTTTACAGGTCTAACAGGTAACTGACATTCATACAAAGATCATGTGTCCCTCCCAGCCAAATAAATGGATGGAGTTATTTACTAAATTCATCTTTGGTCAGTGAACATCTGTTACATCCAAATGGATATCATATCCGTGTGCCATATAGACATAACTGGAGAACCTCAGCTACTCAACAGATGACTTATTCCTATTTTTATATATGAGCAGGTATGAATATCCTCCGTAGTCATATAGTACATTAATGTGACCGAAACGCCTCTCAAATAGCTTTTAATGAGGTTATTTAAGCCCCAGTTTCTCAGGAACTCTTTGAAACAGCCTAATATGGATTAGTACCTGAGGGAGGCCAGTGAGCTTTGCCAGCCACTACTTAATTGTAACAGCAGATCAAATAAAGCTTTGGGCCATTAATCATTTACTTCTGAGCTTCCCTGCATGTGCTTGAGAGGAAACTGAAGCCTTCCTGAGTGGTCTCCTTAGGGCTTCTTGCAGTAATTACTGTCTTCTGATTTCTAGGAAGACAGAGAAGTCAAGAACAATTCCTGACTTGGCAAGGATGCTTCCTCTGTGGCTCTGGAGAAGATAGTATTAGAGGGCTGGGTAGGACTCATCTCTATCTTGTGAATCTTTCCTAGCACCTTAGCTTTTCCTCCTTTTTCCAGTTTTTTATTTGAATATCAAAATTTCAAGATTTGGGACCTTTTTCAATTAAAGGGACTTCCCTTCTGCCATGCCATGGCACCAAGGACAGGCTCCTGTTTTCCTCTCTGAGGACCACTGTTATGTCCCAGCTTCTACACAGCAAGTTCCATCCAGGCTTCAGTTCACGATCCCAGGCATGAGGCGTGACTGTGGCTGACCCCCAGTTCTGCCCCCGTGGCAGACCTCCCAGAAGTGCCACAGAAGGCAGGGTTTCTTTAGAGACTGAAGAGCTGGATTTTATTTTTAAATTTCCTTTATATGTCAACCTTTTTGCAAGATTTGTTTACAGGAGAGAGAAATGTCTGAACAAATGCAGGTGCTTGGTACCATGCCTGGGCGTAGAAGGAGAAATGAAGCATAATATGGTTTATCCTTCCACATTCAATTGACTTTTCAAGCTACCACCACCACACACCCCTCCTTGGATCTTGGTCATGTTACGGAATCACAGAATGATACGGGGTTGGATGGGACCTCTGGAGACCACAGAATCACAGAATCACCTACGTTGGAAGGGACCTTTAAGATCATCTAGTCCAACCGTAAAAAAAACCAAACCAAACCAAACCAAACCAAACCAAACCAAACCAAAACAAAACACAACACCACACCCACACACCCCCAACCAACACTAAACCATATCTCTGAGCACCGTGTCAATTTGTCTTTTTAATACCTCCAGGGATGGTGCCTTAACCACTTCCCTGGGCAGCCCATTCCAATGCTGGATAACCCTTTCAGTGGAGGAATTTTTCCTGACATCCAACCTGAACCTCCCCTGGTGCAACTTGAGGCCATTTCCCCTTGTCCTATCTCCTGTGACTTGGGAGACGAGACTGACCCCCGCTTCTCTACACCTCCCCTTCAAGTAGTTATAGAGCGTGATAAGGTCTCCCCTCAGCCTCCTGTTCTCTAGACTGAAATGGACTGAAATGGACTAGATGACCTAGTCCAACCTCCCTGCCAAAGTCCAATCCCCCTACCAAAATGTTTCCTTATAGAGAGCATCTTTTACCTCTGTGGCTTGAAATCTAGTAATCCACTCATGCTTATAAACATACAGGACCAAAGCTGGCTTTTGAAAGGAAATCACAACATATTTTGACCCAAAATATTTTTCTGCATATTTCTTCCTCTCTTGAGCTTGAGACGGACACAGCTGTTTTCAGAAGCTTCCATCTGTCCATAAATCAGACCACTGTCAGCTGTCCCCTTTTCTCTTCACCCATTGAAGTATTTTTAGTCCCTAGTGTGTTTTGATCCCTAGGTTTTTAGCTTGGCGTAAATAGCTATTTGCAGCCTGGAAATAGCATTTTCACTGGTAATAGAACAGGCATTTTCTTACAAGTACGTGTCAGTATAAGATGGGAAGTGATTAACGTAAAACTGTTGCAACTTCCCAGCCTTGTTTCTCTAAGCCTCATACTGAATTACAACTCAACATTCATATAGGAAAACCCATTCAGGCAGGTTAACGCAGAGTTATTATGACCCTGGCCAGGTCACATTCAATATTCGGCAATGTTGAAGGTGCCTATGGCCAGGGACCAGTCCTCATTGGCCATAGACATATGGACTCCCGGTTTTGATAGATAAGAGAACCTAATACAGTTTTTCTGAGCCTATAGCTCAAAAAGAAGCATAGAAGCATCCTAAGTATAGAAGAAATGGTCTGAGAGTAAGGATTGTGCTGGTTCAGCACTCTCCAGAAACTGAAAAAGAGGCCATAATTGAAAGAGGTTGTCAGGATGCAATCAAATTAGTAGTATCTGCCATCTGGTTTCCTTTCATTTTCTTGCGCTTCTCCTTTTGCCATTCCGTAACATTTCCAAATGCCCTGAGTTTTTGCAAAGTTATACTTGTCCAAAAAAAAAAAAAAAAAAAAAAAAAAAAAA
>NW_015094510.1:19777960-19809407 GCF_001431845.1 Calidris pugnax
AAAAAAAAAAAAAAAAAAAAAGAAGAAAAACAGAGCTAGAATTTATTCTGTTGCCTTCACAGGCAAAAAGAGGGCAGAGACAAAGAAATATATACTGTGTTTAAATGAGAGTTTCAAAACACTAAATTGCTTTTCTAAAGTATTTCAGGGAAGTTTTAGAAAAATAAACTATGTTCTGAAAACTAGAAGATGGAAACTATATTGGAATGTTTTTAATCTATTGTTTTGTGGGTTTTTTTTACTAATCCTTAATCTAAACTTAATGTTGCAGGTTGTACTGATTATCTAGTGTTAATTGATAGAATTTAAATCGGGCTACATATATGCTTGTCATCTGGGGCCATAGCTCTCATGCTAAATAATAAAGGGACCCTCCAGGAGCAATTGTCTGCGACCATGTCTCATGTCTGACAGCAGGCAGAACTCACCTCAAGGAGCAGTGGAAGCTACCAGGCTGGCCCAGAGCACCAGCTGATGCCCACAGCAGGGAAGCAAAGCCTAAAGCCTCCAGGAGGTGCAAGATTTTCCCCTATGGGGTTGTAATGATCCTAACCAGAAGACTATTGTGCATCAAAGACTCAGTAATCCGCATAACTGAACCTAAGTAGGCACATACAGCTTCTCCTTCAGGCCTATGCTGGGCTGCACAGGTCTCTTGGCCGCAGAATAAACTCAGCTGGTAACAGAGAGGCCTGCAGGCAGCTCCCACTCGGTGTTGTCCATTTTACCACCTGCGTGGCCTTGTCTTTATCTTACAGCGGAGCAGCAAGTTCTCATGTGAACATATGGTTGTTTGATGGCAGAAGTTATGAACACAGTATTTTTATTTTTTTTTTTTTTTGTCTAAGAAAATCCTATAAGAGGTCTTGAAACCAAAATGTCAGTGATCCTTTGTATGGGTGGGAGCTGTACCACATGCCCTGAGCAGAGGTCTGTCTGATGCTGCACAGCTTGGGGATCCCAGCACCTGAAGGAACGTAAGATTATCTGTATTGTTTCTCTTTCTTGTATTAGCTCCAGAAAATGTTACTTTAAGCAATAGCTTATGGAGTCAGAGTGCCTTTCTTACTGGTATCGTAAGGGACACTCACCCCAGTGCCTTGCACTACAGGGTAGCAGCAGAATAGCCTAAAGCTGACCCCAAAAATGTTTCTGAATCAGGTAGTGTGATAGGTGAGAAATACTGCTCCAAACATTTCCAGCTTTGAGGCTGGTTCTCCACAGCACTCTGGGGCTGCTCCTGCTAGCTTTGTGACCGTATAGGCTGCCCCGCAGCACTGCAGTTACTCCTGTTTCACCCAGAACAAGAAAATTACTTTTTTTAGTATCAAAACAATCATAGAATTTAAACTATACCCATTAGTGCTGCACGTGAAGGGAAAATATCAAGCTTAAAATCAAATATTTTTGCTGTCTTTATTCCCTGAAAAGCTCCTCTGTATCGTGAAGCAGCTGATAGCGTGCTGTAGCGCTGTGCAGGTTTTAAATGAATGTCCTTCACAGAACATTAATATCTCAACCCTGCTTTTCATTTCAGAACAACACAGGAAAACTCCCGTAACTTTGACAGAACCTTGAAACAGTTCTGCATAATTCAGAAATAGATATTTCCAGATTGTTCCAATCACTGTCTTCAATTACCAGGTAGCTCCAGTGCTAGGCCCTTCTGCCAGATATTGCTGAAGTGCTCACTAACGTGCCCTTGTTGTACAGTAGATCTTTTCTCAATCAGGCCTTTAATTTATGGCCCCTATATTCACAGCATCTGTTAGCTGTTTTTGACTGATTCCTACTCAGAAGGTGACTGTTGAAAAGTTTTAAAAGAAATTAATCCTATGGTGATCCTATGGAAGCTGTCTCTTGGGCTTTGTTTCTCAGGTTACAAACCACAGACAAGTTCTCAGAGTTCAGCATCTGGACATTAAAGGAGCAGTTATTTATTATTTGTTGCTATCAGTTCTACTTCTTTGTGTTAGTCATTCAAATGGAGTGGTTTGTATGCATATAAAGCAGATGAGTTTTGTATGCATGACTAGTTGGAGATCAACCACCTGTAACAAAAAATGAGGCAAAATTTATAGCAACAGTAATCTCAGAAAACAGTTTTCTATCTCTGTTGTTTTGAAAAGTAGGTGCAATGGTCAACACCTACAGTGTTGTGAAGGCAAAGACTATTCGTGAAGGCCTCAGCTCAGTGCAGCTCTGAAGGATTGGTGTAAATGCTGTGTGTTGGATGTTGACAGGGCGGTGACTTGTTTGGGACTTTTCACATGCTAAAATTCACACCGTAAAACTTTGTTACCACTAAACTAAAAGATGTGAGCAAACTTGGTCACTATAATTATCTGAATCCGTTTTAATAGTTTTCTTAGTAGAATAGCAGTTTGATATGGGATTTCCTTTTTGACTTATAATAGACAGAAATCAAACACCAAAACTTTCAAATCTTTCTTTTCTGTGATACAACTTTTTGATATTATAAGCATTTATTTCAAAGTAAATTGAAAATATCTGTTGAAGGCACAAAGAATATCTCTGAACAAAAGCAATGCATGTTTTGGTTTTGGAGGGAATTATCAGAATGACAACTATTTATCGGAATGAATAATGACAAGCAACTGCAAGGTTTTTTGATTGCTGGAGTCTCATAATGGTTTTCTCTAAACTGGAGGAGAGGTTGTTCTCTGAACTCTGTGCTTTACATATTAAGTACATGACTTCATGCCACCGTGTGTGGATGAAAGAGATACGTGCTTAGATAGAAGATGGCCATTGCCAGAGCCATTGTCCCATGGTTTCGTGTCCCTGGCACTCTTTCCCTTATTTCCCCTAGAAGTCAGTGATAAGAGTCATCAAAACTGTTAGATGAGCTCCTTATCCATCAGGGCATTAGCGTGGTATTTATATCTTGAGAAGAAAATAGGCTGTACTGTACTAACTGTACCTGGAGCATTGCAGTCTTGCCTTTCTCAAACTAAAGAAAATTACAAATATATGGCTGCTTGCAACGATGCACTGTCCATCACAAACTGCAGACCAGGATTATTAGCCTTATGGCCAGGAAAGTGTATTGACAAAAGAAACAGAAGTAGGCATAACCTGGAGAGTTCCCTTGCCTTTTTTATTTGGTTTATATGTTTTAACTGGAATCCTGTGTGGTTTCTCCACACTGTAATTTTAGTTGGCCCTTGGTTATCTGAGCACATTAGTTAATGATGCTTACTCATTGCCGTTACACTTTGCCATTGCAATTATCTGAATTCTGCTGTTTCAAGTCATCTATAAAGGATCTGTGTTCATAATTACAGCATATTGCTAATAAATGTTTGTAGTAGATGTATGGCACAGCACTACTTATGTACATATACAGCAGATACTGTTTAATGTAGCTGAGCTCACACATTCTTATTGCTTACTGCATGCTTTGCTAGTGATAAATGAGAGCCATTTTTCTCTACTGCCGCCAAGAACAGAGATTAAAACTCTAGATACCAATCTGATCTCACAGGTCACAGCTTGTCTGTGTAACCCGTTTTATGTTATAACTGATAGCAGTAAAAGGTCTTTCATCAACCTTGTTTATTTATGTCTGTGATTCTCAGTGATGATGATTTATAAATCACCTGTAATTGCAAGTGTATACCTCTCATGAAAATGCAATGCATAGCTGGAAAAAATGACCTTGAGGGAGGGAGAGATGTCTAGTATGAATTAAAGAAATCCTAACAGTGTGAATAAAAGAAATTCAAACAACAGGAAAATCCAATTACTAAATAAAGAGCAAATCTGTATATAAGCAGCAGAGATGGATAATTAGAAGGAGAAAATAGAGGACTGGAAAATTCAGCATATCTTTTACAATGTTTAAAACGTTAAAAGCTCCGTTCATGTTGTCATCTACGCTCTTTGTCTTGCTAACATTCGTCTTGACTACATCTTAGAAAGCTTTGAGATCATAGAGTTTGAATTTCCAAATTCTATGTGGCAGAGAATAGGAACTCGTGAGATCTATAGTGTAGAAAACATGCATGATGATTTTAATAGGGAAAACCAATGTCTGCATATAAAAAAGATGATGAAAATGTAGCAAGGGATGCAGAAAAGAATAAATAAATAAGATGTGGAGGTTTTTATTAAAAAAAAAAAAAGCCTTACAGGAAGAGATTTAAAAATCTCAACATCTTACTAAGCAAGAGATTGAAAGATGACAGGATTGCATCGGGACTCCCATGAGGAGAAGATACCAAGCCTGAAAGGCCCATTTATTCTAGAAGACACTGAGATAATAAGACTCAATGACAGGTGCCTGAAACCAGTCAGATTTCAATTAGACATAAAGCAAACGTTTGTAACAATGAGATTGATTACCCATTACAGCAACCCCCCAGGGGAAAACAGGGTGTCTTTCAACTTCTTCAGTAAGCCTTTACTTAAGATATACATTATCTAAAAGATATTCATGCTACTAGACTATTACTAGAGTAACTGGGGAAAAATATTATGGTATGCTAATAGACAGAAAGTTCAATGAGACAATCTAACAGACTCTTGGCCTCTAAGATCAAAACAACTCTTATCTGAAAATAGTTCCTGGAAAGCTGTATTTGGGCTATGCCACCAGTGACTAGATGACCCCATAGCTTTAGCGTGCATATTTATATTTACCTCATTTCCTACACTGGAAGCAACTCTTTCCTCAGAAAACACAGTAAGAGAACTGCAAACTCTTTCCTCCCTTTTTAGTCTCGCAAGTCAAGAGACTGGTGTCACATTCTTCTGTCCTCCAGATGCTGCTTTCTCCCTGTTTTCATCATTCCCTACTTTCCACCCCAGAAGCCAACTGTGTCCTATTCTCAGGCAGTAACAAGCATCCATAGGCTGTCTCTAGAGCCAGGGAAAGCTTTGCCTCTGATACCCTCCTAAAAAGGGATCAGCATCTGAGAGGTGAAGGAACCATAGCCATTTTAGAAGAGTCTTTATCTGTGAAACAGCTCAGGCCTCTACATATTCATTTCTTAACCAGAAAAAAAATAATTTCTGTTTATCTCTAGCTTACAGACTACCACTGTGGTAATGATAAGATAGAAATAAATGCCTTTCTTGAAATAGAACATACTGTCAGAGACAGTACTTAGAGAACTCTGTTCCATTTACTGAATTTTTATTTCTTTTTAATGTCTAGCATAGGTATTTAGACTTTCTTCTTTTATTTTTTATAGTTGCTTAGTACCAAGAGAGTAGAGAGCTTTTACTTTTTTACCAGCTTTTTAGGGTTCATTTTTGGACAGCAATGCATGATGCCCATTTAGACCACGAAGAATTTTCCTGGTGGTCATTTTCCAGCATACAGTTGTACCCTGCTGACAGCTCTGTACCTGATTCTTGCACTGATCTCAGTGCTGGGGTGACAGAGACATGTTTGGAGGCAAATTAGGAAGCCTTTGGAGCCAGATATACCAAAACAAGAATATAAATGTCTCTGCTTGCCCCTTCTCCTGTAATTTCTGTCTCCTTGTTGTCCATTTAATCTCAGTATCCCTTTTGGACCATGGTAATTATGTCTCTGCCTACAAATGTCACAGCAGATCAGCCCCAGCAGGCAGGGATGTCTCCTCTGTGCAGCAGTCCTGCTCAAGAACCGTATGGCTGTTCCCCTTCTCCGGGGTCCTTCCCTAGCACGGGTCAGTGCCAGCGTGGTCGTTTGGCAGTCCCAGAGTACACTCTTTCACCAGAGGCAATCTGGACCCAGTCCTGAACGCTGCTGAGCATCTTTAATGTGTGCAAACAGTATCCTTTGGGGACAATGAAGCTTCTTAGCACCTGACTGGAAATGCCCAGAAAGACTTCTCCTCTGCTGCGTGCCTGTGAAACAGTGATGTACTCAAGTCTTGGAAAGTTTAATTAGTATTTAAATAACCAACTGCTTACGCCTACCCCTGATTCTTGTCTCACATTTACTGGCATAAGACAAGAAACTCTCCTTTGACTTTTAGATACTTTCCGCTCTGGTTTGTGCAAGCATAACTAAAAAACTATAAAAAACTATATGGAAATGCAATAGTAAAAACAAAGTGATAAAGGATTTGTAAGTATTGAACAGGGCACTTCGTAATAGGGAATATTATGTTTCTTCAGAGCCAATAACTACATAAATATAGCTTCTTTCAGAAAGTCAGGTTGAGGTTTTAAAATGTAGTGTAAAGCTCTTACAAGAATATGAAAGTAGGTAAGAATAAGAATGCATGAATAGGTATATAATGACAGGCTTCTCAGCAGATCTGTTGTTCATGTAGTTGAACAGCCTAACTCAGGCAAGGACCAACACTTCATTATTCAGAAAAATATGAAATTCCTTTCATGTGCACATTGTGTGAATACAGAAAGTGCTGTATCCTCTTTATAATCCAGATTTCAGTTGTGATAGCGATCAGTGGCAAGAGAGAATTCAGTGGCAGAGAAAATTTTCTTGTAGTCCAGATCCAGAAAGCAGAGTATATCTTGCTTGAAAATTTTTCTTGCCTTGAAGAAAAATTTGAAATGTATGTTCTCTTGCAATAGAGGGGCATGTCTTATTTTAAACTGGGGCCTAAAGGCTGAAAAGCTGAGTCAGCCTCAGGAGATGCCTTTCTCCCTCCTTTGGCTGTAGACGGAGACTATATCAACAACTTATGTGAAGTGTACACAATCTCTTGTGATTATTTTGTACCTAGAAGCGTATTCATGTCTTTTTTTTTTCAAAATCTAAAACTAAACTCTCAGTCTGTGATCTCTGACGGCAACAAGTAATATATACTCTGTATTCAGAAATACTACTGTTATCAGTTTCCCATGTGTGGATGTTTTGGGTTCATTTCTGCTTATATTGACATATCTAGTTTTTTGTTTGGCTTCAGCTGGAGTCAGTTCAAGCTTTTCATTCTCTTTATACATTTTTACAGGCCAAAGACTATTGCTGCTCTCTTCTGAAACCCAGGCAAAGGACACTAATGGCTTGACCTGTGTTCCTAGAAGGTCCAGCATCCCTGGATTTTAACACTGCCAAAGTTTTGGCAGTATTTGGGCAGGTTTTTCCCTCTAACTCTTTATTAGTTAATGAAGTCAGGGTTTTTTGTTAAAAATACTATACTGACTTCTTTTAGACATTCATATTTAGCTACCCAATGCTATTGCATTGTTATGAGAAATGTCAGTTGTGCTGGGAGCACAATTAAGTATTATTTATTTTTTGTTTACTGAAATAAAAAAATTGTGCTCAAGATGTGCCCAGCCACAGAAAAAAAAATAAAGCAACCCGTATTAATTAAAGATTTTATTAAAAGCATACAGAGGACTTGAAGCATAACCAAGCAAACAATCACTGTTCTCTCACCCTAGGAGAAGGGAGGAGAAGGAATTCCAGTGACAGGGAGCTTAGTTGCTTTTGACAAGAAGGGAAGCATAGACCTCCTAATTAACAGTGCAGTTAAGGAAGGGTGAGCAGCTTGTTGCCAAACATAACCGCAGGAAAAACTGTAACTGCTGTAATCAAGGGAGTTATTTACCCAGTCAATAAAAACGGGCTGAAACAAATGACATAAACTCCTGAATAACTGTCAGCTAAGAATAGGAAGTTACCAAGGAATGTGGCCACTGGTGGGTGGTTCCCCTCTTGGTCCTGAGAAGCATGAGCTGACACGGGTATTGGACTAAAGCTCTCCTGTGTTGTATGTGCAGTGGTGGGCACTGAGCTTGGGTATCCTTTCTGTGACAGAAAGATCAAAGAGAAGATTATGTCCAAGACTATGAATATCCAAAGTGAAATGACTATTGGTCAGGGTCAACTTCCAGGCTGCACCATTTTGGGTTTTGTAATGAATCTCAGGAGATTTGTATCTTTATCTAACCATGACTGGAGACAAAAAGGTTTTCCATTCACTCCAGCATTTACTGGGTCAGGACATAATAAAGAGCTAGTGAGCCTTTTTCACAACCTTGACAGAATCTTCCAGAGTGCCCCAGAAGGGATGAAAATCACTTGTACAAATCTCAATCCAGAAGTGATTCATCACACATCAAAAAGCAAATGATACTATATATGCCTTGACTGACATTTCCAAAGATACCAGAAAATGCTCCAGATTTAGAGCTTGCCCTGGACCACTTCAGTGCTAAGTAACTCAATGTCAATGCCAAGTCCAGTGCTGTGAGCACTGGTAAGGAGTAAGCCGTTGATAATGGTCACAGCTAACTGTAGGTTTGCTTTTTTTTCTCTCCATATTAGATTATCCAGAATATCTACCATACCCTCACGTGATAGTCCATAGGCTCAGGCCTACATTCTTGATGCCCTGATGTCTTGATATCAAACTGATCAGTGACAAAATGTGGTTTCATATTTGGGGGATACTGAATACTGTTGATCCAGGTACCAATTAAAATCTTAGTGCATATAAATTATTTCTTTCTTAGCTTCAAAAATACTAATGTATTGAATCTTACAGCTGTACTGAGCCAGTTTCAGGTAATACGTGATTTTCTCAGATTCTTCAGTGCTCCTACTGCAGATAAAGAGGGTTCTGATAAGAACGAAGCGGTTGTGTGAGTCAGACTATGAGGCAACAATAAGGATTTTCAGGACTTGGACTGACATATCTTAGTTTTCAGCTCTAAAACTGGCTTTTTGATTAGCTTTGATGTAATCTTCTCAACCTCTGCTAACAAGAAAGCCAGCCAGTATTTTTTTTGTGTGATTGCAGCTAAAAATAACAAGTAGCATAAAGGTGCATGTGCTATTGAAATGCTTTCCAGTTTTTGCACCTCTGAGTACCTGTGTCCACACTGAAGTCAGCTGCTCTGTTATTCAGACCGTCATTTCTACACAACTCTTTGTGGACACAAAGGATGCATCTCCAAGCAGATTCTCCGTCAGGCAAGACACTTCTGATGTTACTGCACACACCCACCAGGTGTGAGTCATTCTGCTGATAAATCCTCATTCCTCTCTTGTTTTTACAGGTTTAGCCACCACCTTAAGTCACACCAATGCAAATAAGCAGAGGATGACACCTAGCAGATCTGGCTGTCCTCATTTTCTCATCTGCTCAAGAGTGAAGTGAAAGTAATCTGTGGAAAAAAAAAAACCAGAAAAAAAGGATTGAAGGTAAATGAAAGATCTGACCCAGCTGGAAAATCTGCCTTTAAGTTCATCAGTAAATTCTTCAGGTGTTTCAGTTTCCTAGAAAACAACTCAAGGGCAAGTTTTCCAGATACCTGGGGCAGTGACAGAACAATTAAAGTGTCTCACTACAGTCCCTATGCCAGAAATGTAAATGTTGCACAGTGCTTGCCATAACGGGTGTCCTCTGAAGGCCTGGCTGCTAGTGGGCATCTGGTCCACAGTAGCCAAACTGGGCAGTAGCCTTATCATACGTCTTTAGCTACTGAATCTAAAAATGCCTCAGATGCACCTGCCGAAGGCATTCCTGCAGCGTGGGAGAAGATGTAGAGATGGGAGGGAAATGGGTAAAACATGGGATTTGCACAAAATCATAGGAATGGCCAGCAGGAGACAGTTTGAGCTGATTTGGCTGTTTTGTTACTGTTATTTAAGTTTTCTGTAAAGCAAACACTGGGTAAGAGATGACTTTAACCTGGTGCAATGCACATCGCCTTTAATTGGAGCATAATGGCAATGGCACCTGCTCACAGCACCCATCAATCTCATTTGTAAGTACCTCCATCATTTCAGAACACATTTACAGTTGTCTCCTAAAAGTATATTATTTTGTTGAGTGATGAATGGCATTGTGAAATATTACCTATAATCAGCACCCTTTATTGCAAAGCTCATTAAATTCCTGACAAATCTAGTGTTGACAGCACTTTAATTTTGTTTTATTGCCTTGTTTTATCTCACCAATTTCTGTCTCTGGTTTACAGTTAATAATGAAAGACAGCAGAACTACACTGTGCTTGAGAATCAGAAAAATAAGTATTCATCTTTTTAAAAGTCCCTGATTTAGGCCATAGGAACAGCGGGTACTAGACAATGCTCGCATTGAGAAGGTGATTAAAGTTTAATAAAACTGTCAAGTGAAATAAACCAATCTCCTTGCAAAACACTCTGTTTGCCAGGTGCTTGGATTTTAGCTGTTAAAAAATTCTCTTTCAACAGTCTGTTTAAATGTGCAGCAGACTAATGTTGTGACTGCCAAGTCACAATTCAGTTTTTTGCAAAATCTGTTGAGACTTGGTAACAAAAAAGATTGCTAAAATGACACATTCAGAAGCCACTACAGTAAGTGCTATATAGAATAAGTACACTATTATTTAATGAATTGCTACAAAGCTATTTCTATCTCTTACTGTCCAAGTTAGGTTTGGAGCCTGGTCTTTCACCACTGTCTTCACAGAAGAGGGTCTGATTCTCCAGCCATGTGGTCATCTGCAACTGTCCAAACTGTGATCGCTACCAGTGTGATTTAACAGCACTTTCTAGCATTTTTTCCATATGCATGCACATATACAAAATCCAAGGCAGTGAGAAATCAAACACACGCATACACATATAAATTCTATAGTTCCTCTAATCCCCTGAAACAACCTTTCATCTAAATTCAGCATAGAACTCTACTAAACTGTAAAAATCTCTGGTTATTAGTGGATTACCAATTATTAAGTGATGTGCTATGCAGTACCTCAGGTAACATTTCAAGATTTTTTTTTTACAATTTGTATTCTCTGTAGAGCTCTAGGTGAGTTAATACACAGCAATTCATAAAGACATATTCCCATGATTCTGCCTGACGTGTCAGTGTGGGTACCGTCTGTCAATCCCTTCCTCTGCCTTCTCCAGAGGCCTCTCTGAAGAGAACACGTCAAACAACAAATTGAGTTTCTTGAAGGCTGTGATGTTCTCAAAGGATTCACGGTTACTTTAATGAGAACATCACCTGGCCTCTCGCAAGCAGCCTTCCAGTGTCTGAAGGGAGCCTACAGGAGAGCTGGAGAGGGACATTATCTCAGGGAGTGTAGTGATAGGATGAGAGGTAATGGTTGTACACTGGAAGAGGGGAGATTTAGACTAGATCTCAGGAAGAAATTCATTACTGTGAGGGTGGTGAGACACTGGAACAGGTTGCCCAGAGAAGTTGTGGATGCCACATCCCTGGAAGTGTTCAAAAACAGCTGGATGGGGCTTTGAGCAACATGGTCTGGTGGGAGGTGTCCCTGCCCATGGCACAGGGTTTGGAACTCGATGATCTTTAAGGTCTCTTCCAACTCTAACCATTCTATGATTCTATGAATGCATCAACTCCCTGAGTCAGAGGCAACCCTGACTGACCAGAGACACCTCAAATAATGAGGAAACCCCGGCGCTGCCCTGACTCAATAAGGCGGCCTGGCTCTAAGGAAGACAAGCTTTTTTGGGGCCACTCTGGAAACTCTGAGTGGCCTTTAGATGGGAGAAATATCCTTCTGAACAAATCTGTCTGTGCACATCCCAGCAGAGCAGGCTCTCTGATATCAGAGGCAGCCAGAAATACCCGCCCAGCCAGGTGCTCACTGCATAGGAAATTAAAAGAAGGGCTTAAATCTAAATCTACAATGGCTTGTGTATCACAGCACTATCTGTGATATCCCATCTTCTTCCCTTATTCTTCCCAGTAATTGTTATTCCTCACACTTGCAACTTACTTTAAATTGTATTGCAAGGCTCTTAGGAGGAGGCTGAATGTCTCTGTGTGTCTGTATTAGCTCAGCTCCATATGTGAATTTTGTATTCCAGCTGCAGATACTGCCAGGGCTAGTACAGTAATACAGACACATATATGAGAGCTCTCTAGATAGGACAGCATTAATTTCCCCTGCAAAATCCTTGTTCAAAACAAGGAGAGCAAAAATATGCAAAATTAAAAGGTCACATGCATGTCAGCAAAGTTTGCATTTTTAATTTTCCCATACTTTCTCTGTGCTTGTGACAAGATGTGTGAATTTATACAAAGCTTTAATTAGTACTGGGTGGTGAGAACTGGAAAGCTTTATGAAAACAACATTTACAATTTTATCTGGAGGCTCCTAAAGATAATGAGATAAACCTCATATTTTCTTCCCCTGCGCTTAGCTTTTCAATAATACTGCCAACATACACTGTGCCATGTACAGCTTTATCTGTAGAAAACCACTGCAAAGTAAGATCGTAAGAAAAATAAGATGTGCTATACTGAAGGAAAAATAATTTTGTTTCTTTATGTTTTTGACAATGGTTTTGAACAGAGTGTATTTTGAAATTATGTGGGAGAGTGCGCGTAGAATCTAAGTAAGGAAAATGCATGACTTTTTCAGGGAACAAAAATCACCTTTTGTAGCAAGATCTGTATAAACCGATATGCCCAGCATCCAGCTGTATGTATTGCTGAAGAGTCTGGCTGAAGGCGCAGCCCTGCTGCCCGGAGGGAGGCTGTCACTGAGCTCCATTCCCCCACTCTCACGTTAATAAAACCCCAAGGTTTGAGTCTGCTGCCTGGTATTGGCACAGGATTGTGCCAATATCCTTTCTTGTGCCTTAACCAAAAAAACCCACAAACCCAAAACCAATCCCAAGAAGAGGGATACTAAGATAAAAATAAGTATTTTCAGGGGTTGCATTTATTTTATTCTATAACAGGGGAAGTTTTTTGTTCTGACTATTTGTTTTAGGACCATTGAAAAGCATGGGAAATCATAGAATGGTTTGGGTTGGAAGGGACCTTAAAGATCATTGAGTTCCAACCCCCCTGCCATGGGCAGGGACACCTCCCACTACAGCAGGTTGCTCAAAGCCCCATCCAGCCTGGCCTTGAACACTTCCAGGGATGGGGCATCCACAGCTTCTCTGGGCAACCTGTTCCAGTGTCTCACCACCCCCACAGTAATGAATTTCTTCCTGATGTCTAATCTAAATCTCCCGTCTTTCAGTTTGAAGTCATTACCCCTCGTCCCATCACTACATGCCGTCGCAAAAAGTCTCTCTCCAGCTTTCTTACAGGCACTCTTCAAATACTGGAAGGCTACTCTAAGGTTTCCCTGAAGCTTCCTCTTCTCCAGGCTGAACAACTCCAACTCTCTCAGCCTGTCATCAGAGGAGAGGTGCTCCAGCCCTCTGATCACATTCATGGCCCTTGTTCCAACAGGTCCACATCCTTCTTGTGCTGAGGACTCCAGAGCTGGACACAGCACTCCAGGTTGGGTCTCACGAGAGCAGAGTAGAGGGGCGGAATCACCTCCCTTGACCTGCTGACCACACTTTTTTTGATGCAGCCCAGGACATGATTGGCTTTCTGGGCTAGGAGTGCATATATCTGGCTCATGTTGAGCTTCTCATCAACCAACACCCCCAAGTCCTTCTCTTCAGGGCTGCTCTCAATTCGCTCTCAAATGACAGCCTAGATTCACAAAATCATTAGCGCCGGTAGTAACAATGCTCAGGTAATAAGTGTCTCAAGCTAAAACAGAGGACACTTCATGTCAAATGTCTCCTTGACTAAGAGGGTGTGAATCCTGACCCTTTCTCTGCTCTAATCACCATACAGGCTGCTCCCAGCCACATCAGCTCCAGTGCAGTGGCCAGGGCAGACCTTTATAAAAATGTCTTTAAGTAGACAAATTACAGTCTAAATAGCCTATGACATTAGCTAACGTAGCCATTTTACTTTTTGAGGAGAGGAAAAAATACCTTTCTTGAGAAAGAACTTCAGTCTAATGATCTGGACCACCAAGGGCTCTATACTCACTTTGATTTCAGTATGTTGAACATCTCTTTGTGAAAAAAAGCTGTATTTAGCAAAAGCTGGGTATTTTGTGTTCAGAGTGCTGTCTGCAACAGGAATGGTCACCCTTTAAATCTTGACCTGTGTTTTCTTACGGGCCAAGAACAGTCCTCAGGCAGGAGATGGGCCATCCCCACAGGGCAGAGAATGCTGAGGGGATTATTTGAATTCTCCAAATCCAAATTTGCTTTTAGGAAAAAGCAAACCAGCCTGTGCTGCTATGGCTGCCATCACCAACTTGCCCAGTGTAACCTCACTGTGCAAAAATGAAGTGCTGGGTCCCTGGGAGAGCTCCTACCTGCAGACTGCTCCCAAAGCTTGCAGGAGATCTGATACGCAGCTTGCAAGGTCAGGATCTTTTGGCTACCCATGATCTTGAACAATTTATCACTGCTTCCCTTCCCACTGAGACATAGATGCTCTGTATAGAAATCTA
The DNA here is from genome assembly GCF_001431845.1 of Calidris pugnax. NCBI lineage: Eukaryota > Metazoa > Chordata > Aves > Charadriiformes > Scolopacidae > Calidris > Calidris pugnax. Next base: position 19,792,184 of record NW_015094510.1, read on the forward strand.
CATGATTTTTGCAGACAGACAATTTCTCCTGCAAATCTTTTGCTGCTGGCTTGCCAGGAGGATGAAGCCAACCATTCTGGCATCATGTTCAGACCCTACCTCAGCCCAACAATCCACAATCTCTCACACACTGCATTCTCTCAGATCAACTTTTGTTGAGTTGAAGGAAGATGGAGGATGCCATCTTTCCCTCTCATGCTTTTATCATTGTTGGAACAAAGGGGTTTATTCTTGTTATCTCCCTCTGGTGAGCAATAAAAGATAAATCACAGGACGTACGGATTCAAAGGAAAGCTGAGAGACGTAGCTGAAGAAGAAAAACAAACAGCCAGCTGTAGCCAGGCACTGCAGGCAGGGAAAGCTGGTGGGGTGCCCCACAGCACGTCCCTCTGTGCCTGATGGCTGCTGGAAAAGTGAGAGATAGAGCAGTAAAAAGATTCCAGGGATGTTTCTCTCCGGTACCCTTTGGTCTTTGTTTTAGCATTCAACAGGCACCTTGTGTGGTGCAGGGATCTATATCTAGATTTTTTTTTTTAACCTTTTTTTTAAAAAGGTTTGGGGTCAGTCTATTTCCAAGAAATTAGTATTGCACCTGAAGCTCTGTATATATTTTAGCCCTACCACTTTAAAATCCAAAATACCCGGTCTTCTAACCTGCAATGTCTTTTACTAAGAGGCTGCAATGTCTTTGTAATTCCAATAGTGCAGTACAACAGTGACCAACACGTTTCTTCAGTTCCACAGCTCCTTGTAGCGCTGCTGGTATCAGCTACCAAGAGAGCTTCCAGCTGATGCACAGCCATGCTAATTAGGACTAGTGTACACATCAACTTGTAGAAACTCATACCAAAAACAAATACACGGGAGGCCACTCTCTTCCACTGGTAACAGCTGCTCTAAGAAGTCTTTCATAAAAGATTGTTTGTCAAGAGCCGCCTTCTCTATGCATCTATTGACATTTGTTTATTGAACAATGCAGAATATTTATATGCAGCTTCCAGCAGACACTAATCTCAGAAGTGAGGAGTGGATGAGTAATGCATATTGTTTCTTTGCTGGCTGCCTCCAAATCGTACACCGCGTGTTTGTCCAGCTTTAATTAGAAAACGGTAAAGTGATAGGACTTGGTTTCATTTCCAAGAACACAGGACACTATTTCTTGGAATGAATTTAATTTGTTAACACTTGAATTGTTTGTAAAGGTGACGTACATCAGGAGTATGAAGTTATTACTAATGGTTTTCTGGCTTAGAAATAATTTGAAGGACAGACAAGCAAATTCAAGGTGATTGCTATGTGCAATTTAAGCTGTAATGCAATTTCCTAATAAGAGTGTATATCCACTCAGTGCAATGACGACTGCTGGGAAAGATAATACTGACACATCTAGAAAACTAAAGTAATAGAAAAGAGATGGTATCGTCACCTTATTCATTATTATTATGCCTTTTTCTAAAGGAACCTAACTGGGAAAAACAAGACAGAGCTAAGCAGGGTTTCAAAATCATTTTTGGCACTGATAATAACATATTTATATAGAATGTTTCATTCAGAAGAGCTTTTCACCAGGAGATTTTAATTAATTGCCTACAGCAGACAAAGGAACCACAGAAACTCAGCTATTGCTGAGGAAGTGCCCACAGCGATTCTACAGCAAAGATAAAGGATGAGGGGGGAAAGGAGGTTGTAGAGAGGCAGGGGTTGGCCTCTTCTCCCAAAGGACGAACGACAAGTCCAGAGGAAATGGTCTGAAGTTGCGGCAGGGGAGATTTAGATTAGATATTAGAAAGAACTACTTTACTGAGAGAGTGGTCAGGCACTGGAACAGCCTGCCCAGGGAGGGGGTGGAGTCACCATCCCTGGAGGTATTTAAGAAACGTATAGACATGGCTCTTCAGGGCATGCTCTAGTGCCCAAGGTTATTGGTTTATGGTGAGGTGTTGAGTGTGGGGTTTAGTTGGTGGGTGAGGTTCTTTTGGTGGGTGTTTGGTGTGGTGTGTTTTGTTTTTTGGTGGGGTTTTTTTTGGTTTTTTTTTTTGTGGTTGGACTCGATGATCTCAGAGGTCCCTTCCAACCACTAAGATTCTGTGATTCTGTGATTCTCCCCTGACAGGCAGGACCCACTGCTCACATGGGCTGGGGATGGCAGGAGGGTCAGTGGAGGCAGCTGCCTCCCAGCACAGCGGGATGGGAAATGCAAGGACTTTGTACATGGCTCTGGCTCAGCAGGGCTGAAGCCAGACAAGAGTTTGTGAAGTTTTCCAGCAACTGCTGCTGGGGGAGCTCCCACAGCACGGAGCCACCCCCGGATCCCAGGAGCACAGAGCCCATGGGCCTTTACACGCCAAGCTGAGCTGGACCATCCCCGGTGGCCTGGCTGGGGCTCCCAGCACTGTCACACCTGCCAGCACCACTGCTGGCACCCCAGCTGCTCTCAGCACGGCCGGCACTCCCCACCATCAGGGCATCACCGCTCCAGATGTGCCACAGCTGCCACAGAGGTACCGTCTCCCTGCAGGTGGCCAAATCAACTGGTCCTTACTGTCGCCCATGTGACAATGCAGAGGCTTGGACAGAGACAGAGCAGTCCTGGAGTCCTGCCCGAACCTCCCCACCGCTCCTGGACGTTCTCCAAGCCCAGCTCTCGGCCCCCACAGCGGCCGTGCCCAGGGGAGCCGGGCAGAAGCACGGCTGGCAGCCAGGCAGCAGCTCCTCGTGCACAGCCCACCTCCGCTACAGCTGGGGGCAGCCAGCAAACCTAGAGACGTTTCATCCCTCTCAAACTCTTGACCATGAGGACATTCTCATCTGGTAATTTTAGAAATGTTGATGTTTTAAAGGAGCAGCAGCAGATGTGCTCTGGCTACGGCCGGAGGCTACGGCCCCAGATCAGCACAGCTGCTAATGTATACACACAAAAATCAACAGAGCCAATTTATTGATCCCTTAGGGTATACTTATTCTACACGGAAACAGAAGAAATCGGTGGTTTTATTTAACATTGTGCGTGCCAGTGCACTTCTTTGCAGCTAGTTTGTGATTATGGTACGTTGGAGGCCTTAACCTGTGTCAGTTCCAGCCCTAAAGGAGTGAGAAAGCAGGACCAGAACACCTGAAAAAAAAAAAAAAAGTAGCAGCATTCAAGACGTGGATTCAGCTTCTGCAGCTGGGGATACCCACAGCCCCTCAGGTTTCTGAAATACTGGGAAGCCGCGTTCTCTTCTCCTTCGGGTCCCCACACAAGACCCTTCATGTGCAGAGGACACTTTCCAAGAGTCAGCGTGAGAATACAGCCTGGTGGCTCTGCACACCTCTGTTAGCAAAACATTCCAGTTTTCTCCCTATATATTGCACTGCTTCAATCACACCTTGTCTTATATTTCCTCCTTATATGTGATACCAGCCTGCTGGCTTGTTCGTGTCAGCTTCTTCTCTTTGTCCATCAGTCTCTCAAAGTTTGGTTCATGTTAGTGTCACAGTTCTGTTGAACCTTAATGCACTGCTGTTTGAGCCTACTTAATATAGACTAACGTGTAGGATCATTCATATGTCTTGACATCAGCTGCTATTATGCCGGGCAGGTAGTCAAGGCTGGCTGACCAGTGAGCTGAATTACTTTCAGTAAGGTTACAAGAGGCAGGAATGGTTTTAGGAGGGAGCATTCCCTGCACATATTTAGGGAAATGGAGTAGCTGGCAGACTTGCTGCTTTACATGAGGGGTTTTTTTTTATTATTATTTATTTATTTTATTTTTAAACTCTTTCCAGGTCTTTTTTACTATAATCATTTCCAGAAAGGAACATTAAAGATAGGGCAGTATTTGACAACACTGGAGAATGTTGCTTTCACTGCAAGTGCAGAAGCTGAGGCAGAAAGGTCTAATACAAGAAAATGATACCACTATGTTTCAGACGTGACATAAACCCTCTTACTTTAAGTATATTAAACCAGAGCAGACAAAGAACTAGAAGCTCTTTCACCTCTGGTGTGTACAAACTTGTTAATACAGAAGTCAGTTCAATAGGGATTAACTCAAATTTAGGTTACAAAAGCATTTTTTATACACTCACTGTTTTCAGGCCTACCTGATAAAATTGTCTACAGGAACAACTTCTTTTTTAAAGGCTTCAAACAAAATAAGAAAACTATATAAGCCACTTCACTACCAACCCTTGAAGCCAGGAGAACAACGTTCTGCTCTTGAATATCTATATTTTTACTCAGGCAGCTTTTGAAAATACTCATAGAATTTATGCAGCAGTGGAAAAGTTCCGCTTGAGTAAATCAGTATTGAATATTTACTGCATTCAAAGCATTTTACAAGTCAAAACATGTTGGCGAGAATTAATATCTTCAAATATGTGTTTTCTTTAAATTAGAACAAAGTAATCATTTGACAAGCCCAAGATGGAAGATGGAAGCTAGTTTAGCTTTCACAGTTACAGCTGACACTGTGTGGAGGTATTACTTTCCTGGATGATGGAAGTCACCATCCTCCAAATGCACATTTGCCCAGAAGAGTATCTTTCTCATGGCACCTTAGTATTGCAGAGCTGCTGTTCTCAGCAGAGAATGGTGACCCCTGTCCTGTTGCTTGTTGTTACCTTATGCCAACAAAAGAAAGGAACTACTTACTACTACACAGCCGAGAAACACCTTAGAGGGTGTATTTTAGATCCTTAGGGTGCTGGTGGTGCCCCATTTTCTGCAGGAGCAAGGTTAGTGTAACAAGTTCCCCACCTCCGTGCTGCAGTTCATCACCCCGTCGGGTCTGCAGGTGGGACTGTGATGGGGACCTACCGTGAACTGCAGCAGCGGCATTAAAAACCTGCCAAATCAAAGGCAAAGAAACAGTTCCTCATGGGTTGGCTCGTTGGTTGGATTTTAAACCGGGATGATTTGATTGTTAAAGGTAATGATGCCCTCAGCCTCTCTGCACTCCACTAGTATGTAGACAGCATGAATTTCTGAGCTTTTGAAGGATGAAATTAATATTAGTTTATTTGATTTGCAAGAGGAAAAGTAAAAGGGTATTTTGGTCCTACAAGTATAGGCTTCAAACCAGGTTAATTCCGTAATAGCACATATCGAGACCTGTGCACGTAAAAATCTAGATTTAATTATGCTGCCTATTATGTTTTCTTAAATTTTTAAATAAATAATATTTGAGGGTAATAAAATAATTGTACTGGAATATAATAATGTCTCAGGCACCGAGGGAATAAAAGGTATGAAAAATTTCTCATAAAAAATGTAATCCTTTGGATATAAGCTTGTTACTTGCATTTTAATATCACACAGACACTTTGTCCAGTAGGTTAAAGAGTTCTCAGTGTTATTGGGACTTGTTTGTGTTAAATCACCCCCAGAAGGGTTTTCATTGTAATCCCTGTATAAAAAGGAAGGAAAGTATTTCAATTACAATAATTTTGAAGTCTAATATAAATTCTAGAAAATTAAAAAATACCTATTTCATTTCAGGACAGTTTCATGTTCCCTAAATTTAATACATATTTCTCCTTCACCCAAGAAGACTGAATGAAGAAAACAGTAATTTTACTGCAATTTATTTATACAATGTTGGAACAACTTGCCACCACTTGTACTGTGTAATTTACCTAGGGAAGGACATAAAGACAGTGAGAAAGAAGCTTTTGTGTGAAGTTCAACTTTTATATAGGCTTCAGGTAGGTAAGTGTTGTGACTGCTAAGCTGTAATAACCATGAGCTATCTCTGAGTAACGGATGCAGCCTTTTAACCTTGGGAGGAGGAATTAACATAACACAGAGTATTTAACGGGTCACAAGTTCTCTAGACACTTGGACAAAACCCCACATGTGTAGGTCCATTTCCAGCAGGCCAGTCTATAACATGAAGGATGTACTTTGGTGTCTCCACCATCATCGTCTCAATTTTCTCTATGTTTTGGCAAATTTTAAAATAAATTCAATTATAGTGATAAGTAATGTATTACCTTGCACATTTACCTGTATATTCAAGGCCAAGTCTTTGCACTGAGCTCCCTATCTAAGTATTGATAAGAGAACTGTGAGCTTTCAGGTGACTTTTTCATCCAGCTTTTATAGCTTCCGCTTATGAGATTTAATGAACTATTGACCTTTGCTCCATGTTATACAGCTTTTGATTATGAACTGCCGACCTTTGATTGATATTACACATCTGCAAGAACTTTGGAGCTTCATTGAAGGTTCAGGTGGCAGCTTTCCTGCCTTGAGATGATAAATATAAAACCATTCCTATAAACTACAAAGCACAGGTATTGGATTTATATAAATAAAGATAATTCAGAAAGCTTTTAGTGTATGGGTTATCAAGCAAAGCAGTCAGCACGGGGCTGTCAGACCAGAATTAGTGAGCAGAAATACAGTGGTGCACTTTTGCTAATAAAATCCTGCTTTAAACCTCTACATTATGATTTCAAATAGATATGTCCCTAGTATAACTTCCAGTGTTATGCAGAAATATTGAAAATAGATTTAAGGATCTCTGTACTATCCTACAGTCCGCAGTCTATAGACAGACCCTGAGCAAAACCTGGTTTTCACTGCAGGAATACTTGATTTCAGGCTGACTCTTCTGCACGCTACATAGCTCGCCTGCTTTGCTTTCTGCAGTTTAGTCTAGGAACTAGAGATAAGAAAGTACAGAGAGCAGCAGAAAAGGTTCTCTCGATGGCACCTCCAAGGACAGTGAGCTGAAATTCATAAATAATTGAACTGCGATAGCAGAGCTCAACTCAGCCCCGTCTTAACGCTGAGGGCACAGCAACAGCTTACCAGAGGAGACAATATTCCTGCATCACTCTGGCAATGCCGGGGTCTCCTTTGGCCTCCAGATCAGGTCAGCACAATCCTAAAGGCTCTTAGGACCAGTGTCACGGTTGAAGTGGTGGCTAACACCTGAGGACAGCCACGCCAGTCAGCTCTCCCTCTTCTCTTCCCCTATCAGGGAACCAGCTTGTCTGACATGTAGTCCACATCCAAGCTGTCACCATGGACCCTTTAAAAGGGTGTAGTAGAGCTGATTTTTGGAAGACATCAGAACATTCTAATTTACTCTTTAATTTGCTTTAGCTTAAGGTGGCTTTGAACAGTCCCATGGGTTTCTTGGACTTCTCATCTGTCTCCCCTGCTGCCTTTAGCCTCCAGCTGAGAAGGTAAGTCCTTCCAGCACAGGAGCTCCCCCGTTGTTCTTTGCAACTCTCAGCACAGGAATGTCACAGACAGGGGGATTCTAGGAAATACCATTTCACTAGTAAATGAATATATAACTTTGCATACATTTAGAGACAATTTTTAAGCAGTTAGCGCTGAAATCAGTAAAAATAGAATCATAGAGTAATTTAGGTTGTAAGAAACCTTTTAAGATAATTGAGTCCAGTTGTAAACCTAACACTGCCAAATCCACCACTAAACCATGTCCCTAAGCCCCACATCTACATGTCTTTTAAATACCTCCAGGGATGGCAACTCAACCACTTCCCTGGGCAGCCTATTCCAATGCTTGACAACCCTTTCAGTGAAGAAACTTTTCCTAAGATCCAATCTAAACCTCCCCTGGTGCAACTTGAGGCCATTTTCCCTTGTCCTATCTCCTGTTACTTGGGAAAAGAGACGGGCCCCCACCTCTCTACAACATCCCTTCAGGTGGTTGTAGAGAGTGACAAGGTCTGCCCTCAGCCTCCTCTTCTTCAGGCTAAACAACTCCAGTTCCTTTGGCCACTCCTCATAAGGTTTGTTCTCCAGACCCCTCACCAGCTTTGTTGCCCTTCTCTGGACACGCTCCAGCACCTCGATGTTTACTTGTAGCAAGGATCGAACAGGATGATCTGTTCGATAACCTTCCCCGGCACCAAGGTCAGACTGACAGGCCTGTAGCTCCCCGGATCCTCCTCATAGAAGGGTGTCACATTTGCTAACCTCCAGTCAACCGAAATAAACATGTGAACAGCTGGCTACAAGAATGAAAGTAAGTAAAGAATTCACCGCTCTGTTAATGCAGAACACTCAGCACACAACAAAGTATAAAAGAAACCTCCAGAGCACTCAGCTCTTTTAACACTTTTCAAGAAGGTGTTGTTAATTGAAGGGTGGAGTTGTCCCTGGCCGTCTACACAGCATCTTACATCCAACAGCAAATACACCATAAAGCAACACTTCTTAGCCCAGATTATTGTCTCTTCCAATACCTAAAGGGGGATCACAGGAGAGATGGGGAGGGACTCTTTATCAGGGAGCAGAGCAATAGGACGAGGGGGAATGGTTTTAAACTGAAAGAAGGGAGATTTAGATTAGATCTCAGGAAGAAATTCTTTACAGTGAGGGTGGTGAGGCACTGGAACAGGTTGCCCAGGGAAGCTGTGGATGCCCCATCCCTGGAAGTGTTCAAGGCCAGGCTGGATGGGGCTTTGAGCAACCTGGTCTGGTGGGAGGTGTCCCTGCCCATGGCAGGGGGGTTGGAACTCAATGGTCTTTAAGGTCCCTTCCAACACTAACCGTTCTATGATTTTTGATTTACAAAACATTGCCTGTTCTGCACAGAAATCATGGCCCAAACCTACTTATCTCCTCCTTACTCATACCGCAGTCTCACTTCTCTCCTGGTCTCACTTCTCTATTCTTTTTTGTCACTTGGCTCCTTGCAGCTCATTATGGCCTTCATCCGAGTGCAAGAAAACCGTTTCTCATAACGCATCAGGCATTCAAGGTTGCATACAATTGCAAAGTAATTAATTTGCTTTTTAGCAAATGAGCCTTGGGATATTGGTCATCCTCGGGAAAGCTGAGAGGACGAGGTGGAGTCAGCCCACAACTTTGCTTATAGTAGAAGCTCTGTGAGCCTCAGGCTGTGTGAGCCAGGAGGGCCTGACGTCCCCTGCCCAGGGACCTCCCAGGCTCACCTTCATGTGAGCTTCACATTAGGGACAGGAAGGCCTGTGCCACTGTGTGCAGTAGCCTGGACTGGTCAAATAAGTATCTTTAGTGAGCAGGGAGAAAAACACAGTAACCACCTGAAAGGTGTCCTTGTCCCCTTACAGGGCCAGGTCTGGGTTATGCCTGATGAAGGTAGGTAAGGCTTGGTGGGATAGATAGAGGGAGCTTGCTGGGCATTTAGAAAGAATTTGTTGAATAAGTGTTTTGTTATGTACTTGAAAGGCAGAAAAGTCCTATAGAATCAAAGCAAACTTCTTGTAGCATTTCATGATACTTTTATCATAAACATATGTTTCCCTCTAATGCTGTTTAAAGTAACTTCTTGGGATCTGAAGATCTATTTCCCTGTTCACTGTGCTTACAGACCAGTCTATTATTATAGAGACATTCAATAGCTTGTGCATTCTACTGTGCTCCATCTACTTGCTTTTATAACCAAACAAATGAGGTTTGGGAGGTTCTCTACTGAAGAAAAACAGGAGAAGATAATTTCAAGTACGATTGAATGCCTGCTGAATGAATGGCAAAGATTCATTTTTTCCCTTAGTATTTCCACAAATTTTAAGGAAATCGAGTATGTATGTAAAAAGAATGTTTTGATTTTATTTTATTTATTTATCTTATTTATACAATTCTCAAATTAAAATACTAATAATTTATAATGTTATATTAGCCTGTTTTGAAAGATGTAGACCCATAATCAGATAAAATGATCAACAGGGAAATACTACATTTCATACTCATTACCTCTAGGGCCAAATTATGAAACTCCAATGTAGATGGCTAAATGAAGTGGTCAGACTTTCAGATGTGTCAGGCATTCAGATGTTCTTATGCAGCACATTTCAAAATAGGACCATGACATTTAAATGCTACGGAGCAGTGAGATTTTTCTGAAAATCTTTCAAATAACCCTGTTTTTTCTCAAAACAATGTGAATACTGCCATCTAGCTATACAGCAACAGTATTTCTTCAGTCCAGTTCTAGACACAAGCTTTTTCAGTTTCGGTTTAGAATAGAGCAGAAATAAGAGACAAAAGTCCAAATTGCATTTGTTAATTCAAACATATGTGGGCACCAATTACTATTAAAATAATATTATAATATTATAAAATATAATTTTGACATCAAACTGGAAAGTTAAGAACAAGTTGAAGGTTAAAATTACTGCAGCTGATGGTGAACAAGCTATTCCTTGCAAAAGACTTGTTTTACTCATGCAGGGTCTCATTGTTAGAAGGTTTATGCATGCCTTTAATTGAATGGGGTAACTAATAACATTAAAAGCACACATTAGTAAAGTTTAGATCCTCTTGCCAGTTTAAGATTCACCTACCAAAACCCAGGATTTCCACAAAACACTTTGTCTAACAAATATTTTTATTATTATATTTGAGCCATGAATTGTTTGGAAACTACTCAGTATTCGAACTGTACTGGTTGAGTTCTGCCACTGGCCATATGGAGGCACTTTCAGAGGTGTATCATTGCATGCTCAAGACGTTGATCCACCAAGCATCCTACTCAACAACTTTTTGGGTAACAAAAAGTCCAAGAAACTGAAGACACATACACAGAACTTGTCCTAATATTGAGAGGGCCATGGATGGTCTCATCACCTAGGCTTGGGAACTAGAAGAACTGATTTCCACAGCCAAAATCCACATTTCATCCAGAGCATTACATTCAGAGCTTTGCAGAGCCAGGCTGTTGTTTGGGGTTACTCAGGGGATAAGTAGAATCATTTTGGTTGAGCTCCTGCCCATCAGTTTGAGGAGCTTGTATTTCAAAACAAATTGAGACACGCGACTCCTTCAACTTTCTTCCCTAGGTGGGGAAAATTGATGCAAATACGTGACAGACATGCCACCTAGTTAAACAGACAGTCTCGTTTCTAAGTACAAAGCTGTCAGGAAAGCTGGCCATTTCCCACCTGAGGAAGAAAAAGTCTATGTAAGCTAGCACACACACAGAGGGGCTCTATAAAGCAAAACCTAACCAAAGGCAGACACACTTTAAACATCAAAGGAGTGGAAATCTACAGAACCACATGTCTCTTGGCTAGTATGTCATAAATCCTTACCAAAAAAGATCCAGGATATGACATATATTCCTGCACAGGACCAATTCACAGAATTGTCTAGTCCAAAATCTGCCCAATACCAGATTGATCAAAGGAAGATGCAAGGAAACGTGTTGCTCCTTACAGAATAAGAGCTCTCAGACCCATCCCAATTCAAGCAACAGGAGATTATCCTGGATTTCAAACCATGAAGAGCTGAGACTATAGGAAGAAAAGCAGAACTGCCATTTGCCAGACCCCAGGCTGCTTCACCTAAATCTTTAGAAAAACAGATGTTCTCCCATGTCATCTGTAGAAAAGTCATGATGATAGTTGTTCTTACATACAGTATATCACAAGGCCCTAATTCTGCCGGTGTTATTTTTGGAATAGCACACTTTGAAGTTCGGGTATACCTGCTTTTGTACACACTGACACACACGGAGAGCCAAAATAGAGTTATAGTTTCCTATTATTAAAAGATGAAGAGGCTACATGCAGTCAAATGACTAGCTCAACTTATCACAAGTGCCAAGCCACTTCTGGCCGCTGAAAATCAATAGGAAAAACTGGTACCACTAGGGCTATACGTTATTTTTCAGTTTGACATCTTAGTGCTTGATGGTGATGGGAGCCACAAAAAGCCAGAAGACAAACAAGAATTTACATTTCACATTCCCAGAGAAAATAATTTATGGTGAAGTGAAATCAGTATGCAGGCATGTGTTTCTCCCAAACATCAGGAGCATTAAAAAAAAAAGTTTGATGATGGATACAGTGTGAGATACGCTGCTTTCTAATTTTGCATTTTCAGTGGTGCATTTTTAATCTTCTGCGTAGCCTTTCTCCCCAAACAAAACCCCCAAAACAGCAGGATAAATTGCATAATTCAGGATTATTTACTAATTGTGTAAAATTTCACTCCCAGACATGTGAAGTGTGAAGTCCTTGTGCCTGAATGGTTCCCTTTCTTTGACAGCAGCACACTTTGCACCTCTGGTGCTAAAAGAAAAAGAAAATATATTTCACCACCTCTGCTGCTTTCTGCAGTCTGACAGTATGTCAAATTATTCCGGACAACACATAGCTGCCAGCTAAAAAAATGGCCAGTATTGCAAGCACCACAAAGGGGCACAATTGAATACACGTTGCCATTTGAGTATATTTTTCCTCTGAACTGAACAAGCAGCATCTCAATAATGCAATCGACTTGTGTGAGTAACTCAAGTTGTGTGATGCTCAGCTTTATTGTGATCTGTCCCTGCAGGGACGCGTTTAACTACAAACCACCCAAGAGAATAACTCTGACACCACTAGTCTTTACAGAGCCAGGCATTTCCCCGGCAGTCTTCTCTTCTGAGTATTTTTGTTGACTTCCTTTATGTACTGCTGAATTAACAAACTGAATTCCCAGTCGGCTTAATCTGGTCCATCATCTGTCTGCCCACTTCCCACATGCCTATCTCCATTGCAGCAGACCCTGCCATAGTAGACCCTCCAAGAGCACTTTGACCCCTTTCTAGAAAAATCTCCCTTAAGTTTGACTTGAGGGCCATGCTTGTAACATCTCTGAAGGTAGGAAATGTTAAATCTGTGGTCCTATAAAATGGTCTAGGTTTCCTATGCTTACTCTGTGGGTACCCCCTATTCAACATAGGAATATAGCAGCTTGTGGCGTTTAATGACTACACACAAGGAAGTGACTGCTCACAGCCATGGGCAGGGAAAAACCTTGCTTGAGATGGCTGCAGCTTGGCAAGTGGCCAAACGCAATGTGGAGATAACATCTGGACCCGTATCTATCTATCTTTGAATTGGCAAAGCCTCCACCTTCCCAAGGCTGTGATGTTAAGAGCCCTTTGGGAGCGGGCATCCCAGATGACATCTTCTTGGGAGCCACCTACCCTTTCCAGATGTTTCCTGCTCATCTGCTCTCTGGGTTGTTAAGTGCATCACTCCTGCTGGTAGTGCAAGCCTATCAACGCCGCACACACACGCTGAGGACGTGTTCCTGCACCTTAACAGAGCGTGGGTTCATTCCGGGGTCAGTAGCTGGCATAATTTTAGAAAGCTCCAACATTACCTTCGTCAGACAGCTGTTATTGCCATTTCCTCACATGGCTTGAGGTCAGTTTATCCAGAAACGATTATGGGGTTTGAAGGCAGAAAAAAGGCAATCATCACAGATAAGATCATCTGCTCACCTACCACACAAGTTTTTATTATTGTTACAAGCTCTAGAATAATTATACATTCGGTTGTACCTATACAGCAGTGATTTATTGTACTACCATCAGTGTTTCGGGGGCTGCTGATGAAATGAACTCTGTCTACACAGCATGATTCCCACCAGGGGAATCTAGCGTTTGGTGTAAGTCAATGAAATTTATTTGCATACTAGTAAGTGGTTTTGGAGAATTCTTGCATATTTTTTATTCACAGCCTCTCCCGCCCCATGTTTGCTAACTTTTACAGATCAGTTTGGGATCCCTCGATGATTTTACTGTTTGAATGATGTTTAAATAACTTGGATATATACACATGCTTATATACCTAAATACATACATACATATACAATTATTGCCTAGCTTACATTGAACTTATTTAGATGTTACTAAAGCAGAAAAATGGAGATATTTAAGGAAAATTATTTTTCTGAAAGTGCAGACAAAAATTAAGCAATCCCACAGTGGCTGTTTAGATTGAAATCACTGAAGATATGGCTCACCACAAACGGGGTTATCATTTGCAAATGAGGACGAAGACTTGCAGAATAAACACAGTTTAATTTATGCAGATTCAGGTCAGGCAGAAGCAGCTTATTTCCCCAGCTGTAGGAGGAAACACATAGCAGCAGAGGTTCAGCCCTCTACCCGTGTGAGTTCTGACTTAAAGCAAAAGTATTAGGGCTTATAAAAATTCACAGCAGATACAAGCTGCCCTGTGAGGGGGCCTGATGCAGAATCACACAAAAATGCAGGATTGTAGGGGTTGGAAGGGACCTTCAGAGATCATCTAGTCCAACCCCCCTGCCAAAGCAGGGTCACCCAGAGCAGGCTGGACAGGAACACATCCAGGTGGATGTTGAGTATCTCCAGAGCTGGAGACTCCACAACCCCTCTGGGCAGCCTGTTCCAGTGCCCTGGCACCCTCAGAGTAAAGGTTTTTCCTCATGTTCAGACAGAATTTCCTGTCTTCCACTTTGTGCCCATTGTCTCTGGTCTGGTTGCTGGCCACCACTGAAAAGAATCTGGCCCCATCCTCTTGACACCCACCCTTTAGATATTTATAAGCATTGATGGGGGTCCCTCTCAGTCTTTTCTTCTCCAGGCTAAACGAGTAAAGGTTTTTCCTCATGTTCAGACAGAATTTCCTGTCTTCCACTTTGTGCCCATTGTCTCTGGTCTGGTTGCTGGCCACCACTGAAAAGAATCTGGCCCCATCCTCTTGACACCCACCCTTTAGATATTTATAAGCATTGATGGGGGTCCCTCTCAGTCTTTTCTTCTCCAGGCTAAACAGACCCAGGTTGCTCAGCCTTTCCTCATTAGAGAGATACTCCATTCCCCTGATCATCACCGGGCTCTCTCCAGTAGTTCCTTGCCTTTCTTGAACTGAGGAGCCCAGAACTGGATACAGTACTCCAGATGTGGCCTCCCCAGGACAGAGTAGATGGGCAGTATGACCTCCTTCAACCTGCTGTCCGCGCTCTTTTTAATGGAGAAGGAGACCATTGGGCTTCTTGGCCAGTGCTTCAAGGGCACATTGCCGGCTCATGGTCAACTTGTTGTCCACCTGGACCCCCAGGTCCATCTCTGCAGAGCTGCTTTCCAGTTGTTCAACCCCTAACCTCTACTGGTGCATGGGGTTATTCCTCCCCAGAGCAGCATTTCCATGGAGGGAAATGTCACAGCAAATGTGCCTGTGTGCTGCTGATAGCTCGGAGGATGCAGCTGGTGGCCTCAGCGTACATCTGTTCATCTCATCCCTCCCTTGCTTGTGACACTGCTGTGCCCTTCACCAACTTTTAGGCCTGGCAAGGCCTGCTTCCATAAAATAATGTTAGTAGAAGGGTTTACTTAGGCCTGTTTCCAGAAAATGCTGAACTACTTAAAATGCTGAGCTCTCTAATGACTGATACAAATGATATAGTTTTTTCACTTCAGGAGGTATCCTCTCAAGCAATCTATAGAAACTACTTGCAGCTTCTGCTCTTAGAGAAACAAAAAACCAATCTATCTTCACGCAGAACTTACATCTTCTCAAGACTGGCCTGTATTTCAGCAGTCTGGGGTTTTTATCTCTTTGAGGACAAGACTGGCATTTATTTCATAGAATCACAGAAAAAATTAGGCTTGAAGGTCATCAGGTCCAACCCTCTGCTGAAAGCACAGCCAGCTCTGAAGCTACACCAAGTTGCTCAAGGTCTTTTCCAGCCAGGTTCTGGGCGCCCCAGGGATGGTGGCTGCACAGCCTCCCTGGGTAAACCAGTGTCTGACCACCTGCATGGCAAAAAAAAAAAAAAGAAAAAATAAAATCCTTATATTGACTTGCAGAAGTGCTTGAAAACAGTGTCACTTTCTTCATAAAACTTTTTTTCACTTGCTTGTAAGTCTTGCGTATATCTGCATAACACCATTCAGTGTTGTCTGGTTACCTGAGCCCAACCTATCATTGGTCTAAACCAACGTTTAGTGATCAGCACACACATTACAGGACTTGAGAAAGCCAGTTAATTAGTCCCACCAAGGCTGGCACTCAGCAAGTTCTGGAAGAGCTTGCTCGGGAGAAGAAGCATGCACCATGGAATGCACCTTAGCTAGATTTAGCATGGCTTAAAATTTTCTATGTGAAAGGCAAGATATGAAAATTTTCTATGTGAAAGGCAAGCTGCAGAAGGTTTTTAGCATTGATTATGAAGTGGCAAATAAATAATATCCTGCCAGATTATATTCAGCAACTCTAACAGCTGTTTCACTGAGAATGTGAGTGTTCATTTTCTAAAGCAGGTGCTGTAAATTTAGTGAGATCACTTCTCTCTGTTTTCCCAACACCAGTGCACAAATGCAGCTCCCCTGTCCCACCGCTAAGAACCCAGGACCTGAGGATGCACCAGCTCCATGTTCCCCACAGCTGGAAACCAGCCTCACCTCAAGACAGCCACCTCTGCAAACTGAGCAGAAGAGTCATTTTGTCACATTTAAAGTAAGAGCCAAAATGAAATTTGAAATATGTGACATAAAAAGGGAGATGTTCAGGCTTCAGAATGATAATTGTTAAGCCTTATTTTTCCATTTTTTTTAGTATTGGTTTCAATTACCTGACTAGAAGCTCTGGTTAGAGCAAGATACCCTGGCTTTATCACCAGTGCCAGCCACCAGGCCTGTGCTCCGGTGCCCAGTGCTGCCCATGTCACTGCCCTAGGCTGCTGTGCTCACCCACCGGCAGTGCCTCAGGCAGGAGAGCAGTGGGAGAGCGAGTCCTCCTTCCTGAGAGGAGATCAAGTCCGGGGAAGTCACAGATCACAGCCAATAGATCACTGAATCATAGAATGGTTTGGGTTGGAAGGGACCTTGAAGATCATCGGGTTCCAAACCCCCTCCCCCGGGCAGGGACACCTCCCACCAGAGCAGGTTGCTCAAAGCCCCATCCAGCCTGGCCTTGAACACTTCGGCAACCAGAGCTTCTCTGGGCAACCTGTTCCAGTGCCTCAGCACCCTCATAGTAAAGAATTTCTTCCTGATATCTAGTCTAAATCTCCCCTCTTTCAGTTTAAAACCATTCCCTCTCGTCCTGTTGCTCCACTCCCTGATGAAGAGTCCCTCCCCATCTCTTCTGCAGCCCCTCAGGCTCTGGAAGGCTGCTCAAAGGGCTCCCCGGAGCCTTCTCTTCTCCAGGCTGAACAGCCCCAGCTCTCTCAGCCTGTCCTCACAGCAGAGGTGCTCCATCCCTCTCATCATCTTCGTGGCCCTCCGCTGGACCTGCTCCATGTCCTTCTTGCATCCTTCAATATTTATGACACACCTTTTATTAATTAAACTGTTGAAGAGAACCCAGCAGAGACGGCCCCAGCCCCCCCCCGCGGCACGGCTCCTCCTCACGTCTCCCGTGTCCCCCTCAGACCACAGCCCCTCACCGCGGCCTCCCCATCCCACCCCCACCAGCAGCCGCCGCGGGGCCACCGCCCCCCCCCGGGGCGCCGCTC
>NW_015094510.1:19809478-19894217 GCF_001431845.1 Calidris pugnax
GGGATGGCGGCGGGGGGGTCGGGCCTGGGCAGGGCCTGGGCGGGGACGGTGGGGACGGGCGGCCGGGTGGCTCCTGTCCGTCCTCTCACTGCGGAGGAGCCCGGGGCGGCCCGGAGGCCCCCGTGGCCGCGGTGCGGTGCGGCCGGCCGGGAGGGAGCGGGGAGCCCCGTTGCGCTGCAGGGCCGGGGCGGTGTGGAGGAGCCGGGGGGGGGTGTGCCATTTAGGCCTGATTACAGTATCCATGCTAATAAATAGCTTTTTTGAGTGCCTCCTTATGGAACTGAGGGATTATTTGTCAAAAGACTTTGGGGAACTGCTCCTTCTATCTTGTCTTATTTTGTTTCTTTAAAGATTCGTGTCAGGCAGTTTGGTCTGGAGTTGTTTGAATGTGGAAAAATCTGTTGGCGGCCATCGGCCGGCACAACACAGCTAGTGAAAAAGTATTAAATAGCAACCTTGCGTAAGGCTAAATTTTCCGTGATGTTGTTCGAATCTTTGGCCACGGAGCGGGCAGAAAGTGGCAGCTGCAGGGGAAAGGGAATTGGCTGCCCCACGTCCCCTTTCGCTTCCCTTTTTAAAAGGAGAAGTGCCAAATAGGTGTTCAGAGCCGAAAAGCTCTGCCTTGGGAACAGGTGATGGAAATACAGGCCAAAGAGCTGGGAAGGGAGTCCCATTTATTTGAATAACAAAAAAAAAAAAAAAGCAGCTTGAGAGAGCTGCAGTACGGAGAGGAGGAAAATCAGACGCGCTGGGCTGGGTGCCTCTAGGTGCTGGGTTATCGGCCTGAAAGACGGAGTGGGTTGAAACGGCAGAAGATGGGAGTTCACTGAAGTCTTCACTAATTGTGAGAGGAGGAATTACCGCATTAGATCAGATGCCCGACGTTCTCTGTTCTCTAGTCTTAGCTCTGTTATCAGGCCTTAGGTGATTAAAAGCTAGCAGTAGGCCACCACTTGATGAAAAATTTAAGGGCTGCTTTAAACAAACTGATTTAAATTAACTAAAAGCAAAAAGTGGTAAATTTATTAGCTAGTACCTGGGTTGTGTTACTTTAAATCCTTTATAACGTTTCTTTTAATTCAGTTTGTTCTTTGAATTCTTGAAAGTGGCTTATACTTTCTTAATTGCTCTTTCCCCATAGAAATAAGGCTTAACCAGTTCTGTCTGTGTGGTAGTTCTCCTTCATCCTCTTCACCTGTGAAATCAGTGGCTGATAGAAAAGCAGTTGTCATATAGGAAGAGCTCTTGGATTAAGGAGTTTGTTTTGGTTTTGCTTTTTCCTCTGCTGCTCCTCCCAGGTTTCAAAAATAGTGAGTGGGAAAGAGTGTTCTATCTCTATGAGTCAGGATATTTAATCCTCTTAATAAGCTTTAGGCTTCATGTTTACCTTCTGGCAGAAAGATCCGCCATTGAGCTGTATGTTTTTTAATATACATGTTATTTTTTAATGAAGTGGGGTTTGCTGCTTCAGAGGAAGGATGCTCAGCCAGATATTTGAGATTTTAGCTTACTATACCAAATTGAACTCAAGTTTCCCTGTTGCTCTGTAGCCTCCCTTGGTTGAGTCATTTAAAACCACAGAGTATATCTGTTCTGATAAATGAAGAAGGGCCAAGGGATGAGCTCAAGCGCTGGATTGTTGTGTGATTATCTATAGCACCCAGTAGCTCTTTTCTGAGCTCTGTGTTGGCCCAGCTTTCTCCAAGACAGGTTCCTCTTCCTCTAAATCTTACTTAACATTAAGTAGTACAGATCAGGGCCAGATCCTACGGACTATAGAACCAAAGGTTGGCTTGTGGCATTCTCATATTTAGCCATATACACTTTGCCATTCATTCCAGCTTAGAAACAGAGGGAATAAGACTCCACATTGTACGGAAATGGAGTACAGATAAATATTAAAACATGCAGGACACTTAAATACTATATTAAGATCATACACTGAAAATAAAAATGACCAAGGATCTTCCCTGCATAAGATGAGATTTCTACGTGAATGTTCTGTTTCAGAAAATATTTCTTGTTGTGTTGTGAGGGAGCAATCCAGTTGGCTTATTTACTTTATACCATCCATTATTTTTTATCAATTTCAATAAATTGATAAGAATTAATTAGATGGAGCTCCTCAGGCTGACTTTTAGTTATCGTGCTGTTACCGCAAACCGGCAGATAAAACTTTCTAAGACTCAACTTAAAGTTTAGAAAGCAGGCATTCTTTATTGTGGCGCCAGGTGCACAGGGGATAGCTCCTCCTATTGTGCACACCAAACACTGTTGTCAAATTAAATTTATACACAATAGCTGTACATATACAGTGTAATTCCAAGAAAACATTAGCATATTCATTACATTTCCAAGAATTCATTTACATATTATCATAAGCTTTTGGGCATGCGTAGTTGTGCCTTCTGGTGATCCTCATTTTGAGTGAGGGTTGTTTCTTCCTCAATCTTCCTCTCCTTCACCTGTCCTTTGGCTCACTTTTCACTTTGGCAAAACATTCTGACTGCTTAATTGCTTATTAAAACTAATGATCTCACTGCTACCACCTGTTTTTCAGACAGTGTCCATATTTATAGGGTCACGAAGATGATCAGAGGGATGGAGCATCTCTCCTATGAGGACAGGCTGAGAGAGCTGGGGTTGTTCACCCTGGAGAAGAGATCAGTATCTGAAGGGAGCCTACAGAAGCACCAGAGGGGGACTCCTTGTCAGGAAGTGTAGTGATAGGAGCACCGGAGAGGGACTCTTTGTTAGGAAATGTAGTGATAGGACAAGGGGTAATGGTTTTAAACTGGTAGAGTGGAGGTTTAGATTAAATACTAGAAAGAAATTCTTTACGGTGAGGGTGGTGAGACACTGGAACAGGTTGCCCAGAGAAGCTGTGGATGCCCCATCCCTGGAAGTGTTCAAGGCCAGGCTGGATGGGGCTTTGAGCAACCTGCTCTAGTGGGAGGTGTCCATGCCCATGGCAGGGGGGTTGGAACTAGATGATTTTTAAGGTCCCTTCCAACCCAAACCATTCTATGATTCTATGATTTATTGCATCCCTGTCTCAGGTCACCGTGTTCTCAGGGCCACATACATCTTTTCTTACCTCACTAAGACCTTGAAACCATTTGGGATGGTTACTAAAATAGCTACATTTCTTCTGTAAAAGAAGATTCTCTACAGTTTAACCATTTATAAACTACATAAAATCCGCCTTAGGTATCAGTGTTAAACTTAAAAATCTACTGTGTATTCCTTTTTCCATTCCCAAGTGCTTTGCCACCAAAATGCATAGTTTGATGGTACATATACTGTGAACTTGGGGTGTTTCAAACGACCAGTGATGAGTTGCAGCACTCCCACTCTTCTGAACTGCTGAGCCAGCTTTCCTCTCTCTCGGCCACACAGAGCCATGCACTAGTGCCGGGTATGCACTGATGGTGCTGACATCTCTGTTTTCTTACAGACTTTTTTAGTGTTAATGGAGCCCGAGCTTTAGCAAGAACAGTGGTGCTGGCAGTACGATGAGTGTACAGTGAATAGCAAATCAATTCACTATTAAGTTGAAATGCAGCTGTGACTTCAGGATTTTACTCGATGTCTCGGTATATACTAACAGTCACGAGCAGAAGAATTATTTAAAAATCTCTAAAGTATCTTTGCTTTCTCCTCCCCCAGCAAAAACAAATCAAAAAACAAGGGGTAAAAGTAAACTATGGTACTTGTAATTGCATTCACGCAAATGAATTGTTTACTTAAAGCCTTAAGAAGGGTATTTTTACAGAATTGGATTCACAGACACTAAAAATGTTAAACACCACTAAACATTTTCTGTGTTTTGGAAACCTACAATAATTTTGAAATCAAGAGTTCTTTGCTGTTAAATTGTTTTTCACTTCTGTTCTCTTCTTAAAAGGGACAATGGATTTTTCATCAGTAAATACAAGTGTTGACACAAGACGATGTGGTTTAGGAGCCCCTAGGATTTTTTGGTTAGCGAATATCTCGACTATGCATATCTCAGATGGTTAATGCCTAGATCATAAAATATATGGCATGGTTACATATTATCTTTCATGTCAGGATCCAGCTGTATTCACAAACTTGTTCATTCTTTCCATTTACTTTCATTATAATTGCTTGCTGTTCTGCTGGTCAGAAGTTTCTAAACTTGATGTCCTTGGTGGTTGTTAAACATACACTTATGCCAGGGTTGCTGTTCAGCATAAAGCAAAGATTCTGAGCCTTTTGGCAGCTGGTCACTGCAGGCAACCAGAAAGATCTCCAGCCCAGGATTCATTTTCCTGCTACGTGATGGGGAATGGGCAGTGAGCCTGGTGGCCTGAGTCGCTGCTGATCTGCTCCTCCTGGGCTGCCTTCTCAAACCACCCGTGACGTACTCCCAGCTCCGTGTCTGTCATTGGGCTGAAATCACACATCTTATCTTCTGCATGAAATTGGATTCTGTCACATCATAAAAATACAGGTGTGTTCCAGATTGTGTGGCACTTCTGTCATGTGACTGCAGATGCATCAGTCACGTAAGTGCTAGCTTTATTTTGATTGTAAAGGATGTGGGAGCAGAGCACAGCATTCCATCTTTGCCTCTTTCAAATCATGACTTGCAGTTCTTAAGTTTCTCCAGTTTTGTTGGAGTAGAGGAGGGATATTTTCCAGATTATATGCATGACGTGCCTTCAGCACCAGAGGTCTTTGACCTAAGAACAGGTCCTAAAGGGAGAACTGCTGCTGGTCATCACGTCAGAGGAGCAAAAAAAGTGGTTTGGAATTGTCTTTCCTCCCACTTCATACCCTGAACCTGACAGCCTTTTCTGCTGACAAAATAGCAAATGAAATAAACATTTCTTGCAAAGCAATTACCGGAATACAGAACAAACATTTAAAGTGGTTTCACTTTCTCTGTGTTTGGTAATTCTAACTCCTAATAGTCTTAGTTGCTAACATCAACCTACTTATTCCAAACAAACACCACTGCATGAACAGTGCGTAGCAGCAGAGCTAAACATCCCATCTTGCTCTGAAGAGAAAGAAAAAGTAAGAAGCTTTTTTTTTTCTACTTTATTGATAGACTAAGACAAGAGACATTAAATAAACTTAAAAACAGGCACTATTTCAGGATTTTATTAGAAGTTTAGGTTTCAGTACTTCTTTTATTCTTTTCTGATTTACTTTCTTCTTTTCATCCAGTGTGTTTATAGAGACTAATCCAGTCTCTTACCCTTTGGTTTATTGGCTCCGTAAGCCAAACCTGCCTCTCTGTAGGAAGAAGTAATCGATTCATCAGAAAACAAATCAGTAACCAGCACATCTCTTCCTGTTCTGGCGCAGCTTTCTTGAATGTGGCTCGGTGGTGTGTGAGGTCTCACCGGTGCTGTGTACAGGGGCATTACTGCTTCTGTATCTGTAACACAAGTATTTTTATTTTTGCGCTTTGGATATTACTTACCCCCATGTTTTCTGTAGCTTGCTGTCATTGTGATTGATGGATATCTCTAGATTTTTCTAGCATGCAGCTTACAGCATAGAATTGTTGTTTTTCTTGAAATGCACGCCCTTTCATTTTTATATAGTATCCCATTTTTGTTGTCCAGGATCATTATTCTCTTCTAGTATAATAACCTGATTTTTTCTGAATTGGCAGTGCCTCTCAACACTGTCAGCAAAAAATTTCACTGGAATTTTTTGCATTGTGTGTTGTAAACACTTAGTCCAAGAATGATTTGTGTTTGCTGCATTTGGCCAAGACTGAAGATCTGCATTCAGTTAAAACAGTGATTTTATGCATTTTAGAGTTCAGATAAACCTATTGGATTCCTTTGTGCTCTTCCGTTGTTGAACTACATGAGGCAGTTTGAGGAATACTTTCCAAAACAGACATAGAACCTTTTGTACACATTGGTACTTCCAAGTCTTTGTCACCTGGGGAGCAAGGAAGGGAAAACAGCAGTTATCCTTCTCACTTTATAAACACTGTAAAGAAAATAAATAATTCTCTGGTTTTGTTTTGGAAAGCACAGCTTTAACTGTTCAAAGTATTTCTTCCCAGTTCTGTGTGTTGATGTTATAGTTTATCAAGTTTTTTTTTTAGATCTTTTGAGTGCTTTCCCTTAAATCATTTAAATAAAAAATGTACTGAGTTTGCAAGTTTGGTTTTTATTTAAATAGACAAAATGTTAACTGAATTTTTTAATACCTTAGAGATCTCTTTGGAAAATATTATCAAAAGTAAAGTTAGATTTTCAAATTATTTTTTTAGTCCTCTGTTTGCTACTGATCTTGATACTTTAAGATGCAAAGTTTATTATCAGGTATGTCCATATTCTTCTGATGTTTAACTTGCCAGAAATACGTGATGTAACTGGATGTGATGTGTGTAAATGCCTTGCTGTCTTGGGATCATGTGTTCTAAATGTGAAGGTTATTAGGAGATAACCATAGCGTATCAGACACTGTACCAAGCAACTAGATAGCTTTCTGCTAATACATGCAGTATGGTCATCAATAGAAACTGATTAGAAGGCATTTCATTTGAAAGTAAACATTATTTGGCTTCGTTTATGAGTAGTCTTAATATTTTTTTTTCCAATTTGCAGTAATGGAACAGCTGCAGGATCCAGTTCTGCCAGAAGACGCAAATATTAAAGCTATTAATGAAGAGTACAGGAAAGCCTTTATTTTTATTAATAAAGGACTAAATACAGATGAACTGGGTCAGAAGGAAGAGGCAAGAAGTTATTATAAGCAAGGGCTTGACCACTTGCTCCGAGGAATCAGCATTCCATCGCAGGGCCCTGCATGCGTGGGGTCCCAGTGGGAGTCTGCCCGGCAAATGCAGCAGAAGATGAGGGAGACCCTGCAAAACGTTCACGCTCGACTGGGCATTCTGGAGCAAAACACCCCCCCTGTACCAGCCAGTGCTGCTGCCATGGACGCCCCTGCTGGGGTGCCCAGGCTGTACCCATCCGTTCCTTCCAAAGAGAAGCCAGCGAGACCCCCCGCCCCGACGTCTCTGTTTGCACCGAGTCAGCCGCCTGCAGCAGACGGAAGCGCTGCCACCGCCAGCCAGGGGCAAATCCCAGCTCCGAGTCCATCAGCTGCAAAACCTCTGTGTCTGCCAGATGAAGCACCTCCTGCCTATACTCCTCAAGCCACCAATGGCCATTTCACTGTGTCTTACGGCACAGACTCTGGGGAGTTTTCTTCTGTAGGCGAGGACTACTACAGGAAGTGTACTCAGCCACCTCCCCTTGAAAACCTGGGGGTGGATGCAGATGAGCTGATCTTGATTCCCCAAGGAGTACAGATATTTTTTGTGACTCCTGACGGGCAGGTTAGTGCTCCTTCATATCCAGGATATCTACGCATTGTGAAGTTCTTGGATACAGACAGTGAGACGGCCCAGAATCGCCCACCTGCATTTCTTCAGGTAACAGGAAAATAATTTTCTCGTTCTTTCAAGAACTTTCATAAAAAATGAAAAGGCAGTCTTCTTCATCTCTTGCTCTTCTGAGCCTGAATCTGTGTGATAATAAGAAGGGTGTTACAGCTGTTGGAAAAAGTTTTTTGCAAACGCACACTATTTTTGACTTTTTCTGAAAAAAGTCACCTCTGTGTCTTCCCAATGTTGTCAAGTGCTGACTGTTCTGGTGAATTTCATTTTCTAAAGGAGTTGACTAAACATGTCTTTTCATTTAATGAAATTAACTAACAGAGAAGACATGTTGATTCATTTATTGTGACATGTCACTGTAAAACAGAGTTGCCGCTACTCACTTGAGTGTCAACTAGTGATAACGTATTGCAATTAGGACAACTGATAATTTGAATGGGCCCATGCTAATCCAGACTCTGAATTACAGATAAGAAAGATGCATTATTTGGAGTTTTTCGGTCCATGCTTGCTTCACGTGGGCATGTTCTGTAACGTACATTGTGTTTCCCATCTGGTTTCTGACTTTGGCTCCCTGTTGGAAGTCTCATCAGTGAAGGGGAACCTTGGAGGAATAAACAACAACTACTTCCTAGCTTCCTAGCAGTTTTGGGTCTGCTGGTTCACCTCCATCGGAGTTAGCAGTCTTCAACAGTTGGCCAACGACAGCCCTATGTTCTCTTTGTCCTATTGGTTAAACCTGTCCCGAGATGGGCAGGAGGTCACAGGCCTAACTTGCTTGGCAGTGCTTTTCATCTGCTTCTACACCTGGGCCTCAAGACTAGACCTCAGTGAAGAGGCTACCAGCCTGAAGTATAGTCCTGGGAAAATCAGTTTTTTTTCTCTATATTAGACTGTCAGAATTAATCAAAACGTGGAGGTTTTGTTTTGGAGTGTTTCCCCGTTGGGTTTTGTTGTTTGGGTGGTTTTTTTTTTTCCCAAGATGGCTTTTTTATTTTTCTTACTGAACTTTATGGAAAATCAAGCTTATGGTGCTTATCAGTACATTCTGCTTGCCTTTCTTTTTAAAAGGATCCTTTAATTCCTCTATGTAATTATCTTTTCTAGGTTTGTGACTGGCTGTATCCTCTAATGTGTAACCAGTCTCCTGTTCTGTGCTGCAATACCGGAGTCTACATGTTCCCTGACACGATGTCCCAGGTCCCAGGGTCCTACGTGGGAGTAGTGCTGTCTTCAGAACTTCCAGCAGCTGACAGAGAGCTCTTTGAGGATCTCTTAAAACAGATGTCTGACCTTCGAATCCAGGTAAATTTCTCAGCTGCCTGTTTTAAGCCAGTAAGGAAAGGTGTAAGTGATCAGTATGTTCTCACATTTTGAGTTAATTGTGTAAAACTGTAAAGTTCTGTGTCTTGCTTGGTAAGCTCACCAGTGGGGAAGAGATAAAGTACTCAAGATTAAACAACTTGGTAATGAAATGGTGGTCCCTGTGAGACTGGTAGCACTGGTGCTGTCACACCTTGAATACTGTGTTCAGTTTTGGGCCCCTCGCCACAAGAGAGACATTGAGGTGCTGGAGCAAGCCCGGAGAAGGGCAACAAAGCTGGTGAGGGGTCTGAAGAATAAGCCTTTTGAGGAGCAGCTGAAGGACCTGGGGTTATTTAGCCTGGAGAAGAGGAGGCTGAGGGGAAACCTTATTGCTCTCTACAACTCCCTGAAAGGACGGTGTAGAGAGGTGGGCGTCGGTCTCTTCTCCCAAGTCACAGGCAATAGGACAAGAGGAAATGGCCTCAAGTTGCGCCAGGGGAGGTTTAGATTGGATATTAGGAAAAATTTCTTCACCAAAAGGGTTGTCAAGTATTGGAACAGGCTGCCCAGGGAAGTGGTGGAATTGCCATCCCTGGAGGTATTTAAAAGATGGGTAGATGTGGTGCTTAGGGACATGTTTTAGTGGTGGACAAGGCAGTGCTACGTTAATGGTTGGACTAGATGATCTTAAGGGTCTTCTTCAATCAAAATGATTCTATGGGAAGACAGAAGTTTTAAAATACTAAATTGTAAGCACAGAGGGGAACTGGAGGCCATTTTCTATATTGTCTCTATTTTTTGAAAAGATAACATATGACCCAAAGTGAAATTTTGTGTTCAGGAGAAAGCACATTTTTTCCTCTGTGTGTCTGTACACACACGCTCTCTGTGTAGTTTTGATGATACCTGTCTTGGAATATTGTGCCCAAATGTGTTTACAGTTCAGAAATGTTAAACCGCTTCAGAAAAGTGTGTGTTATGAAAATAGTGTGTACCTCAAAAATCTTCCTGTAAATGGGATCTCAAAATAGGTAATCCTAATGCCTTACTGCAGTAAGATATTGACAGAGAAAATATAAAAAAACACCTCTAACAAAGGTGCAGTAAGATACAGTGACTGGAAACAAGGTGAAAAATGTTCTTTTAAGAGCACTGGAGCACCATTTCAGGAAGAATGGTAATCAATAACTACTTAAAAGTTGATAGCAAGATGATACCTTTTCAGGAAAGGCAGAATCTTGTTGAATCACCAAGATTTGAATGCAGTGATGATGTAGGACCAGTTTGCTGCATGCCATGTTGGCAGAGTACTTCTATGGTATAAATTCTGTTGAGTTCAGCAGGGAATAAATAAGTAGATAAAATTCTTTCCTGAGTAGAAGTACTTCTTAATTGGATATCTCACTAGTTCCTTATTGTCCTAAAATTCCATGTTTTTGTTAATGTTCCCTGATATAATGTCACAGGTGCCAGGATCCCATGAGAGAGTAGGGTTATCTTCAGAGCTCCCAGCAACTGTGAGAGCACATTTTGAAGATAAATTTAAACAGAAGTCTGGCTACAAAGTCCAGGTAAATTCCAGGACAGCAATTCCAAAATTACATACTGTAAAAAGGAATTTTAAAAAATAGTCACTGAAATACATGCTAGAACTGCTGAGATTCCAGACTTGACTGACAGTGGTATTGTATGCTGTGCCCTGGGGGGATTTTTGGTTGGTTTTCTCTATATTAGACTGTCAGAATTAATCAAAACGTGGAGGTTTTGTTTTGGAGTGTTTCCCCGTTGGGTTTTGTTGTTTGGGTGGTTTTTTTTTTTCCCAAGATGGCTTTTTTATTTTTCTTACTGAACTTTATGGAAAATCAAGCTTATGGTGCTTATCAGTACATTCTGCTTGCCTTTCTTTTTAAAAGGATCCTTTAATTCCTCTATGTAATTATCTTTTCTAGGTTTGTGACTGGCTGTATCCTCTAATGTGTAACCAGTCTCCTGTTCTGTGCTGCAATACCGGAGTCTACATGTTCCCTGACACGATGTCCCAGGTCCCAGGGTCCTACGTGGGAGTAGTGCTGTCTTCAGAACTTCCAGCAGCTGACAGAGAGCTCTTTGAGGATCTCTTAAAACAGATGTCTGACCTTCGAATCCAGGTAAATTTCTCAGCTGCCTGTTTTAAGCCAGTAAGGAAAGGTGTAAGTGATCAGTATGTTCTCACATTTTGAGTTAATTGTGTAAAACTGTAAAGTTCTGTGTCTTGCTTGGTAAGCTCACCAGTGGGGAAGAGATAAAGTACTCAAGATTAAACAACTTGGTAATGAAATGGTGGTCCCTGTGAGACTGGTAGCACTGGTGCTGTCACACCTTGAATACTGTGTTCAGTTTTGGGCCCCTCGCCACAAGAGAGACATTGAGGTGCTGGAGCAAGCCCGGAGAAGGGCAACAAAGCTGGTGAGGGGTCTGAAGAATAAGCCTTTTGAGGAGCAGCTGAAGGACCTGGGGTTATTTAGCCTGGAGAAGAGGAGGCTGAGGGGAAACCTTATTGCTCTCTACAACTCCCTGAAAGGACGGTGTAGAGAGGTGGGCGTCGGTCTCTTCTCCCAAGTCACAGGCAATAGGACAAGAGGAAATGGCCTCAAGTTGCGCCAGGGGAGGTTTAGATTGGATATTAGGAAAAATTTCTTCACCAAAAGGGTTGTCAAGTATTGGAACAGGCTGCCCAGGGAAGTGGTGGAATTGCCATCCCTGGAGGTATTTAAAAGATGGGTAGATGTGGTGCTTAGGGACATGTTTTAGTGGTGGACAAGGCAGTGCTACGTTAATGGTTGGACTAGATGATCTTAAGGGTCTTCTTCAATCAAAATGATTCTATGGGAAGACAGAAGTTTTAAAATACTAAATTGTAAGCACAGAGGGGAACTGGAGGCCATTTTCTATATTTTCTCTATTTTTTGAAAAGATAACATATGACCCAAAGTGAAATTTTGTGTTCAGGAGAAAGCACATTTTTTCCTCTGTGTGTCTGTACACACACGCTCTCTGTGTAGTTTTGATGATACCTGTCTTGGAATATTGTGCCCAAATGTGTTTACAGTTCAGAAATGTTAAACCGCTTCAGAAAAGTGTGTGTTATGAAAATAGTGTGTACCTCAAAAATCTTCCTGTAAATGGGATCTCAAAATAGGTAATCCTAATGCCTTACTGCAGTAAGATATTGACAGAGAAAATATAAAAAAACACCTCTAACAAAGGTGCAGTAAGATACAGTGACTGGAAACAAGGTGAAAAATGTTCTTTTAAGAGCACTGGAGCACCATTTCAGGAAGAATGGTAATCAATAACTACTTAAAAGTTGATAGCAAGATGATACCTTTTCAGGAAAGGCAGAATCTTGTTGAATCACCAAGATTTGAATGCAGTGATGATGTAGGACCAGTTTGCTGCATGCCATGTTGGCAGAGTACTTCTATGGTATAAATTCTGTTGAGTTCAGCAGGGAATAAATAAGTAGATAAAATTCTTTCCTGAGTAGAAGTACTTCTTAATTGGATATCTCACTAGTTCCTTATTGTCCTAAAATTCCATGTTTTTGTTAATGTTCCCTGATATAATGTCACAGGTGCCAGGATCCCATGAGAGAGTAGGGTTATCTTCAGAGCTCCCAGCAACTGTGAGAGCACATTTTGAAGATAAATTTAAACAGAAGTCTGGCTACAAAGTCCAGGTAAATTCCAGGACAGCAATTCCAAAATTACATACTGTAAAAAGGAATTTTAAAAAATAGTCACTGAAATACATGCTAGAACTGCTGAGATTCCAGACTTGACTGACAGTGGTATTGTATGCTGTGCCCTGGGGGGATTTTTGGTTGGTTTTTTTTGTTTGTTTGTTTTGTTAAAAGCTGATTCAGTTACTACAGGCTACCACATTTTGCAAATCAGCAGACTTCTGAAGTTTTTAAAACTGATGTAGCACAAATATTTCAAAGCCTAGTAAGATGGTCATTTAATGTGTCTGTTTTATATAGTACTCATAAGGATCTAATTAACAGCTGTATTTAATATAATTTTAGTGGTCATCTGTTTTATTAGATAATGCATTTCTGTTCCTTACCATAGTCCTTAGAAGCATCATTGAGTTTTTTTTCTATGTAGTGACCCAAACTGTGGTGTAAATAAATTATATCTGGAGCATAGTTTGGGGGGTTTGTTGGGGTTTTTTTGTTTGTTTTTTAGCTATAGCTGTGTATTAAGGTTATTTCTCCTACCTGGCCCCCAAAGTGTTTTGGTCACATGCTAAAGACATTTCTTGAATATGAGGTTTCACACTGCTGTCAAGCAGTAATTGATGATACAGTACATGCCAGTGATATGTTGTTAATCTTCTGGTTAGCAACCTTCTAAGTCTTATCTTTTCTGTTAATGTTGGTTTTGGTTTGTTTTACTGCAACAGTCACCTTTCTGCACTACCTTCTTTTATTTCTAGTAAATACGTCAGAGGAATCTAAGAATTCCATGTAATATCAAATATTATTCTATGTTGTGTATTTTATTTTGCTTATAGGTTTGCTCTAGGAATGCTTTCATGTAGATCTTTCTGAACTAAGAAAAAACCCAATTTTTTTCTTTCTATTCATCATTAACTAGCAGTGTTGCCAATCATGGCAGTATTAGGGTTTTTTTTACTTTTACATTGGTGAAATTCTAGAAATAGGATCTTAAGAAAAACCTAAATCAGTTACATTTTTTTTACTTTCTGTAATTAAAGTTTAATTATACATTGTCTGTGAACTGTGTAAAGTTACAATTTTTATAAATGCTAACCAGACTGTGGTGGTGGTTGCTATGTTTGAATGATTAACTTCTACTGCAGAAACTCTAGTGTTTGACGTGAAATGGCACAGAACCTCCTCACCTCGCTTGAGATGGGGAGCAGTGTCATGCACAGCTTGATGTGTTCCTTGGCTGTGCCAGTCTGCAAAAGCATCAACAGCACATAGAATGAATAATCTCCTTTATTTTTGAATTCAGGAGAAAAGGATGAAGAGCAAAACAACCAAACAGCTGCATTCTTTTAGTGCAGCTGGATTCTCTGACTAAAGACTCCAGTTCCCATATTGAGTAACAACAGAGTTGACTTCCCTCTGAGAAGATAAAAATGATAGATGGACAAGTCTTTTATTTTTTTTGCCAGTTAACTTGTATTTTAAGTTTTCCCTACTTAGGTACTTAACCATATGGCCATGTTGGCAAGCAAATCTTTTCATTATAACTGGATGAAGAAAGTGTACAGAAAATGCCGAGCTGTCTGATAAGATTTTTTTTTTTTGAATGCAGAGCATTTCTGTGCAAAAGTAACTGAATCACAAATTTCCCTTGAGTTTTTGTACACTTAGCCAAGGAATACACAACATGAAGATTATTTGATAGTGGATCTGTATGGTTTAAAACAGAAATGTTGATGATGCATTACAAAGTAGATTCTCAGATGTTTACTTTCACTTGTTAGCCTTCAGAAGCCTCTAGTGATGCTGTTAACTTGCCTCAGACTGTACGTATCCAGCCACAACCTGAAGGAGCAGAAAGTCAAAAAGAGTTGCCAGAATGGAGTGAGAAAGTTGCCCATGGAATCTTGTCAGGTACTGTTTTAATAAGAGGATTGTGTTGAATATAAATTTGTGGGTAACATTTAAGCAGTATTTTCACCTAAATGCACATGTGCTGGTAGAAGCTGAGTGGTCAGTAGCAGTTGTTCACCAGTTCCAGTTGTGATCATCTAATGGATGCTTTTATGAGCTTTATAAAACCAGTGCAGAATTTAAATCCATTGCCAACTGTCTTGTTCACTGCAAATGAGTTGGGTCTCCTCACTGGACTACATGGTAGGATATCACCCCCTGTGACTCAAACCGCTATGATAGAACAATGTAACTCCTGTATGAGCGGATATATTACAGTTGGTATCTACTGTGATTTCTGCAGATAAACTTTTTTTTTTCCTCAGAGAACCTTTGGAATATACAAATGACCACCAGCTGATTGTAATAAATACGAATCTACTAGGAAGGCTAGAGGGTTGGATTGTACATTTTCAGAATGTTAATAGCATTGAGATGTGCAGTTCTATCACTGGACCCAGCTGGGGCTTGGATATCTATTAAAAACCTGAATATCTGTATTAAGCTGAAATTTGGATGAGGGCTGGCTGTATTAAATTTAAAGTGAATTGAAAAAATGTGGGTGGTGTAGGAGCAGAAATCACTGCAGGAATTCATGCTGACCCATTCAAGAAAGAGTGTCATTGCAGACTGTGTAATCAGGAATGTTTCTAAAGTCAGTGTTGCAGAGGCAGAGGAAGGAAAGCTGTAAGAATCATCATCTGTAAAATTGTACATTCTAAGAAAAACAATTTTTGCCTTGAAGGTGCATCTTGGGTAAGCTGGGGCCTAATAAAAGGAGCAGAATATACTGGTAAAGCTATCCACAAAGGAGCTTCTAAGCTGCGAGAACACATTCAACCAGAAGAAAAACCTCTGGAAGTCAACCCAACTGTAGCAAAGGGGCTTCAGGTAGCAAAACAGGCCACTGGAGGAGCTGTGAAAGTCAGCCAATTCTTAGGTAAAAATTTCCACCTCATGGTATATTATATTTTTGCCTTAAATAATAAATATTCTGTAAAATGAGAGCTGGTTTCTCTGAACTAGATAGAGGAGGGACTGACCTGGTGAAAAACAGTGATCAGTAGTTTGTGCCCTACTTGTGCTTTGTAAGAAAGACTTCTCCAGAAGACAAGTCAGGAAAGAAACACAGCTTGTTCCCCATCTGGAAGCTGGGGGTAACAAAGCAATGGAAACAGAGTCCGTGACATATTCTGTTTCTTGTAAAGTGCTTTTTAGCCATAAGACCAACATCCCTTGTTTCTTAGGAGTTGAAGCTGTGCAGAATCTGAAACATAAGGTTGCTTTTCTATCAGTTTGGTACTTAAGCATGGATTAGAGTCTATCTTTCAAATAAACATATTTAGATAGAATCAATACTTAAGACTTCAGTGAAGCTTAGTATTAATTAGAAGGAAGGACTTTTAAAGAAAGATGTGCTGTGTTCTTTCTAAATAATCTGCATATTCTTGTTTTATGGTAGTTGAGGGAGTGTGTTCTATAGCAAGCTGTGTGGGAAAGGAGCTGGCTCCACATGTGAAAAAGCACGGCAGCAAATTAGTTCCAGAATCCCTTAAGAAAGATAAAGATGGCAAATCCACTTTTGATGGTGCTCTGGTGGTAGCAGCAAGTGGAGTTCAAGGTAATAAAAATTCCATATACTTTTTTAATTGCATGCTTTTCAATGCTATGAACTCAAATAAGCTGTTCGTTCTTACAGGGTTTTCAACAGTGTGGCAAGGTTTAGAAAGTGCAGCGAAGTGCATTGCTAAAAGTGTTTCAACTGAGACTGTAAAAACTGTCAAATACAAGTAAGTTATGTTTTTATTGGTTTCATCTTCTAGAATATATTGTTATTGTGCTTGATTACTGGCAAAAAAAAGCTCATGAAAGTGCAGGGAAGCTAACTGAAATACCTGCTTTGCTCTAATTACGCAGCAGATGATAAGCTGCTAAGTGCACAGTAATGAACATCTCCTGTAAATGAAAATATGAAATGAGTAAATGATTGTGGTAAGTATTTTTTTAGCTCTCTTCTAGAAGTATTATAGCTTGTCTGTGTTACAGATACTGTTCAGATTTATATCTTTCCTCTACAATACAGTGTCATTACGAAAAAAGTTACGGTTTTAAACCTCTCAGCTCTGATCTTGAATTTATGTGAACTTAGCTAAATTTGTAGAAAAATGGAAGAAGGTCTGACTGAAGCGAGGAGGTACAAGAAAGAATACTGTATAAGGAAATCTAAGGCATAAATAGCAATAATAGGATAGCCACGACTTGCAAAATACAGGTGTTCTTAGAAGAAGGTAACAAGGAAAGAGGACAGTAACATTTGGGATCAAGGTGCTGAGTACATGTACTGGAAGATGCGGTGGAGAGTAATGGAATACACTGAAATAACTGCAAAACGTATGAAACGCACCCCTCAAAAAAGGTGCAATAGGTATAATAGAAATTGAAGACTAAGCAAAAGCATGTGTGTTAAATGGCATTGGCAATAACTGTAGCAAAACAGATGTTAAAAAAGATTGCTGCCAGTGCATAGAGGCTACTAGCAGGAGGTAACAAGGTTAAACATCAGTGCACGGGATTAAGTGGGGCAGCAATTCAGGGTTGTGTTGTGATGCATTTCAAATAGGAGGCTCAATAGTGAAGTCCTAGTCACTGGTGCTTTCTTGCTCATGTTTGTTTTCAGTAGGAACATCAGGGGGTATTGTACTGGTACTCTTTTTCACATAAATTCGCATTAATGTTTCTGGTTTAGATATCAAAAAAGGAAATATGGAGATCAGCAGTCAACAGCCACAAAGAGTGAAAAACAAGTAACTAAATGTTGCAGTTAATTACAATACAATTGAAAATATTTGATATTTGATCCTGATCTATATATAAATGTATTCAAATTCTACATATCTCTTTGGAGCTGCTTTCTCTTGCAGCGACAAAGATTTCTGACACTCAAAGTACTGCAGTAAATGAACTAAATTCCATTTAATGGACACAGAGTTAAAGCAGCATCATCACAGTGTCTCTTAAGTCAACAAAAAACTCAGCTAAAACTTAGCTGCAATACCTTTGAAGATGGAATTATAAAGAGATGCTCATTATATGTGTATGTTGATCAGAACCAGGGGAAAGAGTAGCCCAACTTTTTTCTTTTTTTTTTTTTAAAAGAAAAAAGTTAGAAATGATGCAATTGAGACAGGCAACCTGAAAAATCAATTATCAAATATTATGAAATTGTTAGTCTAACTGTATGGGATGAGCTACAGTCTTACTTTAAATGAGGTTACCTATTTTACTCATGTTATATAAAACTGGTTTATGATGTTCCTGAGGTGAAAACGACTAATCAAATTGACTAAATACTGTGCTTTTGCTGTGAGATTAATTCTGTGATCTGCAAATCAGATGTTGGTAATTCAAGGCTGTTACTCTATCAGAGAATTAAAAACAAAAAAGCACTAATTCTTTTTATTCACTTTCATTCTTGGTCCCAGCGATTATATCATGGCTGCTGTACTGCTGATGTGACAGATTTTTGGATACTTTGATACTCTGTGCTTCTCTCTAGCATTATTTTGAAGCCCTCAAAGAAAACCACAGGGAAAAAGTAACTCTGCTAACTGCTGGGATTTTGATGGTGCCAGAAGTGCTTCCCTGTGGCCTGGTTTGTGTGATTACAGTGCTCTCTGGGAGACACCTGGCTGCCTGGAACAGTTGAGAGTTGCTGCTCTCACTGTACTTTGTCCTCCTCCAGTACGCTCTCTCTCCTGGGGTAGATGGGTACCTTGTTTCACACTTGAGTAATTAATACGAGGCTGCTGACTTGCCCCTAATGCATAAAGAAGCTGGACCCACAGCCCAGTGGGGGGAACAGAGGTTTTATCTCTTGGTAATTTTCAATAAATCCTCAAGATAGCTTTGAGCATTTTGGGGTTTTTTGTAACTTTTCCTTCCCCCTGCCCTTCCCCTTTGCCACTGTTTTGATTCCAGGTTACTTCAGACAAGTTTTCACTGCACAATGGAATCTTTTTTGTAAGGACCTTGCTACCTCCAACACATGAGTGTAGTTGTGTCAGCTGTTCTTTGTACCCGGAGACCTGTTAGATTAAATTAACCTGTTTGGGTTAATTTGCTTGAGCACAGTGGTGCTCTACCTCAGTGTGTCTAATTTTGGGACTTTGAACTAATATGCCAGTGTGTTGCTGTTACACCAGACCTAGTATCACGTTATGCCGTGTAGACACAGGTAAAGGTGATACAGGACAAGTACTAACCAAGCACTACTCTGGCAGTGGTGGTACCAACTAAGAAGATACATGCCTGAGGTGATTCTGGTCCCTTTTTCCCTAAGAGGTGGGAAGGTGAGATGGTGTTTTCCCTCCCTCCTCCTCAGTGCTGCCACCCACGGTACAGACTGAGAAGGTTCAGCACCTACAAGGGTCTAACTGTGAGGATTTACATGGGGGAACAGAGGGTATTAGGAGTTTTACCTAAGAACTTAGGTTACAAAGTACTTAAGTGTTACTGCACACAACTTCCCCTCCTTATGGTTCTATAGATAGCCTTCTACTCTTCAAAACTAGAAGAGAAGGAGGGCAAAAGACAGGAAGGATTTTGAGGAAAAAGCACAGAAGCATATTAGTATCTTTAAAGAATAATCCGTATGATAGAGGAACAGCCCTTACTCAAATGGTTTGATGATTTCTAATTTCATTCTTTGACATTCAGGCTGTGTGCTTATTATTTGTACTTGGTGATGCTTAATTTTTTTCTTTCAAAAGAATTCTAGTGAAGAGAACAATACTAAGTAAACATATTTACAAGCCTATCTTTCTTAAGGTATGGGGATGATGCTGGCCATGCTACAGACAACGCCATGAATTCTGCAATCAATGTTGGTGTGACAGCCTTTAACATTGACAATATTGGTATTAAAGCTGTTGTAAAGAAAACTGCGAAGGAAACCGGCCATGCTGTGTTAGATGAATATAAAGTATTGGATAATGAGAAGAAGGATAAAAAATGAAAGAAATGAAATATTCCTCAAAGCCTTATCTTAGAGATGAAACCTCCTATTTAGAAGTAACTGCATTACTAACCTGCGATTTAATACAAATCACACTGTACTTTTCAAGCAGCTGCTACTTGATTTTCATGAAAATGTAAAAGTAGGGAGGGCATTCAGAGAAGGAAAACTGAAAGTTGTCTTAACTCCTCATTCTGTATTGAATGAGGGTTTTAAACAACTGGACCAGGGCTTCAGACAACTGGAAGGTTATGAGTTTGCAGTAAATGAACTTGCCTCTGTAAGCACTTTTTCAAAATATAATATGGAATAATAGATTAATGTAGAAATCCTATTGTGAATATTTTTGTAATACTTTATATTTATAAAGAAGGTGGTGACACAGAAGAAATAGGATTACTAATTCTGGAACAAATATGATTGCTAGTTTTGTTTTTTAACCTTCAGAGTTAGTTTTACTAAAACAGCCTTGTCTTATTTAATATGCACTACTGAAATAAGCTTTGTGTTTCATTGTTTTGTAGAGAATTTCCCTTTTCAGCTACCAAACAGCTAATGTTATCCAAAGTTAATGTTAGAAGAAATGAAAGATGAACCTCAGGTATCTAGGTATTTATT
Organism: Calidris pugnax; assembly: GCF_001431845.1. NCBI lineage: Eukaryota > Metazoa > Chordata > Aves > Charadriiformes > Scolopacidae > Calidris > Calidris pugnax. Next base: position 19,829,489 of record NW_015094510.1, read on the forward strand.
CCCTTTAAAAATATTTTTTTGTCCATCCAGCATATAAGCAAACCAAAGATACCAAGCATTTCTTCTAAAAGAGGGTATTTACAGCTCTAGAGAAATGTATTCTCCTGCTGACTCCATAAGGAATATACAAAGATTCTTTGAAATTGAGATTTTTATGTAGAGAAGATAAATACGTTTTTGCATAAATTAAAGTATTTTTCTGTAAAAACATTCTATAGAGGACACTAGGAACTTCTATGCATTCTGTACTTTACAGCCAATCCAGAAAGATTCAGAGTATATGTCATGGTCTCCTAAAGGAAGACAATATGTATTTGTTCAACAAGTAGTTCTAACAGCATCTTTATTCCACTAAGTTCATAGTTGCACAAGGTATGTCATTAAAGGTTATGAAGACAAGCCCTTTTAAGGAAGAGATGTGTGTGGAATAGAATAGACACTACTGTGTAGGTTTTCCATCCTGTTCCTAGCGCAGTGTGAAATAACTCCATACGTAGAACCCTTTAGATGCTTTTACACTGCTACTTATTTAACAGTTTATTGAGCTTTAAGGCTGCTACGCATTTTAATACTGGCTGGACCCACAGCAAACAGAACACCATCAATTTACAACTTATCTCCACTTCATGTAAATGGAAAAAATAACTATAAATGGTTTTTAGCAAATGATACTTGCATCAGATTGAAAAAATACAGTAACAACTAATGTCTATTAGAATGGTAATAGGTGCACATTTTGTGGTAGCTACTTTAGGTGTGTACTTGGGGTGAGAAATGTGAAACAAAGGATCTAACCACTTGAAGTGTAACTTTGATTTATGGAAATAAAGGTGAAATTGAAATTGGTTAATCTGCACTTGGCCTTTTTATGCTGTGAAGCTACTGTATGGATCAGTGAGTGGGAAGACTAGGACTTCTGAAGTAATAAAACAACAGTACTGGGGTATGTCTACAACAGAAACAAGCTTGTCAATTACAGCTTAAAATATTTCAAACTAAAGAAGCCCATCAAAAGTACACTACAACAATTTCTGTTATTGCAGTCCGTCACTTACCAGCAAGTGTACCCAGTTTAAGGCTGCTAAAAACTTCACACTAGCAAAAGCATTTTTGTTGTTATGAACTGCATTTACAATAGGGATGTATGTATTTGTATCTTCCTTCTTCCTCCCATTTTGGTTTTGCATATAGCCCTTCAGTTTCATCCATAAACCATCAGAACAACAAGTTGAATTACAACAACAGTTAAGATCAAAGTCTTACAAATTCAAGAGACCAAGCTATGGCATAATGAGGAAATAAAGATTTAAATGCCATCGGTATCAGGCAAGCATTGTTGTCCTGTTCAACCTGCTGTTCTTTTCACGTGTACTCAGTCTCTCAAATTTGTATCAAAGTAGATTAAAGCTTTTTTTTTTTTTTAAATAATGCCTACCCCATTTTATAGTTTTTAATGTGATACATCACTGATCTTCCCTTTTACATTGTTCTAAAGTTTAGTTAATTCTCACTGCTGAATGTATTATGCTGTTGAACTTGCCTTGCTTCAACTGTCACTGCTTGGGCCCTGGGCAGCGAATCCATTGTCTTCTCCCCACTTCCTTAACTACATACAACAGCTTCCGCCCACTTACTGCCTTACCTCAGCTCTCCCTTTCATACAGTGCTCACACTAAGCTCCCTAAGCCTCTTATCTTAGGTTTGCTTTCTATTCCCAGCTTGGTTTTGTTTCTCCTTTGAACACTGAACATCTTTTGATGTATGGCAGTCCAAGAAGCAGTCTTACTAATACTGAGTGAACTACCCTATTTCCTAATGCATTGCTATTTCCAAATTAACTTATTCAAATACTTTTCTGCTACAATATTGGTATCAAATCTTGTCTTGAGATTACTTTTGATGACCTCTAAGTCATTGTAAGCTACTGCTGAATCTGGCCTTTTCATCATTCCGTAGGTATAAACTATTGTTCTTACCTCAAGTCTGAACTCCTGCATTAGAATGGATTTCTTTAGATTCCAAGGGTGGACCGGTTAGCTGGTTTGTTTAATGCTGATTTAAAATCACCTTGGAATAGCCTATTTCTTAATATTCCCTGAAAAACTAAAGCCATAATCCTTTAAAAAGTGTTGGTAAAACTACCTTCCACTAAAATATGCTGACCACCTCCGTTACTCAGATCACCATAGGTGATCTGTAGGTTGGAAGGGATTCCAGAGTCTGTAGTCCACCCTCTTCAAAACAGGTCCAGCTGGAGCACATTACTCTGTGCCAGTTCTTGTCTTGTTTTGATTCTGTCCAAGGATGGAGACTTTACAACCTCCCTGTGCAACCTTTGCTAAGTTTGACTCCAGTAAAGATAAATATTTCTCCCTTATACAAAAAATTTTTTGTGCACTCAGGTGCATTGCTGCTTATCTTTCCATAGTGCACACTGGAGAAAAGTCTGGCTTCTCCGTCTTCTCTACAACCTCCTCTTACATAGTTGTTAACAGCACAAAGATCTCCTTGTGGCTTCTCTTCTCCAGGCTGGACACAGGCTACATGTGCCAGTCCCTGACCAGCCTGGTAGCCCTTAGGATTTGTTTGGCAGCCCAAAGCTGAGCACTCAAGCAGGTGCTTCCACAAGCCCTGAATGAACTGTGAGAACCACCTCCCTCAAACTCCCTGCTACAGTCTTGCTCAGGCAGCCCCTTGGCCTTCTCTGCTGCAAAGTGCATTGCTGGCTCACGGAATCATAGAATTGTCTAGGTTGGAAGGAACCTTTCAGATCGTCTAGTCCAACCATCAACCTGATGCTGACAAAAGCCATCACTAAACCATGTCCCTAAGCACCACATCTACCCATCTTTTAAATACCTCCAGGGACAGCGATTCCACCACTTCCCTTGGCAGCCTGTTCCAATGCTTGACAACCCTTTCGGTGAAGAAATTTTTCCTGATTGCCAATCTGAACCTCCCCTGGTGCAACTTGAGGCTGTTTCCTTTTGTCCTAGCACCTGTAACTTGGGAGAAGAGACTGACCCCCACCTCTCTACAACCTCCTTTCAGGTAGTTGTAGAGAGTGATAAGGTCTCTTCTCCAGGCTAAACAATTCCAGCTCCCTCAGCCACTCCTCCTAAGACTTGATCTCCCAACCCCTCACCAGCTTTGTCGCCCTTCTCTGGTATTGCTCCAGAATATCAGTGTTAAATCTCACCGTCATGGTTAGCTTAGTCGCCTGGGAGCCCCATGTCTTTTCAGGTGAAGCTGCATTTTAGTTTACTGCCCCCAGCCTGTACTGATTCATGGGCTTCTCCCATCCCAAATGTCAGACTTTACATTTGCCTTCTGTTGAATTTCATTAGGTTCCTCTCAGCAGCGTGTTTCTCCAGGCTGTACACCCTGCTCTGAATGGCAACCCAACCCTCCTGCATGGTGACTGCTCCCATCGGTTCATCACCATCAGCAAACTTACTGATGCTCAGTCTTCCAGGTCGTTAATAAGAATTAAGGGTATTGGCTCATGTATTGATCCCAGAGTCAAGCAGTCATACTGCTGAGCACCACATTTTAAGCCTGATGGCCCAGCCAATTTTCCAGCAACCTTATTTCCCAGCTATTCAATCTATAACTCACCAATTTGGCTATAAAGGCACAATGGGAGATTGTTTATCTAAGTCCTTTGTAAAGTCAAAATACTCAACATCCACCAGTTTTCCCTTGTCTACACAGCCAGTCATCTCATCATACTCCAGTTACTGATGCAACAGAAGTAACTACTTCTTCATAAAAATTAATTTCTGTCCTAATGTAATTGTTTGTCTTCAGCAGCTGGTCTACCTTGCTTTTAAGCAACTGTTTCTTGCCTTCATGTAATCCAAAGATATGTATTTGAGTAAAAAATTCTGTTTCCAAACCACATTGTGTTGTGACCCAGTTTCCTAATTTTCTTGCTAAAAATTTTAGTCTCAATGTTAAAAGCTTTAAACCAACTAAAGTACATTTATAGGTATCTGTATATGTAATTTTACTGGATTTATCCAGAACAAAGAAATGGAGGAAGCTATTAAGTGTTGCAAATGTCATTATGTTACTGCCATAACTGTTAAAATTATTGATGGTTTGAAGTTTTACCCACTCACACAAGACCTCAGTTCACAAGACAATTTTGTTCTTCTCCCACTTCAGTTCCCAAACCATCTAGCAAAGCACACAGTTAGACCTACTGTCCTGTGCCAACCCAAGCAGTGTGGTCTGGGCTCATCCTTACATGCCCCACGACCTAGTTCCTGAGAGCTTACCTAGTTAGAACACCTTGTAATCCTTGAGTTGAGGCTGGGACCTGAAAGCATGCTGGAGAGGAGGTCAAAGAAAAGTCTCCTGGGGCAGAGAGAGAGAGAGTACTCTGTGGCCGGGATACAGCCCTCAGTTACACTGTTCTCTCTTTTCTCAGACTTCCTTGTGATTCCAGGGATCTTTCTGAGCTCTCTGGATGTGCCCTCCAGTTGAGAACTCCTCAGGTACACTGGTTAAGCAGTTCTTCACAAAAACTGGTAGCAAGAAAAATGGTTACTGATTAACACCTTTGCTGTTAAAATTCAGTACCCTGAGTTAGTTATGAATGCTAACCTAGGTCCAAGTCATTACTTAAATTACTGGTTTGGTATGGAATGTGTTTTCAGTATGTATCTTAAAAAGGTAGCATTCAGTAAATCCTGAAGGCAAAATGAGCAGCTAAATTTAAATGCCGTTACAGTGCAGCACTCTTCTAAATTTGTTTCTTGATTAAAGTATTTCAGACAATTTTGAATTCAATCCACACCTCAAGTGATAATTCACTGATGAGATGATAAGCATCAATTACAACTTGAGACTGTCAAAAATCTCCTCCTGCCCTAATATATATGAGACAAGTGAAATTAAAATGACTTTTTCTTCTTATGACGGAGCTTCTCACTCTGCATCCTACTGTTCTACCCCCAGACACTAGATCCTGCTGGATTAGTGACCCTGCTGTTGCAGTATCAGTGAGGTGTTAGATGGGTCCATTCCAGTGTCACAAACTACCAATTTAGGACTACGATTTGCAAAATCTCAAGGCCAACTTTGGCTGGCAATGCTGATTTATGCTTCGTTAAAGTAATCTATTAACATAACCCTGGTTTAAAACTTTAAAAGCAGCGTCTGTGTTGCCCAACAAGCTGTAGGGCTATTGCATTTGGCTTGCTGCTTGTGCAACAGAGTTACTTCTGAGTCACTGAGAAATGCACCTTTTGTTTTTTCATAGTATACAAGTAAAGCAAAATTATAGTCCATCTACTTCCTGAGAAAGTGAATGGACAGTTTCTCTAGTGAGTGCTAGATCTTGTGAAACTGGGAGTTGATCTACGGGAACACTAATCACTCCCAGTTTCACCCTGTCCCTTGCCATCAACTCTGGTGCTTTTCTGAGCAGCCGGTGAGCCATTTCAGCTCACTGACCAGCAGAAACAGCAAACATTTTCTCCGATGTAAATCTTCTGGGTTTGGTGAGCTGTACTGGCTCCTTGGAGAGCCACAGGAATGTCAGAGCTGCCACTGAAGCAACCAGAGATGGTGACAGGGAGAGCCTGGCAAAGTTGATGCCGCTCTTGCAGCATTAAGCTGTTAAATTAACTCAGTCCACCCCATAAAGCTTTACCTTGAGAAAACCATGAACCTCTCTGAAATTGCTTGTTTGAAAAATGCAACATCAAATGCTTTTAAGCATGAATCTGGCCCACTGCAAGGTAACTAAAGTATCAGCCGGTACGTATTGACTAATTGACTCCATTGACTTGACCACTGAGGATTAAGGCTGATTATTCTAAGCTCTTCTGTCCTGTCTCAAGTGAGGTTCTTGCAGACTAGTTAATGCAGAGCACGGATCGCAATTACCAAGGGTGTGAAATACAGGCTGGGCACCCTTTTTAAGACCAGGCCCCGCCGTGCTGCGCCTGCCTTCACATGTGGGTCAAAGCGTTTATTTAAAACCGTGCTACTTTCCATCCTAAAGAAGTGTTTAAAAAAAAACAAACCACAACCTACACATATTTGTGTTTCCCAGGTCATGAGAAGCTTAGCGCTGCTCACCCTGTGCCGCCAAAACTGGGCCAAAACTGTACAGCATTTTTCACATTAATTTCTGGTGCTGCCCGAGCCACATGCTGGGGGACTTCCCTGGACAGCGGGAATAAAAAACCCCCTTTGAGGATTTGGCATAAAATGCGTGAGATTAAACACCACCAGGCACATCTCTGCCAGAGGAGGTGAAGGCCACACCACCACCAGCCCGGCCCTGACTCCCCAGGCAGCGAGAGAGCCCTGGCGGCTTCGGAGACAGGGGTCGCCCATCCCGAGGGGGCCGAGAGCTGGGATCACCGGCCACCGACCTACGGGCGCACGGTGTCCGCGGAAAGGCGGGCCGGGCCGGGCCGCGCCGCTCCCTCAGGCCTCCCGCCGGGCGCTCGGCAGCCGTTACCCCGCGCAACGGTCGCCGAGGCGGGGGAGAGCGGCGCCATGGGGGAAAGCAGCGGCGGCCGGGGGGCAAACCCCGACCGCCTGGCGCTGGAGCTGGGGCGGGAGAGGCGGAAGAAGTGAGTGCCGGGCGGGGAACGGGGCTGCAGCCGGGGAGCCGCTCCCAAGGACCGGCCGTGCCGGGGCGCCCGCCGCCTCCCTGCGACAAAATGGCGGCCGTCGCCGCGGGCGGGTGCTCCGGCTGGTGCGGCGGGTGGGGAGCGGCCCTGGGGAGGGAGGCCCTCATGGGAGGGTCCGCAGCTCGGCTGGGCTGTGCTGGTAACGCGGTTGGGACCCGGGAGGCAGGGGCACACGATGGGCCAGAGGGCTGGGACTAGCACAAGGAGACCGAATAAGGAGGATCAATAACTTCAGCCAAAAATGAGGCTGGTACTGAGCAGGGCTGAGGAGCGGGACTGGGCATCGTGGTTTAACAGCAGAAGGAGCTGAAGGCTTCACAACCCCTTCCTCGCTCCCCTCCCAGTGGGATGGGGACAGAATCAGGAGGGTAAAAGTGAGAAAATTTGTGGGTTGAGATTAAGACAGTTTAACAAGTAAAAAAGAAAAAGGAAACTGAGAAACCCAAGAAAAGCAAGTGATGTGGAAAAAGCCCATTGCTCACCACCGGCCGACCAATGCCGGTCTCCGAGCAGCAGCAGCACTGCCAAACTCCAGCTCCCCTTAGTTCTCGCTGCTGAAGATGACATTAAGTGGTGTGGAATATCCCTTTGGTCAGTTGGGGTCAGCTGTCCCAGCTGTGTCCCAACATCTTGTGCACCCCCAGCCTGCTCCCTGGCGGGGGGATGTGAGGAGCAGATAAGGCCCTGATGTGTAAGCACTGCTCAGCAAGAGCCGAAACATCCCTGTGTTACCAGCAGTGATTTCATCACAAATCCAAATAGCATCGTATGAGCTGAAGAAAATTAACCGTATCCCAACCAAAACCAGTACACTGGAAGTCACAATGGGGTAAGAGCAGAAAAGACTTCATGCCTGTTTTGGGGAAGAACAATCAAATGGACAAGGTGCTCCAATGTTGAGCACCTTCATCCAACATCCAACAATGTTGAATAAAACTGGAAAGCTGGATTTCACTTTTCTCTGCTATCAGTAAATATCTCTGAGACCTACAGGGAAGCTACGGTATCTCTCTTGTGCCATTTGCAGAGAAGATGAGGACTCGTTACTGCTACCAGTTAATCCCCTTGTTTATGCAGCAGGTGCTCCGAGGATTGTTGATGCTCAGGCAGTGGTGGGATTCTAGGTTGGGGTCTTTTCCCAGTTTGCTTAGGGAGTTACACATTTTTCCCTGTGTTAAAGAACATGATTGCCTTTTGAAAGTTAATAAAGTAAAAGTCAGAAACTGTCAGAAGCTCCTGTGCTACCTTAAGTCAGACCCTTAATATTTACATTTCCATACCATTTTCAAACATTTTATTCCATACTGATTTTTCCCCCTGGTCAATGTTTCTTTCAGTGTCTGAGCTGCAGGTTCTCTTCAAACTAGTCCTGCAGCTGTGAACTTTATAAAAGTGTTTATTCACCAATAGAAAGAGGGAAACCAATATTAACAGAGTGAAAATGGTTAGGCAGCTTCTGCACTCAAAATGTCACAAAAAAGACCTTGGTACATACTTGCACTAGTATGTAAGCAAATGTCCTTTTACTAAGTGTCCCGAACAGTAGTATATCAGTGTAGTATGTGTTATCCTCTGCATGCAGCAGGTCTTTATCTGACACCATCCTGATACTATGGATGTTCCGGTAAAAAGCAGAATGATATTGGCTTTGTTTCACTGATTTTATTTTTATTTTTATTATTTTTATTTTTTTTTAATTAATTATAACCTGGATTCTTATGTGCCTTAAATTCTTGCTGACATGCCTGAGAATCTTCTGCAAGACTGGGCCTAAAGCCCAGGTCACACTGGGAAGTGGGGACTTGTTGCTGATGAAAGGAAAATATATATTTAATAAAAGCCTTTGTTGTGATGGCATGGCAGTAAGAGACTCGCTGCTTCAGGTGGATTCTACAACTGTTTCCCGTGCATATCTTGTGTGTGCAAGTAGAGAATACCATTAGTGCCTATTTCACGGAAGTTGTTTGTTCAACCTAACTGTTAATGACCAGGCTTGTTAGACATCTAGTGCAAAGCAGTGGCATGTATAGCAATGAATACAGAAGGGCTCTGTGAAGGTGTGATTCATCTGACCTACTTTGGCTGGCTGTGTTAGCATGGGATGACTCACACCTCAGGAGGTGCCTGTTTCTCTCCTTTGGGTATAAAGCAGGCTGAGGATGACTGGCTTGCAGATAGCTGTCTGCATTCCTTCACAGCCATCTCACACTTGTCGTCTTTTTACTGGCTTATTTGATTATTATGCCATTTAGGCAGTTTGCTAACAGGCCTTCTACCACTCTCCTTTAACACTCATGAAGAAGAGATTTTTACTTCAAAGAGTAAATTGAATCATCCATGTCTGTAAGGGGTCTGTACCTAAAGTACCTACTGATTCTCAATGATTGTGGATGTAATACTGTGAAGTCTTTCAAAGGCTTTAATGAAAGCCAGTTTAAATCTGAATCTGAATTACTGTAATCAAGATTCAGTACAGGTTTTGACTGAAATGTCATTGCAAATATTTCTGAGAGAGAGAAATCATATATAATACTGTGGTATACTTAACAGACAAAGAGGTCTTAAAGCCATATATTTATGCATGTCAGCTACTTACTAATGTTGATGGAGCTGTGTGTTAATTCAGCTTGTGAGATTTCAGCTTCTGTGTTTTTTTGGCAAGGAAAGCTGCAGCATTTTCCCAGCAGACTGCTGACTGCAAGTGTTAGGAGTCTGTAGCTTTCAATACCGGGGATGCTCTTCCCTGTGGTGCCTTTTGCACCGCACAGTATTGTTTCTGCTTGCTTTGTAGGTTCTGAAGGCATCTATGTATTTTGTCTTCCACAGGAATCCATAAAGGTCTGCTGTATTACAGAGCTGATGCCCTAGAACTGATGATTTGTCGGGAGCTTCTCCTGTAATGTTTCACTGGTTTCCCACTCCACTATAGAAAATGGCTTCAGGCAGTCTTTTGCCTTATAACATGTACCACATATCCAGATCTGGATAGCAAAACGTGCACGAAAATGGCTTTCATCCTAAGTGGCTGTCACTTTAAAGTAAAATAATACCTGTAAACTATCTTAAAAAGAAACTTGGCAATTTTTTTTCTTTTGTCATTTCAATCACAGCCTTCTTCTCTGAACTGCCCTTTTTTCTTCTTTGCTTTGCAGAGCTTTCTTGTTATGATTAGCGTGCAAGGATGTAGTTAAGTTCTCCTGATGAGTTAAATGTGAGCTTCCAGGATTTATGGGCTTTCTTCTGTGATGACTATAAATTGTCCATTGTTATAGGAAGGATTCATAGGTGTTAAATATGTGTGATTATGTTTAACAGGTGAGGTTGCAGATAAAGTCACACCACAGTCCCTCTAAGTACAGACCAGGTCTCTTTTTGGGCTATACACAGCTGCGTTAAAGTCACAGATACATGGCCTCACCATCACTTTCTATCACAATTAGAAATAACTCCAGAAATGCAAAGTACTCGGATACAATAAAAAGCTTAAGTATTTATCAAGTTGGTAAAAGTGATTTGTTTCCACATCCCTTCTCTGTCAGTGCAGGGACTGTAATTTACGGCATATACACTGACTAAAATAGAGAGGTTCCACTCTGGCTACTTTCTGGGTGCTATTGGAGTATTGGAGTACATTTAATAATAACTAGATTTTTTTAAAAACTAGATGCATTTGCCAAATGAAAATAAGACTTTCTGTCAATGTAGCAATTACAGTCTGACAACTGACAATTTATCATTTCTGTACACATTTTCATCATTTCTGTACACATATTTCATCAAAAATATTCATCAAAAATATTAATAAAAAATATTAGGAAGTTGGCGGGCAGTTTTGCTAATGGTGCAGAAAGAATAATACAGTCTAATGTAAGAAATGTTGTATATAGCCTTGGAATGGTAACAGAAATTAAAATCTGAAAGCACTAGTTTTAAAGAACTCATTCTTCCTGTGTTATCCCTCTGCATCCATCTAAGCACCTGGTTAGGATTTGTTTGAAAAGGTAAACAATTTCATTTTTGGTGCAGCTCCGCTGTAGTTACAGCTTTGACCATGCCTAATTTAGAGTGTTATTTCCTTCCAAAAATCCCATTTTAACACTCACAGTTGACGTAATTTCTTCTTTTCCAAGCACTGAGAGGTTGATATAAATCTGCTTTATAGAAATCGTACCTATTTGTATCAGAATGATACCAGCAATGTAGTAAGATTTTGTCTTTCTTCTTCCTAGCCATCTGCCTCTATTCATTTGGAGTGGAAGCAAATAGGCAGAAGCAATCAGATTTCCTTTGATTTTCCTGCATCTAAGTTTTTTTTTACTCGTGTTTCAAGTCTATCTTTTGCTGGGGCTTTCACCACACCCATTTTGTCTCCAGCAATTTACCAGTACTTTCATTATTCTTGCCTATGTCCCCACTATCTAATTTAATGTTGGTAGGGACAAAAAGGGCAATGGCACAAGGAGGGATTGGAAGACCCCGTGCTCCCCTGCCCTTCAAAATGTCTGTCTTACTTTGCTCCAGTGTGTTTCTTGCACTAAAAACTTACTTTAATTACTTTAAATTACTCCTCTTTACACTTCTTTGTTATTTCAGCTCTTCAGCCCTCACCATTCCAGGCACACCTCTTTGTTTTAAGATCGGTTGGTTTGCTTCTGCAGCTTTTAGTTGAAATTTGATGTTTAAGCTATGGAAAACGAATGTCACAGTCTGAATGTGAGCATGAGGAGTGCAACAGGTGATACAATTTCTTAGTGATCAGCTCTGTCATCAGAGCTTTGATTTCTTATAGGCTAATTAACTATTTCTTGAAGAGCATTTCTCCTTATGAATGTGTTCAGAACGAGAAGATCCATGTTGATACGGAAGCCTCCCTTTAAAAAAAATAACACCAAAAAATAGGACAGGAAATGATTTTATCTCTTGCACGTTTTAATGAACTAGGCTAAGATTTAAAAGACATCTATGTCATATTGGTATTGTAAAGCATTTCCAAATAATGGTCTTATTTGGAGAGTTGTGTTCTCAGTTCTTTTGAAATATCTCAATTTGGGCACTGAAAAATGGAGATACCCAAGAACCACCGATTGTTTTTTGAAATCTTGGTCTTCCAAAGTTGACTTTAAAGGACAAAACCACAAACTGCTCTTGTGTTATGTCGTGCTGTGTTTTTATTGCAGTTATCCTGGTGTGGGCTGACTTGTTAGAATCTTACAGGCAAGAGCATTTCTCCATAGTCATCTCCAAAAACAACTGGGCATAAATGTGGTCAATAATTTAGTTAGCAGTAATTTCCCCGTGGCGTGATTGAGATAGATGATTCATAGTACCACAATAAACTACCTTCTTGCCACTTAAGATTATTAAGAGTCATTCAGCATCTTGTATGATACACACAGGTGGGTTTGGCTGTTATCAGAGTAAGTCCTTTGCTAGCTTCTGCTTCTGGTCATATCTACCAAGGCAGAAGGAGCCTGGTTTTCCATGGTCAGTTGTCTGGCTGCCTGACCAGTATATGGACAAAATCAGTTGGCAAAAATATATTTTATATATATTATATATATTTTTTAATATATATATATAATTGAGTTTAAGATATCAAAAAAAAAAGGTGGCTTTAGCTCCAGTATTTTTCTGTAACACTTATCTTACTTTAATTGCTTGCTTTCTTTTCTGGTAGTCATAATACATGGTATCCTTTGATTGGGTTTGTTATGGGTACAATTTGAAAAATGACTATTAATCATTGAGCAGTGAGTCAAAATGAAAAATTAATTCAAAATTTCAAGTAGCACATCTCAGCACATCATATTCTTCTTTCAAAAACATATTATTTGGGAAGGTTCTTTCAGATGAAAAATTAAAGCCAATGTCTTCTCTACATTTGTTTAATTCTGGTGATCTGCTAGACAGCTATTAAATTTTAGGAAATGTTGGTCTTTTTTTTTATGAAAGTAATTTTATTCACAAAACAGAAATGTTTCTATTGTTTTTAAGGCACTGTGGAATCTGTAGAGAAAAATTCATTAAAAATCCATGGATAAGATGATGTAATTACACAGGAAAGACCAACAGAATTGAAAATATATTCAATTTATTCTTTTTTATTTTTAATAATAAGATTAATGCAATAGACAATTTTTTGACTTCTCTAAATACCACAGGCAAATGCTTGAAGTCTCAATATTTGAACTGAGAAACACAGTAACAGAACTGGAAAAAAGACTTAGCAGTGTTGAAGATGAAGGTAAGTGAATTGCAACAGAGTCTTGCTAATTGATTAGGAAACACAAGAAATTAATTATTTTGGGTAGCTATAGAGATACACATTTTTATTTGGAAATTGAAGCTTTCCCTTTTCAAACATGACTATTACAGGTCTGATGTTGCAAATCTGAAATTAAGGAATACTACATGCTGCATCTTAGCTTTAATTATTAATGAAACTATGAATAACATGAATTTATAGATTTGATTAATATTCTGACCACAGTAAGCCCAGTGAAAAATTCCCTTGATTTACATTTTCAAGCTCTTTTGTATGCAGAAATCCTCATTATGAGGATTACTAAATGGAGACTTTCTTAGTGTCCAGAAAATCGTGGGAACTGTTTGAAAAAATCGTAGAATCATAGAATGGTTAGAGTTGGAAGGGTTGTAAAGATCATCGAGTTCCAAGCTCCCTGCCATGGAGACCATGGAACCTCCCACTAGACCAGGTTGCTCAAAGCCCCATCCAGCCTGGTCTTGAACATTTCCAGGGATGGGGCATCCACAGCTTCTCTGGGCAACCTGTTCCAGTGCCTCATCACCCTCACAGTAAAGAATTTCTTTCTAGTATCTAATCTAAATCTCCTCTCTTTCAGTTTAAAACTGTTACCCCTTGTCCTATTGCTCTACTCCCTGATGAAGAGTCCCTCCCCATCTCTCCTGTAGACCCCCTAAAATGGATGAAATAATCTAGAAAACAGAATAACCGTGTATTTCTTTCTAAGGTAACGAATGGAAAACCAGATATGAGACACAAGTAGAACTGAACAAACAGCTGGAAAGGCAAATTAATATTCTTCAAGAGAAGATAGAGCTTATTCGTGGTAATCCAGCAGGTAGAAATGGGTATTCATAACTGTTTCTCAGTAGAATTAGTGTTCATATGTTGAAATTGTATCAATGGGTCACATTTTCTGCTTATTTGTAGATAAATTGTCCACTGTGCGCAGCTTTGATCAAATGCCTGTGGTGAGTATTATGGCATTTAGTTGGTTAACAAAAAATCACAGTGCAGTTGAAGAACTTGTATCATCTTTTGTTTTTTCCTGACAGAAAATAGCAGCAGCCTCGTCTAGAAACCAAAACAATCAGTCCTCCTGCTTACTTTCTTTTTTATTTTATGTTTTCAGATATGCAGTTGCTTATACATTTATAAAGTATAGAGGAAAATCATTAAGTAGGAGCTACAGAAGACCTGAATGTTCAGAATATAGTGAAATTTTTGACTGAGTGAAGGTTGTGTGGTTGACCTGCGCTAAGGAATATGAGATGGAGTAGCTGGACTAGTTCTGTGAATAAATGGAAAAACTGTAAACATTGATCACAAAATCATGGAATCATTTAGGTTGGAAGGGTCCCCTCTGGGATCTTCTACTCCACACCTCCTATTCAAGCAGGGCCAGTTACAGTGGGCTGCCCAGCATCATGTCCAGTTGGGTTTTTAGTATCTCCAGAGATGGAGACTCCACAACTCCTCTAGGCAATGTGTTCCCATGTTTGGCTACTCTCACAGTAAAAAAAGTGCTTTCTTGTGTTCAGATGGAATTTTATTTGTTTCAGTTTGTGTCCATTGCCTTTCGTCTCATCAGTGGGCACCACTGAGAAGAGCTGGGCTCCCTTTTCTTCATTCTCCCCCATAACGTATTTATACATGCTGCTGAAATCCCCACAGCCTTCTCTTGTCCAGGCTGAACAGTCCCAGCTCTCAGCTCTCTGTCATATGCTCCAGTCCCTTAATCATAGCCCTGTGCTGGGCTTGGTTCTGGAAATCCGTACCTTTCTTGTGCTGGATATGTCTCACCAATGCTAAAGAGAAGGGACGGATCACCTCCCTCAACCTGCTGGCGACATTCTTCCTAATGCAGCCCAGGTGGCCGTTGGGTTTCTTGGTAGCAAGAGTGCACTGCTGGCTTGTGGTCATCTTGTTGTCCACCAGGGCCCCAAGGTCATTCTCTGCCAAGCTGCTTCCCAGCCAGTAAACCCCCAGTTACTGGTGCTTGGGGTTATTTCTCCCCAAGGACAGGACTTTGCTTTTCCCCCTGTTGAACTGAACTTCATGCAATTCTTCTGTGCCTCTTTCTCTTTCCTGTTGAGGTCCCTCTGAATGGCAACACAATCCTCTGGTGTATCAGTCACTACTCCCAGTTTCGTATCAACTGTAATAACATAGATGAATAGTTTGAGTAACATTTGCATAATACAGTTAGAGGAAAATTCCTCATTGTACGGTAAATATACCATTTTTGCAATACCAAAGGAAATATCTGTTTTGATTTTTAAAATATTTCAGAAAAGCATAAAACATTTTTCTGTGATCTCGAGGAGAAAGTGGCAAGAAAAAAACAGGAAATATTTTGGCCATTTAGTCTTCTAAATATAGTAAATGACGTGAAAACCATTTTAGATTCAGGACTGATTTTTCCTTAGTCTGTCATCTGCTGAAATCTTTTACTTTGAGACCGGTTCTGCTTCTTGCCAACTTTTAGAAATAAGGAAGGTAGATAAAGATGTGATAATGCCTTATAACATAAGCAGGAATGTGACAGGGCTCTGACAATTTTTATTCCACTTGTTTATGCTTACAGAAGTGGTTCCATCTTACTTTTTTGTGCTTTAGATTCTGGAGATTAATGGGAGTTTACTGAGCCTAGAGGAGGCTTCATGCCCTATTAGTGGGAATTAATATCTGCTGTAAGAAGGGTGTGAATAATTAACTGCTCTTTCTGATTTGATCCATGGCTTTCACATAGTAAACATTCTTGCCAGTTTTAGTACTGTCCTAGAGACCATGATGTTTTCTAGATTGGCAGGATTATTTTTTTTAACAGTTAATTAAAAAGAGAACAAAATCTTTCCCATCCTACTTTCCGGTTTCACAGAGATCATTTGAAAATACAATTGGGATTATACTTGAAGAAAAGTCTTGGAGATAGAACATTGATCTAGAAAATTTGCTGTAGAGTCTGCTTCAGACAACGTTACTCCGGTCAGCCTGTAACGCACAGACTTGCATACATGCTTACAGTATCAGAAGTGTTTATTACCACCCAATTGCTAGTACTGTCTCAACAAATCCAATTACACCTTGCCAAGCACTCAAAGAGTCATTACAAGTGAGATAATCTCCTTTACCAGCAGCTGGGCTGCACCAATCCAGTACATTTCTAATCCCTACTAAATACTGGCCTGTCTCCTCACCTATGAGCTGTGGTTCTGAGAGGTTTAATTACTTTTCCCACAAGTGAAGGAATGACAGCACAACTGAAGGATTCATAGAAGCATAGAATCGTCTAGGTTGGAAGGGACCTTAAAGATCATCTAGTCCAACCATCAACCTAACCCTGACAAGAAAATAAATAAGAAATAAGCAATAAAAAATCACTAAACCATATTCCTGAGGACCATGTCAACCTGTCTTTTGAACACCTCCAGGGATGGTGCCTCAACCACTTCCCTGGGCAGCCTATTCCAATGCTTGATAACCCTTTCCGTGAAGAAATGTTTCCTAATATCCAATCTAAACTTTCCCTGGCACAACTTGAGGCCATTTCCCCTTGTCCTATCTCCTGTGACTTGGGAGACGAGGCTGACCCCCACCTCTCTACACCCCCCCTTCAGGTAGTTGTAGAGCACGATAAGGTCTCCCCTCAGCCTCCTCTTCTCCAGGCTGAACAACCCCAGTTCCCTCAGCCTCTCCTCATAAGACTTACTCTCCAGACCCTACACCAGCTTCGTTGCCCTTCTCTGGACCCGCTCCAGCACCTCAATGTCTTTTTTGTGGTAAGGGGCCCAAAACTAGACACAGTACTTGAGGTGGGGCCTCACCAGCACCGAGTACAGGGGGATGATCACCTCTTGGGTCCTACCCACCACACTGTTCCTGAAACAGGCCAGGATGCTGTTGGCCTCCTTGGCCACCTGGGCACACTGCTGGCTCATGTTCAGCCTGCTGTCGACCAACACCCCCAGGTCCTTTTCTGCCGGGCAGCTCCAGCCACTCTGCCCCCAGCCTGTAGCGCTGCCTGGGGTTGCTGTGACTCAAGTGCAGGACCCGGCACTTGGCCTTATTGAAACTCATCCTGTTGGTCTCAGCCCATCGATTGAGCCTGTCCAGATCCCTCTGCAAAGCCTCTCTACCCTCCAGCAGATCAACACTGCCACCCAACTTGGTGTTGTCTGTGAACTTACTGAGGGTGCACTTGATCCCCTCGTCCAGATCATTGATAAAGATGTTAAAGAGAACGGGTCCCAGTACCGAGCCCTGTGGGACACCACTCATGACCGGCCACCAGCTGGACTTGACTCCATTCACCACCACTCTCTGGGCCCGGCCCTCCAGCCAGTGTTTAACCCAGTGGAGAGTATTCCCATCCAAGCCATGGGCAGCCAGTTTCTCCAGGAGGATGCTGTGGGAGACTGTATCAAAGGCCTTGCTAAAGTCCAGGTAAATACTTCTAGAAGAGTCTAGAAGACTCCTTTGGAGAGTCCTAGATTTACTCAGTGACACGTAGGGAAGACTGGAGCCCATGAGCCATGCAATGGGTTTTTCTTCTGCAGTTTTTAAGTCCTTCCTTCAGCCTTCCAGCTTAGAGTGAATACATTCTTCTGTTTGTTAGCCAGAGGGGAAAGAAAAGTGCTTAGGGATTTAGTGAAATGTTTCATTTTCCCTTGTTTTGATTTTCAGGAAAGGGAAAGAGGGGAAGAAAATTGATGTATTTTGTGGGCTTTGCTGTTGGGATTTTTGTTCCACTGAAGCTATCAGAAAAGTCAGTGTATATTTACAGACACTCTTGGAGAATGCAGAGCTGCTTTTTTTTTCCCTTTAAATTTTCAGAGATAAAGCATTGGTAAAAAAATACACAGATCATTTTGTGGTTTTTAAGCATATAGGTTTATCCAAATCCTTTTATGTTTCTGAGAGTTGTTCAGGGGAGTAGGGGGGAATATTTAGCTTCTCCACAGATGAGAATAAAGAGCAGATGTGGTGAGTGGGTGTAGAAAAACAAAGAGCTTTGGAGCCAGTCATCAATCTACATTTGCTCAAAGTAAAAATGCTGAGAGTGGGTATGTATAAAATGATGTGTGTGTGTGTGTATTAAATCAAAAGTACACTATGATATTCAGCTTTCAACTGGCAGTTGCATATGAAGCTCTGTGGAAAGACAGCAAAGTGATTCTTCCAGCAAGATGATATAATTTCTAGAATATGGCAGCAGTAGGCAGTAGATTTTGTTTTGAGCAACACTAAATAGTATTTGCATGTCTTTTTAACCTGTGTTCCCAAGGAAGTTAGAATTATGCAGTTAGAGTAATTAGAATGACCTCTAATAATTCTTAACTTCCTAAGCAATTTTATCTGTATTTAAAAGAGGAGATATCTCAAAGATAATAAAGAAATTTATCTCACTCAAGTAGTCATTTAAGTAGGGAACAGACTACCATAGTCAATAGGAGGAGAAAAACATGTCTGTAGAGTAATTCATCCCATTTAGAGATAGGTAGCATAAAATATTTTCTCAATATCAAGCACTACAAGGAAAATAAAAAAAGATTAGTCATCAGGGACCCTGGCAGTCAGCAGGCTATAAAAACCTGAATGAAAGAGAAGAATACAAATGCAAATTCTGGAGTGATGAACAAGGAAGCACAGAGGATTTTCTGTGTTGATAAATTGCAGTAATTGTTGCAGATGGCTTGCACTATTTTTGCTTTAGAATTAGAATTGTTCTGATGAATGATTCCTTGCTATTGAAAACACCCCTAAACCATTTAAATATATGGTTATCATTCTGAAGTCATTTTATTGACTTGAGATAATCCTTTTTTTTTTGTTTCAAAAAAATCATGTAGGTGTCACTTGACAGTAAGGGCAGAACCAGTACCTTCAACACAGAAAGTTTTTACAGCCAGGGTTTAGAAAATCATTTTTGTGTACTGAGGGCAGATTTAAAATTATCTAAACAGTGACAAGCACAAGGGAGTTCCAACAGTGAAAACTGTTTAGTCAGTAATTTCCTTCGTGTCCCAATGAATAATATGAATGTCATACTGCACTTCAGAAATAATTACAGAAGGAATGCCTTCTCTCTGAAGTATAACATGATACGAGTTTTACTTGCCTCTCTAAAACATGCTGCATTCATTTGTTCGCATTTTTTCATTAAATGAGTTTTGGTGAAATACATACTCTGCTGAGCATGATTTCCCATATAAGCAGAAAGAAAATTATTCCTTTCTTTCTCACCATTTCTGCAAGAAAGAATCCCTAGATAGCAGCTTTAGTATGCAAATACTGAAAAGCGTACTGCAAAATCAGTTCAGAAGAGCACACTCCTGATAGCATTGCCTTAGCAACGCTCCAGTTAAGATTAGCCAAGGCACCAAGGTTTCTGTGATAAATCACCATTTTCAGGAATGTCCAGCACCAGAGCTGAGAAAACTCTGACATTAAGGGCCAGACACTTGCTTTGCAAAGCTGCCTTTCCGAAAGCACAGTGACCACAAAGCTGAGACCCTCACACAGCCACCTCAGGGTTTTTGTGGTCGGTTTAAACTGCAAGCAGAAAGTGTGGTAGCGTCACACTGAAGGTGTTGGCAACATGAC
The DNA here is from genome assembly GCF_001431845.1 of Calidris pugnax. Lineage (NCBI taxonomy): Eukaryota > Metazoa > Chordata > Aves > Charadriiformes > Scolopacidae > Calidris > Calidris pugnax. Next base: position 19,849,016 of record NW_015094510.1, read on the forward strand.
AGGACGGGAATCTCGGGTTTATAGAAACACACAACGAAGACTTTATATTTCAGTAGGTGTTGATAACTACCTATAGGGAACATCAGCACTTGATAATGGCATAGGAAATGTTGACAATTCTCCTAGCAAGTCACTGTTAAATTAACCTTGTTGCTCTTGCTAGATTAAGTCACCAGCAGCTCTATGGGAAGAAGGAATCTGTTATCCTCTCATTTTGTGAAACTTAGAAGTATTTGGGTAAAGTTCTGTAGTTTGGTCTGACTGCCCTAAGCTGTTTGCAGCCTCCTCACAGTCTTCCCCTTTCTCCTCCTTTCATCTGACCTCAAACAAGTATTTTGGATGCTTCCAAGAGACCTTTTTGATTTGCATTTTTTCCTTTCCTTGTAATGTTGGCATTAGTTGTTCCTCGTGGTGGCCTTGCATAAACCAGCGGATTTATTTTACTTGAATCACTTTGTGGTATTCACAGAGGCAGAATACACTTTGTATTTCAAAGAAAAGAAGAATCTTGCAGTCAAGTGACATTATTAGCTGGCTGTTCTGAAGAATTCCTTAATAATTGACTGGGACCCTGGGATATCTTCCAGAGAAAATGTATAAAGAAGCAATCTCTAGCCTTTTTCAGGCCTATCAGGAGAGACAGTAAGTGAAGCGTTCCAGTCAGCAACAACTCGTTCCATCAATCTGAACCAGAGCAATGGCCATTTTAACTTCCTCCTCCCCAAGTCAGCAGATGACCTCTGTGAGCAATGCTGTGGAGACCATTGACATAAGGACTTAGGGTAGCAGTGTCCCGCAGCTATTACACTGAAGGAGCCTGAACTTTCCAGCAAGTCTCCAGGCTGATTTCTTTACCCTGGCCGTTGCCAACGCCTGGTGCAATCGGGATGTGTTGTGTTCATAGAATCATAGAATCATAGAATCGTCTAGGTTGGAAGAGACCCTTGGGATCATCGAGTCCAACCATCTACCCTACTCTACAAAGTCATCCCCTACACCATGTCCCTTAGCACTGCATCTAAACGGCCCTTAAACACAGCCAGGGATGGTGACTCCACCACCTCCCTGGGCAGCCTGTTCCAATGCCCTATCACTCTTTCGGTGAAAAATTCTTTCCTAATGTTCAATCTAAACCTACCCTGTTGGAGCTTGAAGCCATTCCCTCTCGTTCTGTCACTAATTACCTGTGAGAAGAGACCAGCCCCAACCTCTCTACAGTGTCCTTTCAAGTAGTTGTAGAGAGTGATGAGGTCTCCCCTCAGCCTCCTCTTCCTCATACTAAACAGTCCCAACTCCCTCAGCTGCTCCTCATATGATTTGTTCTCCAGCCCCCTCACCAGCTTCGTTGCCCTCCTCTGCACTCGCTCCAGCACCTCCATATCTCCCTTGTATTGAGGTGCCCAAAACTGGACACAATACTCGAGGTGTATGCACGATTATTTCCAGTTAAATATGTTAACACAGTAAATACATAAAAATAGGATTTCCTTCAACATGCATCCCTCCAAGTAACATGCCTTTCTGAATTAGGCAAGAATGATTATCTGCCCTGCAGACCAAGAGGCAGCAATATCAACAGACTTAGTGAAGATCACAAGTCTGTGGCCCAAGAAAGGCTGGCTGAAGCCAAGATTTCCGTCACACTATTTTTGATACAAGCCAGAATGCCATTGGCTTTCTTGGCCACCTGGGCACACTGCCGGCTCATATTCAGCCGTTTGTCAACTAGAACCCCCAGGTCTCTTTCTTCCAGGCAGAAGTTCATGTAGTTCAGCACTTGGTCTGGTTTCGAAGACAGAGATGATGCTAACCACAAGGGGGCACTTGGCATTTAGACAAGGACAGGGAGCCTTTCTTCACCTGTGCAGAAGCCCTTACAGGATCTAGTGTATATACATCGAGTGCATATTCTATGTAGAAATTTAGCTGTGCTAAATAATTTTTGTGTATCATTTCTTTCATTAACACATGACTAGTGAGTTTACTGATATCAACATAAATTCTTTTACATTAAAGCTAATGATGTAGTATTGCTTTTTGCTCTTGATGAGTTTAAAATGATATGTTAAAAGATTCAGCTAAATCAGCTGATGAATATCAGCTCCTACTGTTGGAGGGAAGGGAGTTTATTTTCTAAACAAAACTTCGTTTGATTTAAAATGTCAAGTAGAATGGATTGCAAAGGCTTCTTGTGTTGTTGGGTTTTTTCCTACACGCCTGACAGATGCATTGCTTCTGTTCTAACTCATGGAGAAAAGTTAAAAAGGCTTTGAGCTAAAGCAAATTGCCATAAAGATCAATAGTCTGTATGAGCTGAGCTCTTACGAAAGCAAGTTTGAGCCTCTTGATGATGCCATGGATTTGTCACCTTGTCTGTTGTGAAATGATTGATAGAAATTGTCTGCTCTCTTACCACTGGTAGCAGGGCAAGGAAGAATCCAGAATGAGAGCAACTTATGTGGGTGGGCTTAAAATTCAGCTGCAGTATCGTTTTGTATAATTTCATTTTCTGGCAAGTGTTAAGCCAAATATGTAACTTCAGTCGAATGAAAAGGAAACTGTGTGACAAAAAGAAGAACTGGGGAATTGGTGTTCCTTTTGTGAAACTCTGGGCTTTGGTCACTGTTGGACAGAAGATTTAATGTATCATTGCTCTGAGAGTGAATCTTGCTAAGCCCTGCAAAATTCCGCTACATAAAGAAAGTATTCATTTAAAATCTCGGTTTGTCTTTTAGCTTACCAGCTTGCTCAGAGTGGCTTGACATGGACGACTTATTGAAAACTAAGGATCTTAAATTCAGGTTAAATCCCTTAGTCAGCTTATGTCTCCTTTTCAGGAATACGTTGTCCAGCTATTCAAGGCTTAGTAGAACCTGTAATAAATCTAACTTCAAAAAACATTTCAATATTCAGTTAAACCACTTCTAAAAAGCTTTTTCAGAATTTATCTTACTGGTTCATCCTGGAGTTTTGATGGCAATTTCTCCTTCTAGGGGAGTGCTGCGTAACTGGGAAGCTCCTTCTGGTTCTCTTGAGCTGTCACTGGTCCTTGCTTTGCATGCAGGCTTTTCTGTGCTTCAAGAAGTCTGCTTCAAGTCTGGGTTACTGCAAGCTTTAAACTCTGTTTTCTGTGAGCTTCAGCTTTTGTGTTGTTTTACTGTATCAAATGCTAAGCTGATCACAGAACCATAAGCATCAAGAATTGAATCTGTTTCAGTGAGGTTTCTTCCATCCCTTAGTGATTTGGCTGCATTCAGACGCTGGTGTTTCTTGCTTCTTGATTTGTATTGTTGTGCAGCAGCTAAAGGCTTCAGGCACATAACGTCTCAGCTAGTTCTTCAGTTACTGCCTTGAAAGTAGGGGTGTGAGGTAACTTCCAGCCAGTCCTAACTCAGCTGCCTAAGTTTCCTGGGTATTAACCGGGAGAAAGGCAGTTTGGCAGAGACTGGGATTCCTAACAGTGTGTAGCATAGATGGAAAACCATTGTGTCTGAAATCCTGTCTCCTTTCCAAAAGTAGGCATGACCTTGCAGCCTTTCTCACTTGTTCCTTCTCCATCCATGTACGTTTTGCATTTCTGACTGCTTAACAGCCTGGCTTCAAAAATTATCTCAGCATTAGCTAAGTATGATGGGAAGGGCACTCTCAGGATTTTGAGATATAAGAATTCAAGCTCTTAGGGTGGCAGAGGACTAAAATGTAACTTACCTAATTTCTTTTTGGGTTTATTTTTAGGCTGTTAGAAGAGCATTTCTTCCTCATGTAATGTAGGTGGAGCATGCTCAGGTTGTGTCCAATTACAGAGATGACCACCAGGAGACTTTGCTTTGAGACTCCATAGAGTCTTTCAGCAGCAAACTGAGCAGCTTGATTAAGCTTGTACTTGTGGGCAACCACAACAGCAACAGCTCAGATGCCTGCCTAAGTTATATGACAAAATCAGATGTTAGGAATGTAAGACATTTCATATATTGCTATATTAGCATTAGGATGTTAAGTTTTGCTTCAAGTGCAATTTGCACTTTGGTCCCTTTTTTGATTTTGGGCTTCACTTCCCAGTCTGTAAATTGGGAGTAACTTATAACTTCCTTATGTCACAGGAAAATTGTAAGCATAGGTACATTAAAAATTCTGAGTCACTCAGATAGTGTAGGGATGGTAACTCTATACTTTAGTCACATTATCAATCTATTTCCATCTGCTTGCTCATCAGAAGCAGTGTAGAACACCATTTGTTTGCTTGCGGTTGGATATGATCCTTGCTCCAGATCTGAATGAATGCCCAGGCATCTGCACTGGACCAGCTGCATTGGCAGCAAAAAATAGACAGCACTTCTGAAAAGATTAAATGAAAAAAAAGATAAAAAAGATCCGAAAGTGTTTTACTTTGTAGGTGAAAGAACTCAAAGAAATTAGACGAGTGCCATCATTGAGGAGATACCAAATTGCTCTGTTGTGACTAACAGCTGCAACACCAAGTCTTGCTGACTCACATAACACTGATGGACAATCTAGTGAGGAAATAAATAGTGGGCTGTGGATTTACACAGAACAAATCTGGAGAGCAGCATGAACTTCTGTATTTACTGTATTCAGGCTTACTGTGGTGGTACAAAATATGTTGTAGGTGGTACAAAATATGTTGTACAAAATATGTTGTCACGTGTTTATAATCTTTAATGTGCCATCAGGCCAATAAGGCAAAAAAAAAATTCATTTTCTAGCTTGACAGTGCTGAGGCCCTTTCTATCTGTCTTGTTTAATTCTGTAGAGACACTGATGTTGTAATGAAATAGCACATGACCCCAGTGGAATTTAGCCAAATCTTTAATCTGCAGCTTACTTTTTCTCCTTGAAGTGGCCAACATTGACTGTAGCAGCCTTCTGTATTAGGACAAAGATTTCATCTCTATCCAAGATACTTCTGCTCTAGTTAGGAAAAAAACAAAAAACCCCAATTTTTTCCATGTCTCCCGTGTGTCTGTTATAAAAAATTAAAGTTAATTACAGTCCAGTCATATGCAAAACATTCTTGAAAGATATAGCTCTTCTGTATCTCTTTTTTTTTTTTTTTTTAAGAGGGGGGGGGGTGAGGGGTTATTCTCTCTTGGCAGTGTGTTTTAAAAGTACTGCGCCTTTTGCCATGTTCCTGCAAAACCTTGACTTTAATGGAAATCATTCCTGTGGAAATCTCACTAACAATGTTTTTGTGAAAAATAAAATTTGGAGCTGAATCAGTAACATGTTGTACAGAAAATTATGTGAAGAAGAATAAAAGATGCAATGATTTGCAGATGCTAGAAAGGAGAAGACTGGAGATTTCAAACAGGGAGATCTAAGAGGCAGATGTATATGTTTGGTGCTATCTGTTAGAAACCTTTAGTAGGACTATCACTTTACACATCCAGAAAATAGAATGTCTTGGTGATGTCCAAAGTCAAAGATACAAGTTATGGACCTGAGATGAAAATGCTTTTATAAGAGTGTCGTGTCATGACAAACGACATTTTCAAGTTCACTCTGGAACAGACCAAAGAAGACTGTGCTGGGCTGGGTGGACACCCAAAAAAGCGGAAGCTGAATTTGTCTGACCAAGGTTCTGACTGAGTGATGGAAGACACAGTTGTAACAATAGAGAAATAGACCATGCATGGATCTTCTGGATCTGATGTTTGCATGATAAATAGGGAGAAATTTCTACAAAAAAGCAGGAGTGAATATTTGGAGAGAGTCATGTTATCCGTCTTTCCATGTTTATCAGGAAAATCTGGTAAATAAAGGCAACTACCTGAAAGGAGGGTATAGAGAGGTGGGGGTCGGTCTCTTTTCTCAAGTCACAGGCGACAGGACAAGAGGAAATGGCCTCAAGTTACGCCAGGGTAGGGTCAGGCTGGATATTAGGAAAAATTTTTTCACTGACAGGGTTATCAGACATTGGAATGGGCTGCCCAGGGAGGTGGTTGAGGCACCATCCCTGGAGGTGTTCAAAAGACGGGTTGATGAAGTGCTGGGAGGTATGGTTTAGTGATGATGCTCCTTGTTTGTTGTGTGGGTGTCTATTTTTGTCAGTTAGGTTGACAGTTGGACAAGATGATCTTTAAGGTCCCTTCCAACCTAGAAGATTCTGTGATTCTGTAGCAAAGCACTGAGGTCATGAGAAGAAATAACAGATTATTATGGCAATGGTAAAGTAGTCAGTGCAGAAAGTGAAAGGATTCAGCTATTCTGACTAGGGACATGCTTTAGTTAGAGATAAAAGAAACAAAAATTCTGAAACAGATACTTGTTTTACACAAGGAACCTAAGCAGACAAATGTAAGAACCTGACTAGCCTGAAATGTAGTAGGATTGATAATGAAAACATGATGGGATAAGTATTAAAGGTATGCACTTGGCAGGAAAGATCAAAACAGAGATAGATGTGGTATGTAGCAGATGTGAGAGACTTTTACACTGATGTTTTTTCTTTCTTCATCATCTGTTTGGATTAATCCATCTTGAGGATGGAAAGGAAAACAAATTTTAATCACAATAATATTGGGAAATAGTATTGAAATCTACATTGAAACAATATGACTGACTTAAATATTAGGACATCGATATTTTCTTTTCTATCTGTATGCATCTACCTCTTAGCTAGATCTTTAATTCCCTCTACGGGCAGTGCAGGTCTAATTAATACAGTCAGCTGAGTAGAGAGAGTTGTATATAGATTTATCTAAGTAGGCATTTTCAGTGGAATAGTTGTGTAAACAAAGTGGAATAGTTGTGTAAATAGTTGCAGGTGTTTCCTGCAGAGTAGCCTACTGCTGCTCCAGAAGGACATGTCTCCTATGACCTGTGTCATGTCTGCCACACATGAATGTCTTCGACACTCTAGGGCATCTCAGAAGGCAACTGAGTTGAGCTCTTCAGCTGCTCAGCTGGATAAACCTCTGCGCGTTAGCGATTGCATTGACTGTGACTCTTGGCAGGAGCTTAGTTCACAAATGGACACTCAAATGTAGATATCCTCACCTCAGATTACATCCCATCCATAAAGTCAAATATTAATATAAAATTTTGATGGATGAATTTGGATATAATATTACTAGATTACTTCCAGAAATTGCATCATGTGTGAAACTTGTAAATAAAGACTGAAACCCAAGTGCTAGTAATAATGATGAGGCACAGACCTCAGTGGATGTGATAGTTACACATTTTTTTTATCCAGAAAATACTGGATAAAAAGGAAGAAATGCTAGTTTAGATTTTGAAAATCTAGAATAACATTGCAGAAAGGCCACTCATAAAAACTGTCAGATCAAGTGATCATGAATTCATTTGTTTTAAATTAAATATGTGTATATTTCCTAGATTTTCAGTAAAGGCAGAAACAATAAAATACAGAACAAAGGAAGAAATAGCTGATGTCAGCAAATGCTTGGAAGATGAAATGACAGTAAACAAATCCTAAGGAAAACTCAAGGAGCCGAGTATGCTTAAATCGAGGGAAATGGGTAATCTGTACTTTAGGATTCTGAAAGAACTGTCTTGCCACATCACTGATCTGATAGCAAGTGGTTTTAATAAAGCTGTGTGTGATGGCATTGTGCGCATTGGAGAAAAGAAAATCTGGTTTTTTAGTTTTAAGATAGAGAGAGAGAGGAAGAAATGTTGCAAAACCAGGCTGAAATATGGACTTATTAAAAGTGGCTTGTGGCAGGAAAACCTGTTGACACTATGTGATGAAACAATAGATTTTTTGTCACAATAAATATAGTAATCTTGTTTACTGTGACCTCTGGTAAAGACACCGTGTTGTATGGAAAGCGATTGATTGATTTGAAGAAAATGAAAATTAGTAGATTTGCTGAGGGAGTCAAGAGCTAGAAAATGGAAGATGATAACAGTGACTAATGAAAGAGGCTGCTAGGAAAATACAAGCAGAGTTCTTCCAGGACCAGGTTTAGGACAATTCTTAACACTTAATGCATGACCTTGATACACAAATTAGAAATAGATTAAGGTATCTTTCTCCTGATACCAATTGTGTAATATAATCTGGATGTTGTTTAGAAAAAGAATGACACTGAAGACTGGATTGTTAAAAATGAGATTAAAATGTAATAGTGTAGACTAAAAGATTTAGGAAATCATAAACAAATTCTGTTATTAATTGAGAGCTGATTACCTGTACATATCTGCAGAGGAGAATCTGGGTATTCTAGCTGATCCCATGTTGACTGTGAGCCATCGTTGTGCAGCTGTGAAAAAGGAAAACACAATCCTAAAACTTCTCTGTACAGATAAAGAAGGATTACTGGCGTTGATTAAGGCAGTGAGATGGTTACTGGAGTACTGCATACCGGTTCTGTTTTCCAACTGTAAGAAGTCTGAGGTCTAGCCTGGTGTACAAAGGGGCTACTATGATGGTTAGATGAAAAGACAGCCTGCTGTGTGAGAGACAGTTTTTAAAAGCTCAGCTTATTTATCCTGGCAAAATGAATGTTGAAAAAAGATGTTCCTGTTTTCTGTCTGCACATGCTGGGGGCGAACAGCAGGGAGGAAGAAGAGCAGTTACCTTAAAGGTGATTTCAACACAAGAACAAACAGGTATAAACTGACCTTCAGTAATCTAAGGGAAGGAATTAAAAAAGCCATCTACTATTAGGGCCTCCCAATAAGAATGTCTCTACTGGATGGAGTGGATCAATTTATGAAGGGGATTGTAAAATGCAGTTCCTGTGTTAGAAATGGAGGAGGACCTGCTTGGGTGTGCATGGACTCCACTGCTGTTACTGTAGCTTATCCCAATTGTAGATAAGGTAAATGGCTACACATCTAAAACAGGTAGTTTCCCCACAAAATACTGCTTTCTGGTCAAGTTGTTATGGGTTATCTTTGACATCCCATGTGCAGCAGTTCTTTCAGCAAGTGGTTTGAAAATGCATGTGTAGGTGAGATCTGAAATCCTCCTACGGAAAAGGAGCCATTGGAGTGAACTTTGGTTAGAAGCAGGGAGCAATTCTGGCTGGTCGTCATGCTTGAAGAATTAGGTCTATGGTGATGGTAACTTTACACAGAATGGAAATGTTTGTAAAACATCTTTTTATTTACTATAACCACAGGATTCCTTAAAGGAGGTTCTTAAAAAACTAGAAGAAGAGAAGAGAAGTGTTCAGAATCAGCTAAAAGACTATGAACTTAGACTGGAACAGGAAACAAAGGTTTGTAATCACTGTATGCCTCTAATCTATAAAGCTATTATGTTGTCTGACACAGTGTGTGTGGAAAACACAGCAGAATAGTTACGCAAAATATGTTACTGGAAGAAAGCTCTGCTGTATATTTGTTTCTTCCTGTAAGATTCAACTTTTAAAATAATAATATATATTAATGGTAGCCTATATCCCTTATTTTAAATGTAGGCTTACCACAAGGCTAATGATGAGCGGCGCATGTACCTCTCAGAGATCTTACAGGTAAGAAAAAAAATGTGCAACTCAATGACTTTTAAAAATCATTATGCTTTCTTAGTATCTGTTAATGCCATTAGGTCAAAGTCTTTTATCACTTCACTTATCTACCAAATCCATTACAAAAGCTGCTTTTTAAAAATTTTAAGAGCTAGAAATTGAAAGATCACTATGGTTTATTTATTTTTAAGTAATTTTTTTTTGCTTTTGTATCAATTGAAGTTTCATTGTTCCCAAGGATAGTCAAAATGCACTTAACTGAGAAAGCTGAAGTAATTTCCAGATACTTGCTTGCACATCCGTTAATCACAAGACTAATATGTTAATTTAATATTTCAGTTGAAAAGATCAGAAGCAAATTATTAGCAGTAGTGACACCCACTTTAAGTACCTATTCCTCTTTTTCATTTTTTCCTTTTTTCTCTTAAAGACAAGCTAGCCAGTCAGGTCAGAATGACAATACAGCACATATTTCAATTAAATTTATAAGAGAAAATACATTGTTTTTGTGAAATCAGAGGCTGAATTTTATTGCTGCAAATTATGTAATACATACAAGTTGATACTACAAACTGACAGAACCTTTAAAGGAACCTGTAAGGATTTCTAGTACTTCTTATTCTGAAAGAGCTCTTAATTCCTGAACACTGTAAAAATAATAGCTTAGTGTGATACTCAGGAATGATTGTTACTGGATCCCTGTCACAGCTAACTGGGGTGAAAGGCTGTAATTATCAGTGTTTCCGTGTGTTTTCACAGTGGGCAACTGCATCTCTTACGTGGTTCATTGCTGCTTTGGGAAATCTGAAATAGTTGCTTAAACTATCTTTCCAACATGAAACAAAAAAAGAGCCCAGGAAATGCTCAGATTCTTTGCATTAACATTGAAACTGGGAACTGCTGGAGGAAGGAAGGAATAAAGATGATTTTATTAGTGAACATGCTAACAAAAGGAGTGCTTATGTTAGCTGTCTAGAAAAGCACTTAAACATACATAAAACATTATTTGAAGTGAGGTATATGCACTGGCATGTTGCTAAAATGGGGCATTAGGGACTTTGCCACTGAAACTCAAGGTAGTTAGTACATTAGATTTTCAGTAATCAGTTATTTGCCCCCATGATTTCAGAATCAGGAGAGCAAAATAATCATCTTCGGATTAATCTCCCCATCTTTAGTTCTCAGAGTGTTAAACAGGCAATCTAAAGTAGTTGTAGAGGGATCCTCTGAAATCGATGGAGGGAAACATGTTTAAGGTGCAAACCATCACACCTGCTTTAGATCAAGATGAAAAGAATTTTCCAGGGACTTAACCTGTCTCTCTTCCTGAGCCATAAGCAGAGCCTTGGTGAGTAGTTGAGATTAGACATCTACCATTTACGTTGCTCATGTGAACATGGCAGTCAACCTAATCATGGTTGACTGTTTGTTGCAACGGAATCAGTGGCTCATCAGGTCTCTTCAGGTCCTGTTCTGCTATGACTTTGATCATAGGTATGCCCTCTTTTTAGCAGTTCATTTTAATATTAGAGGCAGAAGTAAACTCACATTCAGTCCAGACTCTTTCAGATGTATTAAAATTTCACTGTTCTAGAGTCTGCACAGTAATGTTGGCAGCAGTTGAGTTAGAAGGATTTACCCAGAGACTAACATTTTCCATACATTCCAAAGTAAACATACTGCAGGATATTGTTATTCTGTGACAACAATGTATTCCAGTGACAATCTCTTAGTTACAGAAAATGGATATGATGGCTTTGTAGGCCTTTTTTTCCCTCATTATCTTTGTGCTGTTCTATAGCTCTCAGTAAAGAAAATAACAAAATAATAGAATGGAAGTTTTTACTGGTAGGTGTTAAAAGTTCAGAGATATTTTGGGTTTTTTTCCACTTTGTTTTGTATCCCTACTGAAGCCTGTGGCAGAAGCAGAAGAGAGAGATGCTTCTGAGCAGCCATTTCTTTTATTTACCCTTTTTTTTATTGAGAGCTTTTCTGCTTTTTTAGAAAATAAGTGTATCTCTGAGTGCTTTTGTTATTTGTCTGTCTGGGTCCATCAAGATATAGTCAATTTAAAATGATGGTTTTAAAATAAATTGAAGAGTTCACAAACTTGAGAACTAATGCTGGAGGCACCGATGGCTTATGGTGTATTTTTGTTTGCTATTTTGTTTTGTTTTTAATCTGAAAAAATGGTTTGGGATTTGGACTGCACAAACCTCAAAGCACTTTCTGGTGGTATTCAGAAATTGGTTTGAGAAGTAGGCAAAGAAGAATGATAGCAGATCTTTAAAAGGGTCATTCTTTCAAGCTAGATTTCTACCACAAACTTTTACTAGTGTGGTAGAGCCTGACTTGTGCTTGGGATTTCTTTGCAGAAAGAAGCCCACAATTATAGGTAGGTACAGCTGGAAAGCTGCCTGTGCAACAACTGGCATTCTATATTTATATAAATTAAAAAAACAGTGAAGGCAATTGTAGCATAGATCTTGTCTCATGTCTCACAGAATCACAGAATCTGCTCAGAAAGATGATAAATTATACTAGCCACCATCTTTAGTACTACAGTTCCTTCAGTGCAAAAAAAATCTTGCCTTCAAGGAAGTAAATCTGTGCAGATCCTATCCCATTTTTACGTTTGCACTCTGAAAAGACTCCGCTTTAGTTATAGCTGACTTTGCTATGACTGGGCCTGGAATACTTGCCTGAAGGTGTTCCTGACAGTAGAAACCTTTGTCTTATAAGCAGTGAAACGTGCTTCTTTTCAGTGCCAGATTTCTTGCTCACAAGTGCAAGATGTTTTCACGCATGCTATAAAATGTAATGTTGTAATGTAATGTTACGGAATAATCCAAACCTTGAGCCTTGTTTAGGTACCCCCAAAATCCAGCTCTAGGCTTTCAAAAAGTCTTCACTGGTCTGGTGTAGCCAATACTTCATATATCATGATTATCATATATTTATTACATGTTTCTGATGGATCTATTTAAAGTAGCTGAGAAATTCCATTCACTTACACTGGACAACCCAAGTGTGTGCAACAGCCAGAGAAGCCCTAAAGCTTCTGTGTTCTCTGGTTTTCTGTCCATGGGGTAGCTGTCCATCTTCAAGGCAGTTCTAGTACAGGCAACTGGATGAGCCAGCAAGTGCTGGGTGAGGGAGGAACCCTGTGAGCCAAGAAACAGGGGAACCGACTGATTTAATCCTGCTCAGATTCTCTTAATGCAATACCAAGAATAACAATTGGGGTTCTTTCAGTATGGCCGGTAATGTACGCTGCCGGAGTATGCAGAGATTTCCATGCTTGCTTAATTTTTTTTTTTAAAGTAGTTCCTGTTCCTAATTAATAGTTTAAATAAGTCAAAAGTACAACCAAGTCACTATAATTTGTTTGGTTTCCTATTTAGAGAAGTATATTAGAAATACAATGCTTCTTCATTGAAAATGTGGAATTATAGGCGGTATGACCAAAAATATGCTGATTGAAATTACACATTCTCTGATCATCCAGCTTAATAAATAAAGGCGGTTTGCACAGCAAGGGATTTTGGAATGTGTTCAGTTCCCCAAATCAAGAACACGTCAGTATAATATGTGCTTAAAGTGCTTCATGGCAGTAAGATCATAGTGGGTCAAAATTAGTTTGGAAATATTTTACTTCCTTAACTGTGAATGTGGTTAGGATTAACTCGTTTTGTAAAAATGTGGCTATTGCAGACATCAGCTTCGCTTAAAATTGTTGAAAGGCAAAAAACAGATGCTCTGATGCACAAGGGAGAAAACAAGATACTGAGGTAAATTTCCTTGTATTCTCTCTGTTTTCTGGTTTATTATTTTTTGCTGAGCACTGTGTTTTGAATATTGCAACTGTCCATCATAAATATTGCTGAGAATAATATTACTGACAAAATATTAATCTTAACATCATTTTTGATACTGCTTTTCAATGAGGTTTTTTTACTACTAAGTATGTTGCAATATTGAAAATACATACTTAAGCCTTTTTGAAATCTGCAGTTCCTCTGATGTTCTTCCTTTCCGACCTCTATTTAAAATGGATTGGTTTTTTCTATATTACTGCACAGTTGGGCGCAAGAAGTATACCCTGTAATCCATTATGAGTAATTCAATTAAATATGTGCCTTGCTTGGTCCTTTTTAGCCAACAGAGATTGTAAAATTTTTGTTGATGATAATGTGAGTGATTTTAGATGACAATACATAAAGGCCTCACTGTTTAACAGATTTCTGTTAAGTTATATGGGTTAGAAATTTAAATTTCTGAACTATGTAGAAATAAAATTAGTTTCTGATTCTAATGCTTGTGAGAAAGCTTGAAATTGGAGGAGACTTATTTTTTAAGTGAACCGAAAATATTAAGAATATAAAGTATGAAGAGTATAGGGAATCATATTGCAAGTGTGTAAGGAGGCAGACACAATATTTGCTTTTGGAGCTCTCCCAAATACTTCCTATTTGGAGAGTTCCTGAGCCAGTATGGTTTCTATGTATTTAGTATCTCACAGTAAATAATCTTGCATGAACCCACTTACCTGCATTAGTAAAATGAGCGTACACAATACATATTGGGAACATCTGAAAGCGTAGTGAGTAAATTATAAACTTGAAATTGTGTAGACATATTTTCTTATCAGCTTTATCCTTTTAGTCTGTGTAAGCACAGAATCACAGGATTTCATAAATTGAAACAGTGGACCTTCATGCTTCGGGAGAGGGTATTAGTAGAATATCAATTAATGTAGTACAATATGAATTAATGTCTATAACTGAAGTTTCTCAATATAGAAAAAGCACTGTATGGGTCTGAGATACCCCATATACACCAGTGTGTTTCTTCTGACCCCAGGGATGTTTAACAGCTCATTTGGAGAAGGTCAGGAAGCTAGAACTAGGAGAATTCACTGTTTCTGCTGGGAGATTAAATATCATCAGCCAGATATTGGGATTTGCTGCAGATCAGCACTGCTCTGTGATTATGTTGGGTTTTTTAATAATTTATTTTAGTAGACCATTACTTACCCTGAAATTGTATGACAGTGCATTTCTGTAATTTTTATCAAACAAAAGAAAATAAGTGAGAAAAGACATAAATTGTAAAAGAAAGAAAGTGTCCTGGAATTGCTGGTCTCAGAAGATGCATAGTGTAACAAAATATCCCCTTTCAACCCATTTTCCCTCAGGATTTTTTTTTTTAACTTTTTAAAGTACTTTACACATATGAAGGGAATTGTACATCTTTTAAATTTTCCTTAGTGTCAAAGAACAAATTTTGCAAAGCATTGGCTTTTATAACCCAGTGACTTGGAACTTTCAGGTCAAACTTTGGTCTTAGTTGGCAACACAGAGATAAGAATGGGGATTTGGCATAGTTTGTAATTTAAGGAAGTACTAGAATGTAAGTAAGCACCCATTGATCACCACAAGGTTAACACAGCCATTGTTACATTACTCCTTTTTAACTATGTTTTGATTTACAGCCTGAAGGTTGTTCATTCAAGCTGACATTAATGAGAAATGATTTCATTCAAATAACAGAAGACATGCATGATGGAAAATAAATGTGTTCTTGAGAATAATTTGAAATCGTTCTGGCCAGAGTTCTTACTCACTTCTGTTGGCCTTTCAGAAAACGCCCACCTTCATTGGATTTCAAACCATACTAAGAAACTATTTGTAATGTTTGTCTTAACTATAAGTGCAGGTATGAAAAAAAAACACTAATATATTTTTTGCAACAACGTAACATTTTTGAGTAGTAACTGTGAACACTAATTGTTGATGCATTCAGTTTCCTCTCCATCCAAACACGGAAGCCAAGTTCAGTAGTGGTCCTTTTTATGGTGTTGCGCAGGGCTAGCTGACAACTGGGGAAAAAGCCATGGATGGCTTGATGACTCACGTCTCTGATGCAATCTGAGCAGCCACTTTAATGTCCTCCTGAGCCCTTACTGTCACACTGAGTCATACAGCAGAGCTTATTAGCTCAGTTTCAACACTGCCCTGGCTGCAGCTACCTGGCCTTAAGCGAGTTAAGTCCAGCTGGTATTGAGTGGAAAGAGGTTTTGCTGCCTGCAGAATTCCATTCTGTCTGCTTGGTCCAGCTCTACAGTGATCTACAGATTAATCAATTGATTATGAGTAATCCATCGATTTGAATTTGAAGAATCAATTGATTATAATGTTGATTATATATCAATAAGGCAAACTGAGGCCTTGGGTTCTGATCTTCCAAGCTCCGAGTAGAAGCAGCTCCATACCCCTGTGGAGGCAGCTGTCCCTTCATGACCATGACTGCTTGTGGGAGCTGGAACAAAGGATGTGTCAGTCTCAAAAACACTAACCAGCCACAGGGACAGCTTTGTGGGCTGTTTGCCCAGAAATCTGAAACTTGTGCAGATCATGTCATCACAGCTTCTGCCACATAACAAAGTATTTCTCTGGCTGCCATCATGAATATAATGATGTGATATTGCGATATATTTTCCTTCAGAACACCTATTGCTTGAGAAAGACATTGAAACCCTGCATATTGTCATTAGAATATGTGAAGTGCTGGCTGTCCACTGCAGTAATGAACAGGGAGAGAAGCAAACATAGGTGGCGTACGTATGTGTGATGAGTACCACTTCAGAAGTCTGCTGGCAGCATTTCTTTTGTAAGATCATGGGCTCAAGAGCGTGGGTCTCCAGAGTGGAATACCTGCAGAGACCTGGAACTACATCTACATGAAGTGTTTTTCCATTCCCTAATGGGGATTATGTAACTGATGAAAATGTCTCCTTCACCAGTTACCATTCTCTTTGTGCAAATGTTTAGTATTCTGTTCGTGTTCTTCAAATGCCATCGTTTAGGTAACAGGAAGTAGTCAGGAGTGATGAGATGAGAATTGAGATTGTATGCAGAATAATTAGATGCTCTACTAGCCTGCAAAGCCAGAAATATACTTGTTTTTTCCTCTCTCAGGTTTATTAATTCACAATAGTAATCAGTTATGCAAATGTAAAAAGCATGCAAATTTCTAGCAGTTAAAACTTACAGGGAGTGTGACATTTGATGACTAACTTCACCCATTTTATTTCAGAGGGAGATACAGTGTTTCAGGAAACACGAAGATGGTTAATCCTCAAAAAGGATTCGTTAAAAAGACTGTAGGAACAAAGCAGCTTCCAAAACTAAAGCACTGATTTAATATTAATGCCAAGACCTTCCAATTGCTTTTAAAAAATTTAATTTAACAGGAAGTTTCTAAATTGAAAATGAATGTATTTGTGCCATCCTATTATACCAAACCCAGATCGGTATGTCTTCTTGGCAGCCTTAATGTAAGTGTTCCTCTGCCTAAAGGAATTGTTCTTCTAGTTGGCACCTTTATTCTGGTGATCTCTGACCCTTTTCACTCTGGTTCTCATCAGTGACTCAGGAAGCCTTGGAAACATTGAAGTCCTTTATACATTAGGTAGATCCTTGAACTCTTTGACTGCACAGCAACCACTAAAAACAAACAAACCTCTACAATTTTTGATCTCAACCAAGAAGAAGAAAAAGGCAGACTGATGTAACCTGAAGTATTATCTCACCACTCCGAATGGTAAATCTCAGATAAAATCCATCCAAGGGCATCCTCATTCAGTACAGGCCCCAGAGAGAGACTCTCAAGTAGTCGTATGATGGTACAGCTGAACACACCTTTCATTTAGCTTTTGAATAGACTGACAGCATGGTTTACAAGCCAGCCTGATTTCTTATGTGATACCATACTGTAGGGTCCCTTTACAGCATAACGTTGTTTTATATTCTATGAGCTTCCTCACTGTAGCAGAGAAGACAATACAACTCCAAATTTAACTATTTTAAAAGCTGGCTTGCTGCAGATCATGTGTTGACCACCACTTTCTGTTTGCATAGTTTAGAAGCACAGCACCATTTCATAGAATCATAGAATCATTTTGGTTGGAAGAGTCCTGGAAGCTCATGAAGTCCAACCATCAACCTAACACTGCCAAGTTACCACTAAACCATGTCTCCAAGTGCCACATTCACACATCTTTTAAATACCTTCAGGGATGGCGACTCAACGGCTTCCCTGGGCAGCCTGTTCCAATGCAGATGAACCTTTGTATCCACAGTCTGGGTTCCATAAAAATCTCTTACGTGTTCCTCAGTGGCACTGATCCATGTATTTTTAGGGTAGAAAATAGTGCCAGTCTTTAAAGTCATCTCTTCTATGAAAGTCAGACTACTTCGTATTTTCATTCTTAAGCATGCAATTATTGTTGCAGTTTCATTATCTACATTTTAGTCAGTAAACTTCAGCAGAATTTTTTTAAGTGGCAACAGGAAAAATGTTTTGGTAATGAAGTTTCAAGCCTCTGGGTTACCTCCTAAAAGCTCTTCGCAGAGCAAATGTGATTGATTGACTGCCCTTTTATTATTTTTAAGAGCATCCCTAGCTCTTTGCAGTGTCTAATAAAGCTTTTTGCCTCTTTAAGAGCAGTACTAATAGTTCCTTATTACTGGCAGCATTAAAGTGAGGCTGTAATTAAACTCACACAAAAAGATCAATGATGTCATTCTAAAATGCAGAGAGAGAAGACCTGCAGTATTGTACAGCATATTCAATATGGAAAACTCATTTTTTTCTCTTGCATAATATGAGATTTATTACAGATATTTCTAATGCTACCACGATGCACCTGGCATCTTTCTTTCCTAAGCAGGGTGGTCTGCCCAGCCAGGTTTTTCCCCACCGTCACAGCTGAAAGCCCAGCACAGCTGATTAGGGTAGCACTCTTCTGTTCCCTTTTTTTACATGGAAGGCTTCCAGATTTTGATTGTGCTGGCATTTGTCATTGTGGAGAAGGAGAGGGGGAAGAAAAGAATCACCATAATGGTCCTGTTGGCATAAAAGACAAGGGACATCTGCAGCAGTGAAGAATATCCAGTTCTTGGATTCGTGCAGCAGACATTGACTGCTGCTGCCTCTGAATCAAACGTTAGTTAATGCACTCGGGTTCAGTCCCTGTAGCACCTCAAAATAACTGGAAACATTGCAAAAATGTGTCTGAGCAGCATTTATTCACTTGGACACTTCCCTCACGGGTAATCCTCACTGAGGACTTAAAAAGAGACTTTTTTTTTGAAGCCTAAGAAGATAAAGTTTGGTACAGTTTGGTACAGGAGTGGCCTGCGGAGAGGAGCAGACTCTGTCCTTCTTAGCCCCCGTTTCAGCTCGCAGGAACAAGCTCATGATTTGAAACTCGGTAGTATGATAATTAAGCCCTAAAACATGTGTTTGACCATTCTGATTGTGTGTCCAGCTGTAACATTTGCTGTGCAAAATGGTTATAGTTCTGTACTCTTACTCTTTACATTACTTGGCATTTCATTTTCCTCCTGCCTTTCTGAAAATAGGGGCACCCTGAGAATCGATTAAGTTTGATGACTCAAGTTTCTCTGTAACAGCAAAAAGATAGGTTTTGTTTTCAAAAATGTGTTATTTCTTTGGACCTGAATAAAAATTCTACACTGCTAGTTTTCCCAAACCGTGTTGGAATTTTTTGTTTGGTTTGGTGGTTTTGAATGGCTGAGTGTTTTGAAATTCCTAGTTTTACTTCGCGTGGACTTTTCTCACTGCTGTTACAATGTGCTGTGAAAAGGCTTTTGTTTACATTTGCGGCAATGAACAGTGTCTTTATACAATATTTTCTGTATGAATATTTCAGCACATTTAGGAGTAATTAGTCCTTCAAAGCACAGTAGGTACTGTCATTCTTGGTTTAGGCATAGAAGACTGAATCACAGAGCTAACTCTGTTTATTTAAAGTAGAGATAGCAGCGTAGTGATGTCTGGTCTTTCCCTGATTTCATGACAGGGTGATCTTCTGTGATGGTGTTAACTGTTACAAGGGGAATTCTGCCTCCTCTAAAGTCTCTGTGCGTCATATTCTAAACAGTGGACAAATGTGAAGACCAACATGGGAAATGGAATTGCTGATAGTTGTGGTCAGTGAGTGAATGGAGCTAAACGTCACAGGAAGATAAAGATTAGAGCTGATGGTTTGAATCCGGCCAAACTTCTTCCTGCAGCACAGAATGTAATTGGGATTCCAGATGTACTGCTTGTGGCGTAAGTGCCTTTAATTGATGGACCGAGAAATTTGATATCCTAACTCTTGGCACTTGAGAGTATGTTCCCCTTACGTAGTTACTCATGTAACTACACTGATTTCAGATGAGTCAGTTCAGTTCAGTTGAGGTAACTGGCATTTTAAGTATTTACCTGCATTGTGGACAGAAAATATGAGGTAAAAAACTCAAATGTGGGTAAGCAAACATTTCTTATTTCCCAAAATACCTTTTTTTTTTTTACGTCTCATGATTTAAGAGGGCATTGAGTTGGGATTTTGATTTTTAATAAATCAGTATAGTTCCGCTGTATTCCTCTGTGATAGAATAAAATGAAAATGTTTGCTGGATAGGCATTGACTGTGGGGTTGATTATTATGTAATTATGCAGCATAACCACAGACTCCAGAGAACTTGAATGATGAGCTTCCTCATATTCAGGATATTATTAACAATAAGCAAGATATTTCATTGCTTAAATGCTTTGTTTAATGGGTGCTCCACATAAATAACCGACTAGGTGGTACAGTTCACAGCTTCCCTCTTTCCTGTGATATTCCATCTCCACTGGTAAAGATGAGATGCATAATTTAATCTTAATACATTTCCAGTAGTGGAAAATGCTGCACAGGCATTTTTGGAAATGGGATGCAGACACAGTAGCAAGCTACTAAATAAATAAATAAATAGAGGAACAAACAAACTTCTATGTTATTAAGCTTCTGCTGTTGCTGGCAGACTGGTGTCAAACAGAAACAGTGATTTGAACCAGCTCTGGTTGGAAGCAGGAGTAAAGTGTGTGGATGAAAGTCAGAGGTAATTGCAACGGTCTTATCTCTTTACATACAAGTGTCACACTAATGGCAGACATTTCTAGACCTGATAATGAGGCTTTTCAAAGGTGGCAGCGTGTCATTTAACTCAGCAGATCAGTTAACCCTCCCTTCCAAAGACATGGACATTGTATGTAGTGCCTTGTAGGTTACAGCTTAGAATCCGATTCTCCTGAACTTCACTAATCTGCCCCATAAACTGCTGACCAAGAACCACGTAGAGCCCAAATGAGTATCTCATGTCTACAGGAGCAGGATGCAGATGGACCAGGCTTCCCCTATGGTTCTGTGTGCAAACCAGTGTGTCACTCCACAGAAAGGGCTCACCCGGGCTGTGCTGTCCTTTCAGCAAGAACCAACAACAGCTGAGCTATTGGAATGGGTTTAACATCTGAATCTGTTCTGGGCACTGCCTGTCACACAGGTAGCTTCCACCACTGTCCTGTCCTCTGTGTGGCATGCTCTGTGTAGCTGGCAGCATCCTCTTAAGAAGACTCTCAAGACGCCACAAGTTTCCTCGTAAACATGGAGGTGTGTTTTGTGTCCTCTGGCTGGTGGGCCAGGTGACAGCTAGCTGCCTTAGCTGTGCCCTTGCCATTATTTTGTAGAAATTTCCTCTGGTGCTTGTGACAGTCTTTATCAAGCTCTCAGATGTTCTTTCCATGACCAGAGATGTTGGCACGTCACCCAATAGCAATGGGAAGAGCGATGTAGGCCTGATGGTAGCAACATAGTATTGGGAATTGCGCTCTGTCCACCCATAGCGTAGAGAGCTGAGGACTGAGAAGGATGGCAGTCTGCCCCCTGTTTTGAGCATCTCAAATTCTCCATCTAGAAAGGCAGATTATTTGAGGAGGACTGTATCCCTAGATGAAGGTCCTTTGCTTATTATAGCCAGTGAGAAAACAGGGCAGAGAACGCAGTACTCCACACACACCTGGCTAGGAGAGGCTGATCAGCCACTAGTGCTTGTGCCCAGCGGTACCTGATCAGCCCTAGAGCTGGGCTTCCAGTGCAGGCAATGCAGCTTCTTCAAATTTTGCAGCTGGGAGTGCTCTGTTGCCACGGCCTGGCCCACCATCACCACTGCTCCATCAGGATTCCGTATCAAAGACTTCCCGGGTGCTCTCTTCCCTGATGTAAGCAGCAGAGCTTCACTTTCAGGCTGGTAAAGTTCCTACGCTCTGGTTTCCATGTAACTTCCTCACCCCTCCCTTTGTTGCCTGGGAGAGGATGAACCCTGCTTCAGGAACCCCTCTGTAAAGTGGGGAGAATAGTATGTTTCTGGTGCTGAAAAGGGGTAGGAAGATAGAAGTCCATACACCAGCGCTGGCAGGAAGACAACTGATCTTCCTGTACTCGGCACTGGTGAGGCCTCACCTTGAGTACTGTGTCCAGTTTTGGGCTCCCTACCATAAAAAAGACATTGAGGTGCTGGAGCGGGTCCAGAGAAGGGCAACAAAGATGGTGAGGGGTCTGGAGAATAAGTCTTATGAGGAGAGGCTGAGGGAACTGGGGTTATTCAGCCTGGAGAAGAGGAGGCTGAGGGGAGACCTTATTGCTCTCTACAACTGCCTGAAAGGAGGGTGTAGAGAGGTTGGGGTCGGTCTCTTTTCTCAAGTCACAGGCGACAGGACAAGAGGAAATGGCCTCAAGTTGCGCCAGGGTAGGTTCAGGCTGGGTATTAGGAAAAATTTTTTCACTGACAGGGTTATCAGACATTGGAATGGGCTGCCCAGGGAAGTGGTTGAGGCACCATCCCTGGAGGTGTTCAAAAGACAGGTTGATGTAGTGCTGGGAGGTATGGTTTAGTGATGATGCTCCTTGTTTGTTGTGCGGGTGTCTATTTTTGTCAGTTAGGTTGATGGTTGGACAAGATGATCTTTAAGGTCCCTTCCAACCTAGAAGATTCTGTGATTCTGTAAAAACACAGGGAGCCTAAGTAAGCCTGACCTGAATCAAATGGGTTTCCTTTTGTCTTACAATGAAAATGGATAACATTGGTGCTGTGTTGGAGCAGAAACTCAACAGCTGCGGCCGCTGCGTCTTACTGAAAAGAATCAGCAGTAAAGACTCATGTCAGGGTATTTCCCAATGAACACAGCCCAGCAGTTGCTCTGCAAATCTTGTCGAAGGAAAAAATGTCAGCCACGAAAGGAGAGGGAGCCCTTGTGAGGGGTGGGCGAGGACACGCCTTGCTTCCAACCCACTCTGCAGAGCTCCTGCAGCTGTCTGATCCCTCCTCACCACTAGCAAGTGTCCTGTGGGGAATCTGCTGAGGAATGATGTGGTGTAAAGGGAGCGAGGCAGGCCAGGGAGCCGAGGAATCATGCACAGCTGAAGGGTTATTCTGGGGGAAGGATGAAGCAACGAGGGTGCACCCCCTTGACTCATCCTGTGCTGATGAGGATACCAAGACATCTTAAAAAAGGAGCAGAAGGGGAAAAGAAGGAAACGGAAGCGTGGGAATCATCTGTTCCCAACTTGGGGCTTGAAAGTCATCCATCTAAGCCTGAGCTAATCACTGTATACTCCATGTGTAGTCAAAGGGAAAAAATAGACACCTTCAGAGGGCAGTTCCTCTCCTCCTAACAAAGATGCTTAAAATGGGTCAGGTGACACATCTACTGGGTTTCTCTCCACAGACTAGAAAGAGAATATAGGATGACAAATTCAGAATAACCTTTCTAACATGTAGCTAGGGAATGTTGAAACCTGTTGTTGAAAAAGTCTTTCAGTAGAGAGTCTGAGCCAAGAAGAAATGTTGAGCTGCAATTTCACTCTCCTTTGGGGAAATCTTTTCCTCTTGCAATCGCCCGGCACACAAGAGAGGACCTGTTGTTTAAGCACCGTATTTACAAGGCCCACAGATCTATTCTCATGTTGCATATGCACTTACAAGGGCAAATTACCTTTTCTTTTTTTTTTTTTCCTTCCCTTTGAAGAGATTTGGCAAGCTCCACGCTCTTTTGAAATCAAAGCAACAAGCTGTTGCATTATTCTAAAAAGCCCTCTCTAAAGCCTATGGACTTCCAATATACAGGTGGGACAATATAGCCCATAGATCAATTTGCTACAGACCATAGAAGAAACCTGATGCAATTGCAATAGGAATCAATAAACTAGAGATCGATACTTCTTTATGCATTCCTGTCTCTTAAAAAGCTGAGCTAGGAATTTACTAATGACAAGTCAAATTATTGGCTGGGCAAATGTGTTCTTGGAGGATTAAAATAGTTTGCAAGTCCTGCCAGGCCTGCAGTGGCTGACAGCGTAACTTCATTAGTGTAATATATTTCTAGGGCAAAGTTAATTTGTCCAAATACACTTAAAAGTTTTGGATGAAATCATCTGCCTTGCCTTAGACTGCCATTAGAAATCATGTCTCGGGCCAAGCCTTTGGTCTCTCATTGGCACCTGAACAGAGAGGATGGGTGCTGTGAGGAGAGGATGCTCCTGTGCCACCGCGGCCTCCTGGCTTGGAGGGGTGTGGGAACTGGGTGTCCTTCACGTGGCTGGTGAGGAGTGGAAGACCATAGGTCTGGGATGTGTCTTCCACTCCACACTTCTGTGGTTGTTGTAGTTTGGGCTGGGTTGGGCTGGCCACTAAAATGAACCTACAACCCTGTTTTTAAGAGTCCTGTGCTCTGCCGACTGAGCCAGCCGGGCTGGTGTCACCCAGCACCAAGTCTGAAAAGTTACCATGCCATGCTGTGCTCATTGCTGCCTTGGCTAATGTTAATTTGTATGAAGATGTTAAGTGGCTGGTGTTTCTGGGTGTACCCACAGACGTAATAAACTGGAGGAATAATGGGAATTCCTAACAATCCAAATCAACAAAATGCTTGCCGGAGACAGAAAAAATACTTCTTTCCAACCCAATCAAAAATAGAAGACCAAAAACTTGATATTACGAAGCCACACTCCAATTGCCTGGCTACTCTTTGATGCCTTGGCCATCCTGGGCTCTGTCTGACCCTGGTTCCCCTCGCCAGGCCTAATCCCCAACCCCACCTGTGGGCAGATGTCCTGTCCCAGCCTCGACTATGCCCTTCCCAGGGGAGGTGCCTGATGGCCCTGTAGCCCCCTGTCCTGGTTTGAGGTAAAACAGAACTAACTTTCTGTTTAGTAATTTTACTTTTTTAGCTGGGCCTCTTCTAACTAACTAAACTCTGAAATTAACAGCATATTGTTCAGAAACTTCACTCTCACAGTGATAAGACCTGGTTATACCAAGGAATGGTGTGCAGAGAGGCCCCTGCTTATACTTATTGCTATAACAACCAAGGTCAGGCAAATTTATTATTTGCCCCATTGGAGGGTCGGAAGCCGAAAAGCGTAGAGGGGTCACAGCTGTAGGGAGGAGCGGACAGGACAGGTGACCCAAAACTGACCAACAGGGTATTCCATCCCATCCGCATTGTGCTCAGTATAAAAGCTGAGGGATCAAAGGGTCAACTCTTCTTCCTTCAATGGCCAATGTCCAAGGAGGACCCTGTCTGTTTGTCTGCCTTTGATCCCGATCCGAGCGTTCCTGACTCCAGATCTGGAATCCAGCTCCTGTCCATCACCGAGTCCAGCCTGGGACTTTCCCACTGGTGATGTGATCATCATCCTGGGAGCTTGATACGGTTTTGTATATACTGTATACTTTTTTTTCCCTGTTTTTTTCTTTTCTTCTTCTTATTTATTATTTCATTATTTATTAATATTTTCATTAAAGTAGTTTAGCTTTTTCTAAAGTCATAAATCTCTTTTTTATCTCCTCCTCTCCTCTCTTTGCCTTAGAGGGGGGAGGGAGGGGCCACCTGTCCTTCTGATTGGTCAATCCGGTCAGAAGCAGGAGACCCCCCCGGCTGCCCTGCTCCTGGCTGGGGTGGTGGGATGGGCCCTGGCTGCCCCGGGACCCCCTGCAGCTCCCAGCCCTGAGGAGCAGAGGTCACTGGCTGCCACCGGTCCATCCTGCCAGATTTGCACTCGTTGGTAGCGATGACATAAATAACAACTCGCTAAAATGCAGGAGTGATTTACTTTAAGCACTTTAGCACCTGCTGTTGCTCATTAAGGGATTATGATGCCCCAGATTGTTACTGGCAGCCCGGGGTTTACAGTTTTAGCACATGGCACGTGTGTGTATGAGTTACCTTACAGCCGTGGGTTCATGCACTCACTCTGTCCTCCCCCTGCCCCCGGCCTTTGTGGTAAGATGTCACGTGTAACTTGGAGCCACACATTTTGGAGGTGGGACGATGAGGAGAAAACTCAACAATTACATAGCAGCATGTATCCTTTTAATGTTAGATATCAGCGTTTGACAGTATCTCATGACTCAGAACAGCAGAGCACTCTCCATTGTTGGCTTATTTTGTCACCATGTGGACGCCATTGCAATTAGCATTTCTTGGAAAGGCTAAGAATGGTTGTGGAAGAGATGTCAACCTGTGCTAAAGCGAGACGTGGACCTGTGCTAAAGCCTCTGCAGTGATCTGGCACTTCACGCTGTTCCTCTGGGCTGGCGCTCAGTGGAAGGAATTACAGCAGTTTTCATGGCAGATATTCCATAGACCTTGGTGAAGATACCTGTCTCTCTCCTTCTAGTAATCTCCCCTGTCTACTTAATTGCTTTAATTGCTTGTTCTTCTGTTCTCTGCTTTCTGCAACGCATGCTTTCTCACTGTAGCATTTCACGCTACTGCAAACTTATTCCTTCATCTTCTTCTGTCAAGGTTGGTCACTTGCAAGCCTGACCTGTAGAAGAGTTCAATTATTATTTGCCTACCTGGTAGTTTCCCAGCACCATCTGTTTCCTAATGCCAGCACCAGCCACAGCAGTGGCTGCTGTTCCCTTTTTGAACTGCCACCTGCCCTATCTCCTCTCACCATCAAAACTTTAACTGGAAATTAACTTGAATTTTACTGTTTGGTACAGCTCCATGAACGACTTGTCTGGTCCCAAGGAACTATAATTTAGGAGCAGTGCCCATGGCATTTCCCAAGGAGGGAAGAAGGAACAGTCTGTGCCCAAAGAGAAGCACATGCTAACACTGCTGAGGACAAACAACAGCTGGCTGCTTTCCCAGCCAAAGCTCTGATGATGCGCAAAAAACCCCCAACAACAACAAAAATGCCCCAACCCAAACCAATCCCCCCCTAAAATCTAAATAATAGATTTATGCAATGAAAGATAAAAATGGTCCATACAAGCTTTGGCTTGAGTTATTTTGAGGGAAAGTTCAGCATTTCTGTGAAAACATTGTAGTATCAAACTTTATATAAACTTCAATTTAAAACAAGCATTGGTACAGAGCAAGGAGAGAGGAAGAAGGTTACCCTATAAAAGCCTTTGAAAGGTTTACTTAAGAAATACCTTTGAGGGACTATTTTAAATCTAAAATTGTGCTCAGAGGCAAAGAAGATACCTCTGCTACGGAAGAAGAGAGGTTTGCTGAGGGCATAATTTATTTACTTGCAAAGATAAAGTGTAACAAGTTTAATGGACTGGTTAAATTCTCATATAAAGGAAAAAAGAGAGAGATGATGTTCTAAAGTAAACCTGCATGCTTTTGGTGTTCCATCTGAGCTGTGGAGTGTAAGCATAGCCGAGGCACTCGCCCAATATATTTGTGCAAAGACTGTCTTAACAGTATCCAGTGGACTCCTGGGCCCTCAAAAAGAGGGTGAAGAAAGAAAATAATACAGAATGTGTTGTTAAGGTTTATGTTAAGAGCCAGATTGTCAAAGGACTTTACAGAGTACATTCAAAGAGGGCCCACATTATGCAGGGCTTGAAAGCTGGGTTCCAGAAAGGGAATCTGCCCCGATGCTTTCTGTACATTACGTGGGAAAAGTTAGAAACTGAAGTATGAGATTTGCAGCACTCAGATGCTGAAAGGGGGGAAGCCTAAGCTGGCCAGCCACTAGTCCAATTATCAGGATGATGACCTGATAATTAAGGAATAATACAGGATAAATAAGGAACAGTGGAGAGCTCCCATCAACTCTGCTTTATCTTATCCAAACCAAGTAGGGAAGCTACTTCTGGGGAGAGCCTCCTTTTCGGTTATTGGTCACTTCATGGTGAAATACAGCTTGACCAGAAAATTCTGTGCTGTTTGCCATTTTGGATCCCTCAAATATCTTTGGAACAGATCAGCCTTTTGGTGGTTTCTTGCTAATAGAGTTTACTACAGTGCAGAAATAAATACATCACCAATGTCATTGCACGTATGTCGCAACATACACGTGTTCCACAGTCATGCAGAATTCATTGGTGTTTGACAAATAGAAAATGCTCTGCTGGAATGGTTAAATAAAAATGTTGTTGGTGGTTGTTGTTTGTTTTTTAAATAGCACTTTATGTTATGAAATTTATGTGCACAAGAAGACTGAGAATAATCATAATCAAGTGAAAAGGAAAGGTCTCCTTAATAAGGAATGCAGAAGAGGTTTTGTGTAACCTTTTCACTCTCTCCCTGGCAAATCAACAGTTCTAACATGTACATCTCTGGGATAAATGCTCTTATCAGGCTAGTTCTCTCTCTGTGTTATTTCCTATGAAGCATTGCTTTAAATGGAACAGGTCAGTCTCCCTCTTCTGCTTTTTCCCTGACCTTAAACACAACTAATATTAAAGAGCCTGAAGTTGTAATTTTGACAATTTTAACAAAGCAGTGATATCAAAAGTATTCTGTCTATGAGCTGATTAGTCAAGCTGGTGACTCTCGGGAAGGATAAGTTAAAGCTTCTTCAGTGTGTGCAGAAATACCAGATTTTCTCCCCAGGTATGCCACTGTATCAAATAACCCTTTTCTTTTTGTACACATCTTGTCCTGTGGTTTTAAACCAAGAATGTGGTGAAAGCATTTAAGGTGCAAATATCATAGTTGCCTGCTAAAGTTACTTTGAGGCACCTGGCTCTTAACCGGGCAGTGGAATCACAAACCTGAGAAATGCAGATGGTTTTTGAGAAAAGCTGCTTGAGTTTTCTGGTAGAAAGCATAGGTAATCAAAGTCAGCCTAGAGGACATGTGCCATAGAATCATAGAATCATAGAATTGTCTAGGTCGGAAGAGACCTTTAAGATCATCTAGTCCAACCATCAACCCAACTCTGTTAAAAAAACCCCATCACTAAACCATGTCACCAAGCACTATGTCAACCCGTCTTTTGAACACCTCCAGGGATGGTGCCTCAACCACTTCCCTGGGCAGCCCATTCCAATGCTTAATAACCCTTTCAGTGTAAAAAAATTTCCTAATATCCAGACTGAACCTCCCCTGGCACAACTTGAGGCCATTTCCTCTTGTCCTGTCTCCTGTGACTTGGGAGAAGAGACCAACCTCCCCCTCTCTACAACCTCCCTTCAGGTAGTTGTAGAGGGCAATGAGGTCCCCCCTCAGCCTCCTCTCCTCCAGGCCGAACACCCCCAGCTCCCTCAGCCTCTCCTCATAAGACTTGCTCTCAAGACCCTTCACTAGCTTCATTGCCCTTCTCTGGACCCGCTCCAGCACCTCAATGTCTTTTTTGTGGTAAGGGGCCCCAAACTGGACACAGTACTCGAGGTGAGGCTTCACCAGTGCTGAGTACCGGAGGACGATCACTTACCAAGTACTGCTCACCACGCTGGTCCTGATACTGCTTCCCCAGAATAAGGACACTATTTTTTATGGAAAAAAAAGGAAACACACTACCAAATTTTCATGCTTATTGTTCTAATATATCCATTTTACTTCAAAAAAAAACCCAAAACCACAATAAGAAATCTTTGGGAAATAATTCATACCAAAGGTTTTTGATGCCTTTTAAGAACTGATATTCTGAGTTTTGGTTTTGTCTTTGAATTTTCAGGTAGGTGGCACCATTTCAGCTGCTGAAAGCACTGTTTTCAGCACGGAGTAATACATGTATTACTTTCTGTGAGTACCATTACCAATTACCAGTGGAATCGCCATCACCATTATCAATGTACCCACAACGATCCTGCTCAGCAGCGAGCACACATTCACTGTGCCCGCCCACCTGGAAACTTGGAGGAGATTTGCATTGTATGGGAAAACTTGAAGCTGATATATAACAAACCACAAAAATCGGCAATACCTATAATTTTGTTCCCAAGCGACAGCTTTGTAACTTAAAGAGGATTTTCTTGGGTTTGTAATAGGAGGGTTGTCTTTCTTTTTGCTGTAATTGTACCTTTAACTATCAGGTATGTTTTTCAGGACGGTGGGTGGAAATCACAGGCAAGCTGCAGAGCTCTGTGGACAACATCCCATTCATCTGAGCTGAGCTCTTGGGAAAACATTTTTGAAAGAGAAGTGGTCCTAGCTAAAATTAGATGAATACTTTTAAATTTTCTTTCTAAAGCCTATTAAGTAATCAAGTTAGCTCCTTTGATTGGGAGGAAGGCTCAGTAAGCCTACGTAGCAGTGGGTCAGTGTGTTTACTAGTGAACAATGGGGAGGGAGCTCCACATGGCTGGGTGGAAAGATCCCAGAGATGGCCATGCCCCATTTCCTTCAGGATAATGCACTTCATCAGGGGAATATTGAACAGCCCTTTCTTTGGCCTACAGCACCTCCTGAGGTCATCCTTCAGGTCATGATCTAGCCTAAATGTCTGTAATTCATAGAATCATAGAATCATAGAATGGTTAGAGTTGGAAGGGACCGTAAAGATCATTGAGTTCCAACCCCCCTGCCATGGGTAGGGACACCTCCCACTGGATCAGGATGCTCAAATTCAAATTTGCTTGTTGTGCCGGCAAAGCTCTGCAATACTATTGAGGTACTTACCTTTAAGGCTTCCTTTTACATAGATGATTCTGAATAGAGAAGTATGTTATAATTAGGACACTTGACTGGGCTGTAGGAGATGATGATGATACGATGACTCAATTTCTCACTTGCCTGTGGGATAACAACTGTTTCCTGTGGGTGTTGTAAGCACTGTAATTCTGTCATGTTCTAGAGGTGTCTCCAGCTCAACATGACAGGCATCACCGTCGGAAACCTGCAAATGAATCCATGCCTTCTAACTCAGAAAGATGAAACAAGAAAATTGAATGAATTGTGGAAATAGTGAATTCTTGCATTATTTGTAAACCAAGAAGTGGGATTATTTGAGTTTATTGGCTGTCCACCCAGCAAGATTTCTATAATGCAGATTTCTATAATGAGTAGTTTCCTGCGTTACATGCAGATTTCTATAATGAGTAGTTTCCTGCAGGCTGTTGAGGCCATGGACTGAGAGTGACAGAAATAGTAGCAAGTTAACCAGTATTTTTCCTTCTCCTTTCCTGAAAGCTAAACCTCTTCACTGTAGGCAGAAAGACCCTCCAATGGGTAAAACAGACCAGTCCACCATTGCAAGAAAAGGACAGCCACCAGTGGAAATCCATCCTCTCTTCTGCAGCATGCCACAGGCATGATTTTGAATTAATGGCTTCAAAATCTGTCGTGTTCTGGTTCAGAAGTTGATGGAGAAAAGGGACCTGTTATCTTCCTTTTTTTTACTGGCATGAGGACTGGACAAAATCTGCTATTTTGTCCTAGCTGAACTAGTATGGAACATCTATTATGACTGAATCATTGCCAAAACAGCTTTGGGTTAGAGAGATGAGCCTGAATTAAACTGTTGACTCTACTGGGAATATTTTCAGTTCCCGCCTCATGACTGGCTCCCCTGCTTGGCCTTTCTCCATAACTTTTCAAGGAAAAAGATGGGATATTTGTCAGTTTTCATCCAGGTAGATGCAGTGAAAGAAGCCTCTTCTTGTTGCACAATGTGAGACAAACACAGAACATAAAAATACAGAGAATATTTATATGTTAAAATGGATCAGGAGCCAATGGAGAGAGGTCATAATAATAATATGTAAACTGACTTTACTTCATAAGTGGTTCTTTACTTGAAGAACTTTTAAAATAAGAGTTTATACCTTATAGCTTAGCTAGATCAGATTTCAGTTTAAATTCTGCAGGCTTCTCAAGCTAAGCACAGAGATCCACCCACAAGAAACAGCTTGCAGACTCAGACCTTTAGCTGGAAGAGTTAGCTGACTTCTGTCAATCAGCTTCCCTCTATATACTCTCCCGACTCTCTTCTTGAAATAGCAGTAGCTAGTTGAAAATTTATTTTCATGGGGGTGGGGAGGTGATAGGAATAATAAAATGAATTCACAAGCCTAGCTGTGCATATGAAATATATCTCTTGATTCTTATGTATATTAGCTATTCACATATGGTATATGGCTGCAGAGTTCACAATAAATGGATTCAAATGGATTTTGACATTTAAAGGTCAAGGAGCACCAACATTCATTGAGAGAGCATGATCCAAAAAAAAAAAAGATAGGTAAAAGTGAACCTCAGAAAGGGAAATTAAGAGAATGATAGTGTGATAGCTTGTCATTTTGCTTGCAAATTGTTTTGAAGATCAGTAGGGAAAGTTTATCTTGCCATCCACTATGAAATATAGTTCTAAAAGTGGCATATAAAGATAAGCCATTTGCTAAGAAATGGCTACAGCACTTCTCTGCCAGAGATCAAACAACCAAGGCACTTTGAAAAGCAGAGGAAACAACAAAAAAATTATATGACACAGCACTGCTTCTGCTGCCTTCTGCTTCCTTCTTCAAAGAGCTGGCAAGTGAACTAAACCTTGCCTATGGTCTGTGCTTTCCCCCATCTGTTTGCTTCTCTTTTTTTCTCTTTTTTTTTTTTTTTTTTTTTTGTCAGACAGGTAAATGGGTAGTTTTAGGACAATGTGGTTATTTAGGAAGGAGAACTGACTGAGTTGTAAAGGGCCCCTTGTTCAGCTTAAAACTCACTGAGTTGTGCTGGCAGAGGGGTCTGGATACGCACACAGTGCTGTCATTTGCACAACATAAGGAAAATGAAACATTTTTTTCTAAGCTCTTGTTGTTATAGCAGTTTTATAAGAGCCGCAGTCAGAGCAAAAACCTTCAGGAAGAAATGTAAACATTTTTCTAAATTTGTTCTGTTGCATAAGAACTGAAAGGTGAAACCAACTTTTGCCTCATTCCAGAACAAAAATAGAACAAAAGTACAAAGAGGAGATTAAACTTTTTGTGAAGCCCATTTGTGATTAACACAGAAGTGTGGTTTCTCAGCTTCACGCTCTCCATGGCTTTATGTCTGTAAGTCTTTATTTGACATCTGCGTTTCCACACCATCCAACTCACCTGAGAATCTGCCTTTGACACGTGGGGTTAAAATGAGTCTTTAAGCCAGATTTTTAAAAGGCCGACATTTAGCTCGATGGGAAGAAAAACTGCATGACTGTAATGACAGCACACACTCTTTCTCCCACAACTTTTGGAAGGATGAAAGGAGAGGCCTGTCTTATGTCAAGGCATTTTCAAACTTCTAGTAATGATTTAGCAGGAAATGTAAACCCACGAATGAAACACCATGACTCCCACTGCAGAGTTCCTTACAGAACTGCCACGTAAATCAGCAGGGCTGGTTTGAAACTTTACCACATGTTGGCAGGGAACAGAGGCAACACACCTTAAATAACTTCCAATATACAAGACTGCCAGAAAAAAAAAAAAAATCACAGTGAAAGATCTCCCACTGATAGATTTTGATTTGTCGCTGCATTATTGGGCACATAAAATGAAAGATAAAATATTTTCAAACTCGTAATTGATACGGCTGTTATTTTTAAGAAGTTTTGAAATGTTTGTTTTACAATCCCACTATTTAATAATGAAAAGAGCAAACACTACAGAGGAATGTTTCAATGTTAATGTCTGCTTTGTAAAAGACATAGAAGAGGAAGCAATATATTTCAGTTGATTTAACTTGAAAAATTCAGATGATGAAGCAGTAAAATACAAGAAAAGTAAGAGAAACAATGAGCAATTCTGCTTTGCTTTCTGATATACCTCCTCAATTTTAAGACCTACGCCTGTATGAATTAAAGAGGATATTACCAATAACTAGTTAATCCAAAAGTTGTAATGCATAACTTACATGAACATTAATTTTCAAGGAAGGTAAAAGTTTTGTCTGTGAATTCCCCCATACGCCATAAGAAGCCAGGGCACATGAAGTGAAATGGGACTGTGTTCCTGGGCAGAGCTCATGCTGATAGAAGACAACAAGATGGTGAGTGTTGTTACGATGCATTGAGCAACTACTGCAAAACAGCTTGCTTTCAAGGGGAATATACTTTCTTCTAATTATTTTAACTAGAGAACAAATTAAATAATTACCATGAACAGCTGTTTGATCTTCTGCAGCAAATAAAGGGGGAGAAATGATGTTACATTATGCACTATCTGGTTATACAAGGTATATCCAAGAAAGGATTTCTCAGAGACTCTGAACTCCTTCTAGGATGCTTTACAATATTTTATACCCTGCCTAAAAATACTTCCCTGGGCTTATCTGATTTTTCCCCACATTTACAGTGCAAAACCAGTCCAAAACATCCGTCACCACCAGCCCGTGTCATGGCACAGAGGTATTCCTGACAGATTTGGGTCCTTCAGGGCCTGTATCTCAGTCATTCGTCTTCACTGCTGAGTGTCAAGGCACCAGGTGTATGTAACATACACAACAAGAGGATCTGGGCAGGTGTATAACCAGTCCTTTGTCCTGAGTAATTTTTCTTAATCTTATATTAGCCTGGGTCATTGGTCTTCTGAGTGCTGTTTGTGTGGCTATACATATCATTATGAAGGCACCAAGTATATGTAGACCTATCACAGATGCTCTCTGAGACCAAGTCCCTTGGCAGCCTGCTATGAGCTACCCGGAGGTGCTCCCAGGAGCAGCTCTGACAGTTGTATATTTATGTGTGTGCAGTGCTTTGCTCTCCAGAAATTGGGGCCAGACTTCTGTCTTGGGATTATCTATCACCTTCTCTAACAAGCTGGAAAACACACACTAAAATACAGTGCTCAGATTTAGTAGAAACGACCATGCAAAAGCCACCGAGAGAGACTTTTCCACTCATCACAGCTGCCAAAGGAGCTATGTGCCAACAAGAGTGGCAGTGTGAGACTGCAGCAACTCACCAGAAGCATCCTAATCATAGAGATGTTGATAGTTTGCAACGCTACTTCATGAGACTCAAACCAGATTTGACTTAAGTGGCCTTTTGTTTTCCTTTCACAAACAAGCAGGAATAATCACATTTAAAGATGCTTTGAGCACTGGTGTGGGCTGTCAAGTTGTGCTGAGGATCTTGCTGGGGACCTTGGCAAGGCTGGTTTGTAGGCAGTGGATGGCTGTCTTTTTGTCTTTAGGCGGGTGCCTGTCTTCACTTTCCCACCAGCTCAGCCAGCCAAGCAGTGTGGGAACACAGAAAGAGGAGTAAAGCAGTGGCAATTAGAAAGACCACAAGTTACTCTTTCCTCTGGTGATGGGCAAGTGCAGGTTGTGCTGATCCGGTTCTTTGTGCCAGAATCCCATTTTCCCCAGTGACTACCTTAATTTCAGCCCTCACCCCCGCCCAAAAGATCACAGAACCATGGAATGGTTAGGGTTGGAAGGGACCTTAAAGATCATTGAGTTCCAGTCCCCCTGCCATGGACAGGGACACCTCCCACTAGACCAAGTTGCTCAAAGCCCCATCCAGACTGGCCTTGAACACTTCCCACCACTTCTCTGGCAAAAAAGAGAAATGTGCCATTTGCAGTTGCTTTTTAAAGGGAGCTTTTAAAGCACAGAGAAGTACAAAGGAAAATTTTGTTTCCATACTTGGAAGTTGAGCTTTACAAAGGCAGAGGTTTCAGGTTTACATGAGTAAAGGCACTTTGCAACCACAGCACGACACAGGTGTCAGGGATACACCTAAATCTGACTGAACAGGGTTTCGTCTTCTTTTTTTATTTATTTTTAAGATTGTACACAGAGATGCACTGTACACATCACTGGGGCAAGGGTGCTAAATGTATGGTTCAGAATATGGAGGGAACGTTACTTCACACTTATGCAAAATCTGCTCATCACTCAAAGGTGAGTATCTTGCTGGTCTGAATCTAGTGGTTCCCAGCTCTTGTTAAGTTTCTGCAGCAAAACGAATCAGGAAGGAGAAAGACTGCTGGGCATGTGCACCTTGAAAGAGTGATGAAAAGAAAAAAAAAGGTAAGAAAAAACCTGTTTGGGCATGCACAAGAAAAGTGGAGGCATCCTGGATTAACTACACTCATGTGCTGTCCAATTTCTAGCTGCTAGGCCATAGTGACCTGTGCTGCAGACAATGAACAAGGAATGTGACTATTCGGTAAATCCTTGTTATGTGAAGCCATGTTTTAAATGTTACTTTGCTGAAATCCAGAAATCATATAAAAAGTTAGAAAATCTGGGGTTTTTTTGTTTTTTGTTTTTTTTTTCCACGTTCAGGAAATTATCCAATTTATCAGTCTATTAGAAACATGATCTTCCCTCAAGTTGGGAGAATAGTCTTAAGATTTCCTCTCAAGAGAGAAAAAAAGGAGAGTTGATCCTAGAAAATGATACGGTTTTGAGGCAAGAGCATTTTTTACTGTAATTTCTATTTGACTATACAGAAAACTCAGTTAAGTGCCTAAAGTTAATGGTCATAAATCTGTACAAAGATGAGTGGAATGAAAGGGTATATGGAAGATAAATGATACAGGAGAAGTAAAGGCTGTGTAGCTACGTGGCATGGAGGGACGTCTGTCTCGTGGGGATATCTGGTTAAAGGTTATTCAGCATAAAAAATGAGGGTGAGAGACAGGAGAAGTAATAAACTACACCCATGTACACAAACCCTAAAGAACAGGAGATAAGAGACAATCTTGAAGACCAGAGTGCTCAGATCACTGATGGACGGGCCACTGAAGAAGCCCCTCAAGGCCTTGAGGAGGTTCAATCAGACTTTGTAACTGATAAGAAGGGGTGGGGAACAGGTTTACTGTGGGTCTCATGGGAAAGAGCAAATTTATTTTGGGATATCTGCAGGGCCTTGTCAGATTGTGTAAACCTTTTTAGGGGATGCTTGCAGGGAATTATGGAAAAGTGTGAAACCTTTCATGTGATGTTTAAAGGAAGGGACAAAGGTGAGGAAAGGAGGGACGAAGAAGGAGCAAGTATGTGAAAATGGAGAGGAGGGGGAGGTAATAGGGGCCAGCTATGTATAAATAAGTTGTTGGTTGTATACTTGTCTGGACAAGCCCAGCAGCTGATCAGTCTGTCTATTATTAAACACTATTCATAACTATTTTCCTGGCTGAGAGTGCTCTCTATTCTGTTTTTGTAGGTTTGTGTGAGACACCAGGGAACTACAAGCCAGAACGGGGTGAGAGGTCTGCGAGCCAGCTACAGGAAAGACCGTAGGTCCGGGGACCAGGCAGTAGTGAACTGGCTGCTGGAGGGACCATAGGTCCAGGTTTGTGTTGTGTGGGTCTGAGTGGGAGCTCTGGTGGCAAACTTAAAGCCTGAGCCCAGTTGGCCAGCAAGCACTTGGACTGTTCATGTGTTTGTGAGAGCTGCTCGTGGTGTGCTCTGTGTGTGTGTGCAGGGGGACACTGCTCTGCCTGGCTGACGGCTGACCCCAGGGCAGACTTGCTGTGACTGGGATGGGGGACTCCTCCGTCCTGAAGCCATCGATCAGATTCAGCTTCTGTCTGGCAATCACAGCCCAGATGTCTACAGGCATGGAAGCCATGGGAATGGACTCACACAATACAAGTGTTCTCAGGAGAAGCTGGGATAATGTTCTGCACAGCTTAGACTGTGTCCACCAGAGCTCCTGCTGTGCCAGGGTATGCAGGGAAAGGACTACAGCCATGCTTTCTATGCTCTGACAACAGGAAATCAGTAAAAGTGAGATAATAAACAAAAGGTAACAAAAACACATGGTCTCTGCCACAAGGCTTGAGCTAGGCACAAAAACGTAAGCATTTGTAAGATGTTACAAGATCACTTAATTCTGCTTCTTCTGGTGCTGCCAGTGGTTCTTGTCACTTGAAAATGCCTCACCAGTGTCTCTCAAAGACCTTCCTTCTCCCTTTGTTCTCCTCAGGGAACACCTCTTCTCACAAACCTTTAAAGGGTCTTATATCTTTCCCCAAGTCAATGTTTTGAAGGACTGTAGAACAGTTTGAAATGCGTGTATGTATATATAGCGAGTTTATCATGGTAATGCAAATTTTGCAATTTGCTAAATTAAATTCTTAAACATTATCATACGAATGTGTTATGTTAAATGGCTCTCTGGGCAGGGTAAAATATTATGGGTTTTATTGTACTCAGTTTATATATGGCATTACCAACCTAAATGTAAACCAAGCAGCAGATTTAAAAATTTATTGAATTTTCATTAAATTAATAGCAACTATGTGCCTAAGTTAATCTTAAGTGTAAATTACTGTTCAGGTAACCTTTTTTTTTCAGCTGAGGTTTATGTAAGTTAAGGAGCTCAGGACTTGTCTCTTGACATCTTTTAATATACTGAGTGAGAATTAAGTGTGTGGGTTTCCATCACCTTGATTACCCTTGCCATCAGCAGGAGAAACTGTGCTGCAAGTAATAATAGCAATAATAAGACCATTTCCTTTTTTTTTAATTTCAGGCAGAGCACTCTCAGTTTGAAGAGGAATAAAATTCATGTCGATAAGAAGATTAAAGGCTGTTTAGACTACCATCATCTGTGGTCCACGGAGAACTTGAAAGCAATATATTCTACTGGCTATAGCTGCATAACTGGGATAAAAATACCAGTAACATCTTGTTTCCCTGAAACGATCATAGCTAGCCATACCTAGAGGCAGTAAATAAAGCTAAGTATCACAATGGAGAACAGATATCAGGCTCACAAATAAGAATGTGTGCTTTCAGTATGAAAATGCCTGATTTAAGCAGCTTGAAATTTAAAAAAATAATTGAGATTTTTCCAGTCCTACATTTCCTCCTAAAATGAAATAACATTACACAGCTGCCTTGTCAAAGCAAAATGGTGTGTTTGAAGCTAAACTAAAGAAATATATCTGAGTTTCTGACTTTCTATTAGTTGAAAATACTTATCACATGGGGAGTGCCAAGCATGATTTATTGGACTCACCAATTTCATTCAGACATTACTCAGTGGTAATTAGAATGCAGCCCTGCAGGTTTGCAGTGCTTCCAAGAATCATCTGAATGAAAATCTCTGTTCACTGCTTTGATTTTCTTTTATATTTTTTTTTAATCTATGAAAAATTCAGCTCATTTTGGGTTGAATAT
This sequence comes from Calidris pugnax, assembly GCF_001431845.1. Classification (NCBI taxonomy): domain Eukaryota; kingdom Metazoa; phylum Chordata; class Aves; order Charadriiformes; family Scolopacidae; genus Calidris; species Calidris pugnax. The sequence continues at coordinate 19,887,673 of NW_015094510.1, forward strand.
AATTTGACTTGGGGATTTAAAAGAACTGCAGGAACCTCATGAAGTTCAACAAAAGCAAATGCGATCTCCAACCTCTGGAACAGAAAAACACCAGGTACCAACACATCTGGGAACCAACAGCTGGAAGGCAGCTTGCAGAGAAGGACACGGGGGCTCTAGTGGACAAGTTGACCAAGAGCCAGCAACGTGCCCCTGTGTCAAAGGAGGCCAGCAGCCTCCTGGGCTGCATCAGCAGGCATGGCCAGGGAGTGATGCTTCCCATAATCTGGCAGTTGTGAAACCACGTCTAGAGTACTGTGTCCAGTTTTGGGCTCCCCAGTATAAGAAGGACATGGACATACTGGACTTGGAGAAAAAAGGAATACTGTAGGATGGAATCCATCTCACTTTCCTTACCCTGAAAGTCAGTGTGGAATTCAGGTGCCCACCATGTTTTTACACGAAGCTTACTTGGTTCTCTTTAAAAAGCGCTTTCTAGCTGTTAGGGTTTGGGCTTTTTTGAAGGAAATCCAGTGCTCTGCCCAGTTCCATTTATCTTGAAGAAGTAATCATACTAGAAATGACATTTATTGCCAACGTACCAGCTCAGACTGAAGTTCAGAATTTCTTGCCTTTGTCCCTCTCTTGTATTCTTCACTTTGGCCGATTCATTGCACGCTGGCAATCTATTTACTGTGACAGAGTCCTCCTTCAGTTCTAACAGCTGTTGTGCTGTTTCTTTAATTAACTTCTATTCTGGACTTAGCTCTGCAACTTCTCTAAATAGGGATAGTAGCATCTGATTACAAAAGCTCTGTGATTACAGAGAAGGCGGACTCTCGAGGCTTTTTTCCTCCCTCTTCCTTTCACTGCTGAAGACTTTCACACACCAGTTACGTGTGCGAAGACTCTGACATTTCCATGAGCTAATCAGAATATGCATAAGGAGACTCAGAGGATTTTCTTCCCTTTACAAATGTTTAAGTGACACAGTCACATTGGGGTGTTTTATTCTAGGAAACAGAAAGGAGTACCTGAAAAAGTAGTTTATTTCTCTTACTCTGAAACGTTATAATAATGATTTTCTGTTTAAAAGTATTCAAGAGGAATTCATGCTGTTGTAGGGTGAAGTCAGTCGTTAATTATTTACATTTTCTCCTTTATTCAGCTATTCTTTCTACATAATTAAAAATTCCTTCCCATCCAACAAGAAGTCTGTGTTCCAGCTGAGTTTGAGTCTCCTAGAAGGAAAGGGGTTTTTTGTTACTGCTGGTTTTTAGTCATCCCCTGCTGATATCCTGTCGCCCAGTCAAACCAGAATGAATTTGCAAGAGGCTCCCAGCAGCAGAAAAGTCTCTGAAGCTTTGCTGTAAAATAATGCATACAATGTACTGGAAAACAATTGAGCTCAGAGTGCTGGAATATAAAATCATAGTAACAAACCACTAATCAGTTCGGCACACTAGGTCCAATGTTGATTTGAAACAATTTCATGTAGTTCTTGTGCATTGTCAAAGTGCAGAGTGGATGTAACAAAGAGGCTACCACAATTAACTTATCAAAGCATACAGAGTGAAGCAAATAATCACACAGAAGTTTTAAATGACTGACAAATATCTGGTCAGATTTCATCTTACTGTGGTGAAAGCCGTGTCTGTTTTGTCCGAGAATATTGTGAAATGCCTAAGAACAATCAGGTCTCTAAAATGACTTAGTATCCAAATGAAGAATTTTTGAAAATTCTTTCCTAATTAGTTTAACTCACTAGATTGCCTGTCAGTGCTGATGTGAGGAATTGGCAGATTCACGCATGGGTAGATATGGAATCTTCTAGAAGTCACTGAAAGGGAATCTGAAAATAGTCTACAGATATGTACAGCCTTGTCACTACTCAATACGGTGGAAATCATCATCTAAGTTGGAAGAACACAGAAGACAATCTAGATTCCTTCCATCCTGGAATGCAGGATGGAAGGCTAATCTGGACATTACCTGCATTTTAAAATTTTAAAGTTTAATTTAATTCATGAACACAGTTGAATGGACACACTTTTTTTTTTTTTTTTTCAGTATATAAATAAGGCAGTGTGGCAACACCAGTCAGAAAAGTAATGTGGGAGACGCATATATACAGCATACTTATGTATCTGTCGTGTTCCAGGGAATGTGGATGCAATACCATTGAGTAAATCTATTCCTTGTGACATTTTGATAGGGTTTTTTTGGATCTTTTTGGCTGCAATATTGTAGACCACAGTCAAATACATCAAGATTTATTTTGATGTCTCCTACATGGAGTGCTTATCAGAAAACAGCATTAGCAGGATGTTCTCAAAGAGCTGCTTCTGAATGGGCTGCCAACCTGAGACAGCAGAAAGCACATATTATCTTATGCATTATTGTGAGCCATTATATTCAAATTAAATGTTTGTGGTCCAGTTTATTCTGTACTATCTTTCTGTCTTCTTCCTCCTTTGCAAAGCTTTTTACATAGTTCCCATCCTTGTTTAAAGACTTGTATGAAGAATATACTATATACAACATACTGTGCTAAAAGTTTTTCTAAACAATTTAAGATTTTTGTGGTCTATGGCCAATTCAGACAACCAACCTGTTAGACTAAATAATAAGTTGTTTTATACAACCAAAACATTTGGAATAGAGAACCTGAACCATTCTTGATTTTAAGACTGCAATAGCCCCTGAAACTGTTGAATAACTCAGTAAAGAAATCATTTCATAATTATTTTTTCCCATAGTGAAGATCTAGCATGAACAAGGAACTCTTTATTTTTTAAGTTAATCAAGCACAGCTTCTTTTACCTGATATTTAACCTATGAAAACCACAATTTTCAAACAATTCATAATAGTACAGATGTTCACAAGGTGCTAAATAATGTGTAATCTTTTTTGCCTTAAACCTGATTTTTCTAAATGTTGTTTTCTCTAAATATTGCTTGATTTAAATTGAATTTATTTTAGAGCTCTACTGGAACAAATCACTTACCTCTTGAAACTTTTCCTAGTATCAAGCATACTAAAACCATCAATTTTAATTTCTAAAATAGATCATTTTGCATAGTGTTCTAATAGTTTCTGAAGGTTTCTAGAGTAACTGTAGCAGAATTTCCCATTATAAAACAAATGATTTTTACTCTGCAATGGGGCCTTTTTCTGCTAAAATAATCAATTTGATAATAGCTTCTATTAGGAAATAAATTCTCAGTAACTTCAAAATATGTAATTAAATTTCTCTGTAAGGACTTGATTCACAAAACTTTTACCTAATTGGTAAACTGTGAACAATTAGGACCAGCTTTTAGTATTATTACAATTCTGTTATGCCAAGAAACTAATATTTAAGTGCTCCTGAGCCTGAAGGATATTTTTTGTTTAATTTTTTTTTTTATATATATAACTGTAAAATACAGTATCAAGGAACACAGTCAGTTAAAAGCATCTTGGTACTTTTTTTCCTGTAATCTACCCCATCTCTATGAGTTCCTTGACTATGCTGCTCGTTTTCTCACAGATCACAATGGTTTTTCTTTAGTCAGTTTTCTCCTCTCATTGAGTACGTGGAGGACGGCAAGAAATTCTGATCCCAGCAACCCCCTATTCAGCTGCCTTTTAAACACCGAGGCACCTGCAGTTGACAAACATCCATTCTCTTTAGCGTGCAATGCTTTCACTGCAAATCCATAATACCTTGTGTCGTCGTATTTCTGGAAGTATCAGCCTTCACAAGGCAAGGTAGCCCAGCACAGCTCATACCTAAAGCCTACAGAGGTCTAGAAATTTAGAATGATGTTTTTTTCACCTGACTTTGCAGCCTCTTTTGATGTTCCTCATTCCCCACATGCACTTCATGGGAAGCACAGGCACCTGTGAAAGGGCTCAGATGCCTAGAGCATAAACAACTTTTAAAGCTTCCACTTTCATCAAGACTACTCTGCTTAGCTCTCTGGAGGATGTCTTCCTACAGCTTTGAATGAAGTCAAGGGAGGATCTCCCAGCACCAAGCTCACACCTTTTTTGTGCTTCTCACACCTACTGGTATGAATAAATTATTTTTTTTTTTCCTTCTCAAAACAAGAGATAAAATATTGCCTCTTATAATTGCACAATTGGTGAAACTAAAACCTAGAACCCATGCGTTGTTTAAGTGGTTGATTCCAAACATGACTGATGTTAAACGAAAGGTGCAAACAAACAATTAATTTTGAGCCAGCCATTGAGCTTGATTTCTTTGAAACTGTATTTCTTGTTAAAAGTCTGTGGTAACAGAAGATGGCAAAATAATTTTTAAGTGCATTTATTTTTAATGCTAGAGAGAGACTGCCAAACAAGAAGAATTTTATATGGCAGATGTTGAATGTCTGAGAAAAAGCAGTAAGATTCAAATTTTCATTTTTCACAGGTGAATTGTTTACATTTTTCAGAGAGCTATTAGACTCTCTGAATGGTTAATGGAGAATTGTGTATTTATAATCTGCTCTCAAGGGGTACTTCTAAACTACCAAATATCTTAGTCGCCTAACTCTCTTCTGGGTCTTGGCTTCCTGATCATCAGTATTCTATACATTAGTTCAGCAGTAAGCACTCTGTTAGACTGAAACATTTAGTTCCCCACAAAACGCAATCTAGGTGCAGTTCTGGGGATAATTCAGTCCAAAAATCATTCTCCAAAGATGTATATATGAGCCTGCACGAACTCTAACTCCTGCATTACATTCTTCCAACCCACTCTCAGTGGGCTTTGCCGCCTCAAGCGACATCACATGTCTCCCCCAGACAGGTAATACATGCCTTCTGTTTCCTGCTATAAAAAGATTGCTTTTCATAGGCTGAAACAAGATCCTCATCTTTTTTTCAGACAATTTCAACTAGAAAATACAAGATATTAAAAAAGAAGTTTATCTCTAAGCAACTGAGACACCATGTAGATCCTTGAAAAGGAAGTCTAAGTATAGCGTCAATGCAGCCACCTTGTTTGAGAGAGGGAACCCCCAGAGTGGACATGAGCCCTCATAGTGTGGAGCCAGGATTGTGCCAAACTCACAATCATGGTAGTGGCAATAAACTACAAACAGCAGAACTTCCCCCCTCACCCCACCTCCCTGCACAAAATATGCACGCTTTGGTCCCACCCGTATTTCATGTAAGTTTTCTGTACCTTCACGAGGTATCCAAACAGCTGAATGGGAATCATTCCACAAAAATGTTTAGACAAATCTAAACACCTGACTTTGGCATACACTTCTGCATATACATTACTTCACTAATGCAAATAATTAGCTTCACTGGGTCTCAGTGATCAATCACATACTTAGGTGTTTTTTGCACTGGGTCCCAAAACTCGTTCAAAGTTTAAGTGAGCAAGAAAACTTTGTATAGGCCTGCTTCACGTGACCTCTAAATAAAAAATACCTGTAGCCCAATGACCTCAAAGACCATTAGTCAGCCCCTTGAGTAACTTCTACTTACCCATAATGAAATGGATGCATTTTTGATCTGGGGAAACAGTGTCCAGTGATAAACTCCATTTTGTTATATCCATCCACAGCTTTCATTCTTACGCCAAACGTCTTCTGCTCCTGCAGGCCTTGAAATGATTACTAATTTTGCTGCTGTTAGCAATGCACTAAATCAGGGTGAGTTATTCTTCAATGCAAATGCATAGAGCTAAGATGACCAGCTAAACACAGCTTTTCAGCCCTGCAAAGTTGGCTATGCTTTAGTGAGGCTGAGTTCATTCATGAGAGCGGTTCTCACAGTTTTGTGCAGCACATGTAATCTTCCCTTACGTAATTACACTTTTTTTCTTCATTCCCTAACACTTCCTTAAAACTACGAGGCACTCGCAGTATTCTGTGTTATCTCTAAGCAAAGTAAAATTCCATGATACTTACAGTTCAATTAAAGGAAGAGATTTAATTGAGTAGTTGAGTTTATTGATTTCTAGGGGACTTAATAGACACTTCAATTAGCGTACAGGTAAATATGCTGCTAAATTAATCTTGGTTTCTTTGATAAGAATTGCTACAGGTAAATATGCTGCTAAATCATGTATGACCAATCTGATAGCCTTCTATGATGCCATAACCGGTTGGTTGGATGAGGGGAGGGCAGCAGATGTCATCTACCTTGACTTCAGCAAGGCTTTTGACACTGTCTCCCATAACATCCTCATTGGGAAACTGAGGCAGTATGGGCTGGATGAGGGGACAGTGAGGTGGATTGAGAACTGGCTGTGTGACAGGACCCAAAGGGTAATTATTAATGGAGCAGGTTCAAGTTGGAAGCCTGTAACCAGTGGAGTCCCCCAGGGGTCAATACTTGGACCCGTGCTGTTTAATATATTCATCAGTGACCTGGACGAGGGGACAGAGTGTATCCTCAGCAAGTTTGCTGATGATACCAAACTGGGAGGAGTGGCTGACACCCCGGAGGGCTGTGCTGCCATCCAGCGAGACTTGGACAGGCTGGAGGGCTGGGCAAAGAAGAACCTCATGAGGTTCAACAGGGAAAAGTGTAGGGTCCTGCACCTGGGGAAGAAAAATGT